>NC_136429.1:469363032-469833032 GCF_052849685.1 Lactuca virosa
TAGTTTATCAAAAACTCACTTTTTACGACATTCAGCACCGAGCCGGTTTTGTCGTGAAACTTCGACAGGTCATAACTTCTTCGTTATAACTCGGATTTCGGCGTTCTTTATATATCCGTAATCCTTGTCACGACCACTACAACTTTCTTAATAGATATCGGCTTTATCTAATATTTATTTTCGACGCTCATTTTTATTCTTAATTAATTAACTCCTAGTAATTAAGCATAAAACACATAAAACACATAATATTCACATAATTCCTTTTCATTTCTTCTAAATGAGTTATAAAGGTTAACCTAGACCATTATGTCAATATTAATGCCTAGCCTAGAAACACGGGCGTTACAACTCTCTCCCCCTTAGGATGATTTCGTCCCTGGAATCACACAACGACAAACAACTACGGGTAGCGACTCACCATGTCACTCTCCGTTTCCTAGGTGGGATTTGGCCCATTTATATGTTTCCAACGCACAAGCACTAAATCGACTATCTTACGTTACAACTTCTTAGTCTTACGGTCAACGATTGCCTCAGGTTCTCCAATAAACCTCTTGCTCTCATCCAACCTTAATTCAGAAATGAGAATTATGTCGGGCACACCTCCCGTGAACTTCCTCAAATAACACACATGAAATGTGTTATGAATACCCTCCAGTTCTTCCGGTAATTCTAGCTTGTAAGCTTGATTCCCGATCCACCGAAGAACTTTAAATGGTCCAATAAACCTTGGACTCAACTTTCCCCTTCTACCAAACCTTATAAGTCCCTTCCACGACTAGAATTTAAGTAAAACCGAATCTCCAACTTCGAATGATATCGGTTGTCTTTTCTTGTCAGCATAGCTCTTTTGAGCAGCTAACATCCTTTCCCTAATCACTTTCAACTTTCCAGCAGTCTGATGGACTATTTCAAGTCCCATAAGCTGCTTTTCCCCAGCTTCCAGTCACCATGACGACATTCAACACTTTTCCTCATACAAAGCGTGATAAGGTGCCATCTTGATGCTTGAGTGGAAACTATTACCCTAGAAAAATTCTACTAAAGGTAAATGTTCATCCCAGTTACCTTGGAATTCCAGGGTACATGCTCTCAGCATATCCTTCAACGTTTGAATCATTTATTCGCTCTAACCATCGGTTTGCGGATGGTAAGCCGTATTCAAACACAACTTGGTACCCAATTGCTCTTACGGACTCCTCCAACACCTTGAGGTAAAACGGCTGTTACGATCGGATACAATCGTTAACGGAACACCGTGAAGCCTTACAATTTCTTTCACATAAGAATTCACAAGTTTATCCATAGACCATTTCTAGTTGGCTGCTATGAAATGTGCACTCTTAGTGAAGCGATCAACGACCACCTAAATCTTGTCGTGAACGTTCCTTGTTCTGGGCAGTTTAGTCACAAAATCCATAGTGATGTCTTCCCATTTGCCCATGGGTATAGGCAAAGGTTCTAAAATCCCATACGGTTTCTGATGTTGTGCCTTAACCCTAGCACAAGTTACACACTCGGCCACATACTTTGCAACATCGAGCTTCATCGTCGACCACCAGTAATAGGGTTTTAGATCCCTATACATTTTCGTACTGCCGGGATGAATCGAGTACATGGTTTTGTGAGCTTCTTCCATCAGAAGACCTCTTACTCCTCCCGCCTTAGGTTCCCAAATCCTATCTTTGAATACCTTCAGTCCTTGACCGTTTGTATCAAACACCAACGTTTTGCCCAAACGTTCCTCCTTTCGGTCATTTCTCTCTAAAGCTTCCTCTTGAGATTTCTTTCTACTTTCCACAACTGTCGAGACAACTTCAATTCTCAATGCTCTTGGCCTTTTCTTTTCAAGATTTACCTTCCGACTGAGAGCATTAGCAAAAACATTTGCTTTACCAGGGTGGTAAAGTATCTCACAGTGGTAGTCCTTGAGTAACTCTAGCCAGCGTCGTTGCCTCATGTTCAATTCCTTCTCCATACCTTTTAGGCGAATACTACCGCTGCCAACTCCAGACCATGAGTGGGGTAGTTATTTTCATGCTCTTTCAATTTCCTCGATGCATACGCTATCACTTTATCCCTTTGGCTCAGAACACAACCTAACCTAACTCCAGAGGCATTACTATAAAATGTGAAGTCATTAAGTCCTTCAGGTAACGAGAGAATCGATGCTTCACACAACTTCTTCTTTGACTTCTCAAAGCTTCTTATGCTTCTTATTCCAAGTATAGACAGCTCCTTTCTGGGTCAAAGCTGTCAATAGAGTCGCGATCGAAGAAATGCCTTGGATAAATCAGCGATAATATCCAGCTAATCCTAAAAAGCTTCAGATCTCCATAGGACTTTCAATCGTAATCTTCGAGTTACAAAATAAATCCTTATTGAGGACTCCTTCTTCTTCTTAGAATAAGTATTTTCCTTCGTTTATTGTAACAGACCGATGGGTCATGTTCTAATGATCTCTCATTGTATACTGCACTACTTAGACTCAGATCTCCTAGGGACAAATTTCGGAGCAAACTATACCTTCCTTCATGTTCTAATGTGATACAATCACAGTTCAACATGTATCATTTCTAACTACCAACTTCTTTAACAATGAGTGCGATACTTCTATTGATCGCTTTGATCATTTCTCACTTCAATCTTCTGGCTTAAGTCAAATGCTACATCGAACTTGGTTCTCTGAACCACATAATAAACTCATCTTAGTCGGACTCGATTCGATATGACCTCTAAGGTCGGAATAACAATCATCTTCTTAGTTATTACCGAAACGATGGTAACGACATACTAGAATAAGACGGAATCAGTTACTAGTTCCTTGGTAACCTTGTGACTTTCCCTGATCCAAGCGTGAGTCCTGTGCTTCCAGTAGTATAGATCTCTACTACTATTCACACCTACTCATACTCGTCCCAAGTACGGTCTCGCAGTCCCCAAGTCCTAAAATCACAAAACAATTTAACACATACGAATGTGTCCAATTAATCATAAAATTTTCCTAGACTCTACTAGGACTTCTTCCATGCGTATCTTCTGTCATCAATTCTACTTCAACTTGGTTGGTGATCGAAATTCCAGATGATGGAACAACTTCAAGAATTACACCAACCATTCATCATCCTGCCAATCGAAGGTGTACTTCAGACGTACCATACCCCTCTAAACGTTCCGTTATTTTATTAGACATATTCTAAAGGCAAGATACCACTCTTATGATATCTTCTAATAGATATCATTCACTATCATAAGCTTTTGATTTCCTCCATCTACTCTATTCTCTACGACTCTTCACCATAATGTTTTGTACGCCCAAGCAGATGTTCGGTGTACCAGGCGAGAATTTAAGATAAGAAAGCTTTATTTACGATAAACGTATAAATCTCTTTATCACTCCGAAACGTTTACATGTTAGTTCTAATCTCGTAATCATACGCTTAGAATCCTATACACATAAGGTTTCCAGATCCGGTCGGCAACAGACCATAGATCCGAACAAATAAGAGCATCATTATAGCTATAACACAAAACATTTAGCACATAAAAGCATTTTAGGTATCCTTCCTAAAATAAACTAGTGCTCGTATCAATTTAGGTGTACTACCTGAAATATAATAGACACACTCAACTCACAATCATCGCTTAGCATTCTAAGTTTAAGTCTAGAAATCCTACAAATTTCCTAGTTCGCTTAAACTAATGCTCTGATACCAACTGTGACATCCCCTAATTTCTCGGCCAGAAAAGACCGATTTAATTTATGCTTTTTAAAATAAAATCAGAGAATCTTTTTAAAAGATGTTGCAGAATTGGTCCCCAAAAACAAAACATGATAAACGTTTGTCAAAACCTTTCTTTAAGAAATATATAATTTCCTTTTATATTAAAACCTCGGGATGTCATGTTCTGATACAGATCAAAAGCATAAACAAGACATTATAAGCCTTACAACAGTTATTTATAACTATTGGCCTATAATCCATAAATCACTCATCATCATCATCCGACTATGCTCGGGGTCCACTACCTGTAATCATAAAAAGTTGAGTGGGTCAGGCTTGGAAGCCTGGTGAGCATATAGGGTTTTCAACCCACAATAAATAAATTTATTATGCTTAAACATCAATCAATCAACCAAATTACCCCAACCCCATTATCTTATTAATTTCTTAAGGGTTTACCCTAAGATTCAACTATCACTCCTTCCAAAGGATTCATCCTAAGGAATAGGCACAAGGTCACACCAACACCAGGGTTTATACAACAGGGGCTAAATTCATAGGTCTTATTTATTGACAGTATTATTGACAGTATTCACCCCTGTCATACATGTCAATGGGTTTTTAGAGTACTCCAAATGAACATATAGTTCATTACACCTACAGGTTGCAGGCCTCCTAGTGTTCCACAGACCATCTAGAATAGTCCATGGTTGTCATCCCCACTCTGCTGAATGACGAGGGTCACCGTTTGGGTAAGGGTTTATCTCATATTTCACCACTCACCCTCAACTTATGATCTCCTTTCACCGCTCACCCTCAACTTATGATCGATATTACTGATCATCTCCTTTATTCCAACACACCTTTCATCACACACCCATTATTTCATCTACCCATGTTTGACCCAACATTTTTGTAGATAAAATACATATACAATTTAAATTATTTAAAAACATGTATAAATCACACCTTTAACATCCAAATCAAATAAATAAAAAATAAATATTCACACAGCACGTATTTTATATAAAATACTTCATATCTATGTGTAAGGTGAAAGTAACTACACACTCACCTGATTTAATGAAAATCGGGTAGCAATTCGTTTCCTAAAACGATCGTTTCTAATAAAACCGGGAGTTTTATTGAGAAATCGGGCTCTGCAAAGGGTCGGGTTTCGAAACCGAAAAGATAAATTTTTTGGGCTTCTCGGGCACTTCGTGGCGTATTCCGGGGGTTATAATCGATACCGGGGCTTCGGGGGAAGTTAGAATGAAAGAAATATGGGTTTAGGGGCAAAAATTGACAAGTTTTCAAAATACCCCCGGGAGGTCTCGCATCCTCCTATTTATAGGGGCCGAAGCTCCTGATACGACGGCTGAGAAGCCTCCAGGTGGCGAAGATCCGAGGCTCGCAGGGGGATGGCTCGCACGAGGTCTGCGCGTGCGAAGGCTTGCTGTCCTCTTCTTACTGGACCGAGGTCTAGGTCCGAAGTAGGGGGGTGTTGTGGCATTCATGCGAGGGTTCGGTCACGTGCAAGAGGGTACGTGTCGCCTTCTCAGTGGACCACTTCGGATCAAGTCAGGAGCTCGGATGACTCAGCAGCTCGGACACGTGGCTCACATGACTCACCAATTTCGGACACGTGGCACGTTCTAAGCGAGGGTGACGTGGCAAAAACGTGACTATAAGAATTTTCTCGATTTTTGTGCAAAAACTTCTAAAATCCATAACTTTCGCATACGAGCTCCGTTTTTGACGTTCTTTATATGCACGCGTAGGTAAAATTACGCTCTACAACTTCCGTTTAGACTTCGTCGGCTAATTTTGAATTTAATTTTTATATTATTATTTTGAACAGACCGGGACATGAAATCCGTCAAAAATTCATAACTTCTTCATCCGACGTCCGTTTTCATCATACTTTTTTCCGTTGTGCTACTAATGACGAGAACTTCGATTCTCGTTTAGGTCGTGTCGGCTAAAAATCACTCGATCTAAAATTCGAGTTTTTAGCTGTCTACTGCTAAGCTGAAACTTCGAAAAATCATAACTTCCTCATACGAAGTCAGATTTGGGTGTTCTTTTTATACCTACTCTCGGTTTAACGAACACTACGAGTTTTGTTTAGATCACCAAGGCTACAAAGTAGTTTATCAAAAACTCACTTTTTACGACATTCAGCACCGAGCCGGTTTTGTCGTGAAACTTCGACAGGTCATAACTTCTTCGTTATAACTCGGATTTCGGCGTTCTTTATATATCCGTAATCCTTGTCATGACCACTACAACTTTCTTAATAGATATCGGCTTTATCTAATATTTATTTTCGACGCTCATTTTTATTCTTAATTAATTAACTCCTAGTAATTAAGCATAAAACACATAAAACACATAATATTCACATAATTCCTTTTCATTTATTCTAAATGAGTTACAAAGGTTAACCTAGACTATTATGTCAATATTAATGCCTAGCCTAGAAACACGGGCGTTACAGTTTCCATGATGAAAGTCCATGTCCGTTGAGAACATGCGAAACAACAACTCATACATTATCAAAAGACCCAAGGTAGTAATGTTTGGAAACGTCAATGGAAATAAATTGAGATGAATTCATCCAAATAGAATCAATCGACAAGATTCAATGATGAAAAAAATCAGATGAAATTGAATGTGGAAGGTGAAAAAGGATCAATAAAAAAACTGATACCATGTTATCTTGAGAGAATTAAAGAGATGAAGAAGGTAATGAATATGAATCAATCAATTCTTAATAACTGAAATGAAAGAATATCAACACCATACATAGAGAGAAGCAACGAAATAAATAAATAACTAATATATATGGTAATTTACTAAAATACCCTTAGATTTACCTTAAAATTGAAATTTTAATTAACTTTTATTTCTTTGATTCCAATATTATTCACATCTACCACTAGCTTAGCCATCCATTTTAACAATTGAAAACAACATATATTTTAGAATTATATACAAATTATAATTTTAAGTTCAAAATTTTCAATGTACTAGTTGTAATATTCGTCACGCTCAACATTAATCAAATACTAGATAGTATAACAAATTAAATGGTAAGCAATTCGATGGATCAAAAATCAAAACGAGAAATTTATTACCTTTGATCACGCCAACACCACAAACAATGTTAGCCAAATGCAAGGCCTAACTTATTAAGTTTGTTTGAAAATACCACCTACAGCTTGTATAGCAAGCATTTATTGTCATCCTTTGATATTGCCATATTTATACATATTTTTAGGAATTATTTTGATACATTTTAAGCTATATTTTTGTTAAATGCATAGATATTTGGTACTTATTGAGTTAAAGTACATTTTGTAGCCAAAGAGGACAATCTTGAGGAAAAAGGTCAAAAACTGACAAACGCTGGAGCCTGGAAGGACTTGGCCGGAAGTTGGGAACTTAATGGACGTGAAAAGGAAGAAAAATCATGCAAATACACTCCCCACAACGTGGCTTTTGAGTACAACGATGTGGCTCTTTGAAAAATCTCGATCATATGCGTAAACTAGAAGCTCACGACGTGAGACCATACAATTCATGTCGTAAGACTGAATGTTCCAGATGATTACTACACGGAGAGCAATTTTCCTTGTTGAAGAAAGATATCTATTGATCTCAAGTCGTGAGACCCTACAGCTCATGACGTAAGGAGCGTTTTTACATATAAATCAATTGCTAGATCTACAAGAGGGGGATTATAGTGATCATGTGTAGTCTACTTTTTAGTGTGCTTATTTTCTACTATAAGTAGCTAAATCAATAGTCTTTCGTTTAATGTAGATGAACACTAATGTTATGTGTTAGTTTCTTTCTTTGCATGGATTATGATGTTGGTTTAGCTTGTGTTTGATTTATCATACCTAGCATGTTAAAGTTTTAATCTTTAATGACTTGATTCAAGGTAAGTGTAGTTGAATGACCATTTTGATTACATGAACTTGATTACCTAGTAGTTTATGATCATTAAATTGTTAGAGCTAGGATTTTCCAAATCATAGATTAGGTAATAAAGGTAATAACTTTATCTGTGTTGAGAACATAATTTAATCATAATTGTGTTTGGGTATCTGTCTTGATCATAGATAATAATCTTAGATATTTCTTGTTGGATTAGTGTCTAAGTCCATAACTATAATTGGTATGTACTTGACCCGACTCGGTAAGGTCCATTTGGGTTGCATGGCATCGGAACATTTGGATAGACCGTTTATGAGGAAAAGACATTTTGTGACGTATTAATATATTATAAGTTCTAATATATTAATATGAAATCATGTTATTTAATTAGTATTGATCAAGAATTATATTGGACTTAATTTAGTGATCAAAAAGAGACTAATTAAATATATGGGGATTGATTGTGTAAATCATTCATTCTTATATATGTGGGCTTATGATCCAAGATTCCTTATATTGGGTTTAACCCATGTGGTGATCCATGGATACTCCATGGAGGTTAAAACCCACGGAGCATAACGAATGGGTAAAGTCATGAGTTACATGGTGTAACCCTAATAGCCACACTACATAAGAACCCTTTTAGTTCAAGAAATGGGCATTAATGATACATATGTGAGAGGGCTAGCAGATTTGAACATGTATGTCTTCTTCTCTTGGTTATTCCATGTGTTGGTGATGTTGTGTGAACCATTTGAGGTGTCACACTTGGGGCACTAGACTCTCAAGCAACATGGAGTCAAGCAACAACAACAACGTATGTATTCTATCTATTTTATTATCCTAGTATCGGTGTTTTGGTATGCTAGTTAGGATAATACCTTGGATATTCATATTTGCATGTATAATAGAGAAAACATAGATCCAAGGTATTTAGGGTTGCATGTACACTTAGGAGTGTTAGAATGCTCAAAACCCAACAGTGGTATCAGAGCCTAGGCTTGTTTTCTTGTTATACTTGCAAAATTGGCTTAAAAAATCGAATGTTGATGCTGTCTGCACAACAGACTCGCCGAGTCCACTGATGGACTCGTCGAGTCCACTGATGGACTCGTCGAGTCCAAGGCAAAAAGCATCCAACTCGCCGAGTTGGTTCGTGCACTCGACGAGTTGGACCCCCAGACAGCATATATTCGGTTGTTTTGGCTGAAATTGGACTAGGAACATTACCCTAAGATGTTTTTGGATTTATAAACTTGTTTTTGATGTGGTAATGTTCATGCTAATCCAATTTCAAGAGATAATTGTCAATAGATTCATGTTTAGTATTAGTTTCAGAGTTATGCTAATTACATGAAAAAGTTTGATGTGAATTATCTTTATTCATATGAGTTGCTTAGATTAATAGATAAGTTAATTGATTATGTGTTTTCAATCCATTTTAATCTAAGAGATGATTCTAAAATGTGTTTGTGTAACTTGTCCTCAAGTTACATGAAAGGTCACATTTAAGGTTCTTAAAACTCATAAAAGTTGGCAAAGGTTACAAAAATGAAGAGTCTTGTCCTCATTAAATGGTTTTATGACTCCATAACTTGTCCTCAAGTTATGGAGGTTCAAGAGTCACTTCATTAAAGTAATAAAATGTGTAACCTTAATTAGTTTCATAAGTTACAAAAAATAAAGAAAAGTTACATTCTTTCATTAGTTTAAAGTCTTCCATAACTTGTCCTCAAGTTATGGAACTTGAAGAGTTTTTTAATTAAAACTACTTTAAACACATAAGTTATGGAATTAATTAGTTTTGAATAGTTTCAAAACTTGCTCTCAAGTTTTGGAATTTGAAAAGTTTTCTCTTATGGATACTTTAATTCCAAGTTAAGCCCTTAGAATTTTAAAAGTTAAAATTCAACCCTTACACTTTATAATATTATAAGTTAATAATATATATATATATATATATATATATATATATATATATATATATATATATATATATATATATATATATATATGTATAAGAGAAAGTCAGTCTTACCGGTAGTAGGCCTCATTCACGAAGCCGGTCTATAAGGGGGGTATAAGGTTACTGCCTATAAAATGGCAGTTTAATGGGTGTCCACTCTCACCCACCGCTTCCTTGACTGGTGGAGGGTCGTTAGCCGAACGGGTAGGAAAAGGACTATAATTCTCCCTTCATTAAAAGTATTAATGATAAATACTAAGTAACTAAACATTTATAAATTCCTAATCTTAGTTACTTAGGAAAATGTGAATTTGGTGCTAACCCATGAAATTACACTTTGCACTTTGTTTAAGTCGGTTAGTGGAGCGTGTGTGGTTAACCGGCACACTAACTCGTATTTAACAAGGTAGGCAAAGGGTAATTTAATGTTTATCATAGTATCGATGGAGCGTGTGTGGTTAACCGACACATCGATTGAGGGGTAAACACTTAAGGGTACCAAGTATATTTGCATGGTTATTCACACCTTGTTTTGTGATCCTCGGCATCCCAGTCACAAAACCTGAAGGGCACACTCGAGATTGAAACATGCCATTGAACAGTTCAATGAATCTCAAAAGAATCTAGGAGTTTCAAAACCAATTATAACCAAATAATACATTTCGTTTATCTTGGTGGAATTTGGTGAATCGTCATTCACCTACCTTCAAATATTTTATAGCTTGGATTACGGCATCCCTCTTCCAAGTTATAAAAATATTGTGTTGGGTCCTAGCCTTACTATTTCCCAAAAATTTTATTGGTGGGTAAAATGTAATACACGATGTTATAATCATTTCTTGTGATTTTTAGAAAAGTTTAACTCTTTTTCCTTGATTTATTCTCATGAATAAACATTAAATCATGAAAACTTACTAAACAATAAGGAAAATTCATTAAACTTTTTATTTACGGCTAATTATTACTCCGATAACGTTCTATAAATTTTGGATATATTTAACTATTTTTCCTCAATTTAAGCTTGTAAATATATATTAAATCTTGGAGAAATAGAATATTGTTAGGGAAAATTCTTCAAATTTTTCCATGTTTATATAATATGTTGAAACTTCAAAAAATATTAGATCTAGGTTTTAAGCAGAATAATATGGTTGTCAAATTTTGTATAAATTTTGTATTGATTAAAGAAAACAAATAAAAATAAATATCAAAAAGCATCAAACTCCGATGAAAATTAGTGTGGGGTGTCTAGGACTCATAATAACATTCCATTAAAAGATGGAGTGCTTTTTCACCTCGACAACAACTTTACTGGTATTTTTTATTGTAAAGATTAAATTTTTTGTATTAAATAAAAAAAAGTCCATTTGAATCTTAAAATTTACAGAAAGGCTTTTCTCTCTATTTCTAAACTGATAAAAACCGGACTTAAATATTTGAGGTCATTTAGATAATTTTTGAAGAAATGGGTTAATGATCATTATTAAATCACAATTTTTAGCACTTTTGAGAAATCTATGAAAACAAAACCCTTGAACTAGATATCAATCATATGCAATCTATCCAAAGCACATGCATGAAGTTCAAATATGTTCTTGATAGTTTAGAAAAGATTTAGATACAAAAGACTCAAAATAAAAAGAAGAAAGTGTGAAAATTATCATTTTTGAGTTTGCATGTGCACTTTCTTTGATTTTACCATAGATTTGATCATGGGTTCTCACAATTTTCGTGTCATGCAACATGTTTTGGTGAGAATCTATGAGAATTAAATTCGAATATTGTTTACAAGCAAAAGAATGCCTTAGTACATCAAGATAGAAGAGAAAAATACTAAAAAAATTGTAAATATTGTTATGGATCATCAAGACACGTATCTTCTTTACCTTAAATTTATCTGTGGCTTGAAAATACCTTATGACTCTCAATATTTTGATGGTTAAGAGGTTGTGGTTGTGGTGTTTGGAGAAAAAAAAAATAGAGAGAAGGTAGAGAGAGTTTTCTAGAGAGAGAAAGAAGAGAGATGTGTGTGTGTTGGAGAATGAGAGTGAAATGAAAAAGAAAGAGGTGGCGTGGACGAATTTTAAAGAGAATAAAAGGATATATTTCACCTTTTTTTATAATTATAAATATTGGGAATTTAGTTTTTATAAAGTATAAGCTTTTATGGTGAATTGTATAAATATTTGACACTTATGTTCATAAATAAAGCTAATATTCCTAATTCATTATTACATGATCAAATTTATGTCCATGATTTATAATTAATTGAGGATGTTATATATAATATAACATTTCGAGGTAGCTTAAATTTTATAAAACATGCATTCATTTTATTAAATTCTGACAGTTGTTAAAAAATTTGGACATTTTAAACTATCATAATGGATATAGAGTATCTTGAGTTTAGTATTTGAAACAATCAAATTACTCAATGTAAAATACTTATATTTTGTAGCAAGTTACATAGTTTGATTAAAATCAAATTATTAGCATTCTATGTAGTGATTGTGAGATTCGTGTGAAATTAAAGAATCAAGTATACTAATCCTAGTTTCAACTTTGACTTAAGTTCCTACAAGCTTTTGACATAATTTCTACTACTAGGTCAAATGTAGGATGTGTCTACATGAATGTACAAAAGTGTTCGAGTCAATGAATGACCTGAATTTGGATAGTGGTTACAGTTAAAGTAGTTATAGAAGTTACGTACCAATGTGAAATCTAAGTACACTATCTTTCGTTTCTACTTGTTTTCACGTTTGTAGTAGGTCATAACTTAGTTTCTATTTTATAAGTCTAGAATGTATGTCTACACTTGCAACCGAATTTATTCAAATCTAGAACTAACTCGAATTTTGACGGTTGTCACAATCTCCCCCAGTTCGTTATCAAAAACAATCTATCCAATTCGATTTTGACTTTTTTTTGCAGTTGACTTTTAGTTTATCAGTCCAAATCGAATTCTAAAATTGTCTCAAAGCATAGAGATCGAAATCCAATCAAACCACCGAATCCAGAATCAAACTCTATTATCGATTTTCAAGAATCGAATTCAAAACAAAATCGAAACTTCAACCTTTTGAAAAATCGATAAAAGCTTCTTGTGAGATCACAATCGACACTTCAATGAACATTATCAAAATCGAGTTCTGACTCAAATTAATATTAATCGAACTCATATTTGACTCCACTTTACACAAATTGATACTAGATTCAGATTTTGAACAGAGAGCATATGCGAGAATGACGATATGTAACGAAATCAATTTTAACTTAGACTTAAGGAATGAACAATATATGATTTAGTCAAGATGGGCTTCATTACCAATTAAGGCCATGAACAGTGAATGGATACCAACTCGATCATGAACACCAAACACAAAAAATGTTTGGGCTCATAAATTGAAATAGATTTTGATTGAATTTTGGGCTCACGATCAAAAGGAATTAAGTCACAATGAATTTGGTCTTGATAAAAAAAAATTATATTGGATCATCAATATGGTTGAAACGGATTTGATCCAATGAGACAAAATTGATCAAAAATTGAAAAATGCAAAGCACGAATCGAAATCATGGATGATTTGGAATCCATTTGACAATTTGAGATACCTTTTTGAAGAATCGAGTTCCATTTTCAACGAACGAATCAAATTACAAGATCTTGGTTCTGTTGTTGGAACGAGAACATCTCTAAATTGAATATTGTACCACCCACGATGCGTATTGTACAACTCGTTCTTCGTGTTCTTCGTGTTCTTTAACGATCCAAGAACATCTTCATAAGAACCACCAACACTTTTGGTTTTTGACTTCAAATCCAATGAAACCTTTGGAGATTGTTGCTTTGGAACCCAAAGTTGCTTCACAACAACATTTGATGATTTTTATGAATAAAGTCGCTTGTTTTTGCGTTTAATGTTCTTCTTCTTTTTCTTTCTCATCTTTTTGCATCTTGAACACTTGATTTCATGAACAAACTGTCACACCCCCAAAACCGGAACGGCGGAAACGTTCGGGGGTGGAGGACGCCATGTACAATATCACAACAATGCATAGTAGTAAACAAGCAACAACATCATCCATTGCATTAATAATATAATTTAATACAAGTGTGTTATGTCAAGTTTAATAGACACCAAAAATATGAATCAAAATAAAAGATGAGTCTTGAACGAGCTCCATCTTCTCAAAACCTGGCACCGGTACCTGTCTACTGGTGACCTGAGAATACAAGTTATTTTGAAAGAGAGTATCAGCTTTTTAAGATGCAGATACATCTTATCTGAACCTGGGTGGACGGAATAACGAGTGTTGTGCGCCTCGGTCATGACCAAGTCTCTGAAACCAACGTGTTTCGGTGTCCAGATCCGATCCATGAGATATAAGGCTCCGCCACCTTTGACTTCTGTCACACCCCGCTAAAGCGGAAACACAGGGCGTGGCAGTACAAAGGGTTTCATCGCAAAAGTTAAAAGACAACACCAACCATAGTATTAAAAATCATTACAAATTCACAATGGGTTTGAACAACTTTTAAAAGAAATTACAATGTAAATTGAGATACAACACATGCCAATGCTCCTAAAAGTGAAGTGTCCCTAAGTGCCACTTACTCGATGATTCCTGAAAAAGCATGTAAAACGAGCATCAACTATAAAAATAGTTGGTGAGTACTCACAGATAAACAAAATAATACTGGTTCCATGAATTGAAATCAAAGTTTTCATAAAAGTTTCCAATAATAAAAGTATATTGTTAAGATGAGTAAATAACTTTGTAAAAACAAAGTTCTTTGTCATCATGAGAGATAAGGTATGTTGCCCAAATAAGATGCAACATTCATATTCTCATGGAAGATAAAGTTCGTTACTCAAACGAGTAAACAAGTTTCATTGCTAAAATGAGCAATCAATTTCGTTGCTACAAGGAGCAAACAATTTCATTGCTAAAACATGTATATAAGTTTTCAGTAATAACCGTTCGTTGTTGTAATGAGAAACAAAGTTCATTGCTATAATTAATAAACAAGTTTATTGCGAGTGAGGAGTTGTCAATTCCTAATAGCTTATCGTTCCATAGATGAATATGGTATCATGCACTCCAGCAATAGGGCGAGTGAAGGAGTTGTCAATTCCTAATAGCGCTATCCATAATGACCATTGGCTCAAAGAGTTAATGGTTAGAGATAAGGGAAGGGCCTTAGTACGATAAGTTCTCATGTTCCGTGTTGCATAGACATACATAGAGAAACATAGCAATAAAATAGCAATCATGTTTGATACAAATCAATTTAAATACAACATTCAAATAATAGTTTTTCGGGACATGCTTTTCCACCCCAAAACATAAAAAAAACTGAAAATAGGGGAGTGCGTGAATACTCACAATACATTTAGATGATGCAAATGGTGCCTTGAAGTACGTTCCACGTGTACCACTACCGATTTCTACAATAATGGTATTCGCTAGTGAGTCTCTAATCGAAATCTAACACTAGTATACGTACTACTACAATAGAATTATGCCAATAATGTGTCAAAATTTAATATTGATAAGTTACAAACATTTTTCTGTGGAAATTAAGTTTCAAAGAATCAATTGTTATATAACAATTTAAGTGGAAAATTTCCATTATTGAAATGTTAATATTTAACATTTTAGAGGTGTTCCAATGATTAAATATTCAAAACTAAATCAATTTAGTTCTAAAAGTTCCCAAACTTTGCATTTCAGTTTTAATTGAAGTCAAAGACCTCAAGATAAATTTTCTTGAATTTTTGATTTGTCTAACTATTTTTCACCATTTTAGTTTCTTGAATAACCATAAAATCATGAAAAATACTAAACAATTAAAAAAAATTACCAAACTTCAGATTTTGGTTCTAAATATGTTAAAAGACTTCGAGATAAATTTTCATGGATTATGGATATGCATAACCATTTTTCATATATTTAATTCTCTAAATATATAAAAATTCATGAAAAATAGAAATCGGTTAAGAAAATGCCCCAAACTTTTTATAGTAATGTCATTACACGTACTTAATCTGGGAAAAATATAAAAATAGATTTCCAGACAATTTAACCCAATTTTATGATTTTTGAGCATTTATTCTAATAAAAATTGAAATAAATAGAAAATAGTTTCCAAAATTGTCCAAAATTTTTGTAACGCTGTTATTAGTCATTATTAAGCTAGGAAAAATATAAAAATGAATTTCTAAACTGTTTATCCGAATTTTATGATTTTTGTGTATGTATTCTAATAAAAATTGGGTTTAAGTGTATTTAATCTTGAGAAAATAGAAGAAAAATAGTATACAAAAGAGAAAAATCATCAAAATTTTTATGTAGCATCCTAATGTACTAAAAGGTGTTCTGGTAAATTTTCATAATGTTTGGATGAGTAAAACTATTTTTCCTGTTTTTAGTCCATTATAAATACAAAAATCGGAGAAAAATAGGAATACACTATGAAAAATTCTGAAAATATTTTTCTAAGTGTTCCACAGAGATTATAAGCTGCGAAAATTATTAGATACCATTTTTATATTCCCTAATGTGGTTTTATGATTTATTAGAGCTAAACAAAAAGAAAATTCAAAACCATATTAAACAGTAACAAAAATGGATGAAACTTAATGGGAGATGTTTATTAACTAAAAGGATCATCCAAGAATTTTTCCATAATTTATTTACTAGCTTAAGTATTTTATATGATTTAACACTTTATTTTCTTATTATTTTCATATAAAAATAAAGAAAATATATATTGAGCTGAAAATTTCCAGAGTGCATCTTCATACAATTTGATAACAATGACAATTTGTGTTCTTACTTTTGATGTTGAACACCATGCCTAAAGGCTCAATAAATTATAGAGAAAACTTGGTTCTTGTGATTTATGTAAAGATTAGTGATGTTACTTTGACAATTTTTGCAACATGTTACAAAGACTTTTGAATCAAGATCTTTTTGTACCTATTAACACATGATATTAAGAGTTCAAAATAAATTTTGAATGATTTTTAGTGATGAATAAGTCCTTTGAACATGCAACACAAAACAAATGTTCATAAGGAAAGTGCTGTTTGAGCAACAGTTTTGTAAAAATTGCTAAAAATCGAAATTTTGGAATTTTTCAGTGAGGTCAGATGGGTTTGAAAGCTAACTCAAACTATTATATTTCAGAAAAAGAATCACGATTTTTGGCTAAGAAATGAGTGAGATATGACAGTTTAAAGTCAGGTAAAGAAATCTGGCAGATTGCATGCATGATGATTGGTTAGAAAAGTGGGTTTTCATCATTTCCTTGAGTAAACGTTTTGAAGTATTTTAAATATATCATGATAACCTCATATTTTGGTCATGTTTCCAGAGATCAAAAGATTAAAACTTATCAAAATGTATACATGCATTTATGAAGAAAATTTTGTTTCTCAAAAACTCTTAACTTGAGTTTGATGTTTTAATCCTTAAAATCGATTTTTGCACTAAGATCATGAACATGCAACCTTGTTTATCATACATGCATGGTGTTAAAACACATCCATCATGTTCTAAAAACCATTTTAACAAAAAGAAAACAAGTTTGAAGAAGATGAAGAAGGAGAAAGTGTAAGAAAAGAGCAAAACTTGAAGGAAAAGTGAAGTAGAAATCGATTTTACCTTCAAGAATACCACAAGATGATGAAGATTTCGAGTTTGAGGAGTGTTCTTGGGTTTGTTTTCTGGAATATTTCTTGGTTCTTTAGAGGGAGGAAGAGAGAATGGAGTGCTGTTTGGAGAGAAAAAGTAGAGAGAAGGTAGAGAGAGTTTTCTAGAGAGAGAAAGAAGAGAGATGTGTGTGTTGGAGAATGAGAGTGTGAGAGAGAGATATGGGGAGAGAGGGATACGATTTTAGGGGAGGAGAGGCTCCCTCTCTCTTGTTTCTTTTATAAAAATTCAAATCTTTTATAAAAATATCCAACTTTTTATAAAATGTGCACCTTAACCTAGTTTTTATGCATAAAACTCTTGATTTTTGGTTTATAAATTAAGGGTAAATGTTAATGAGTTAAATTTCATTTTCCTTGAATGCATTTTCATAATTTTAATTGTTATAAGATCATATTATAAGGTTCATGATTATTTTTATAGAATTTTTAAGGTCAAAGTTTATAAATGTGAGTTTTTAGGGCATTTAGGGTTTTTGAGAGTTTGTAAATCTTTGGATATCAAAATTACTTGAATTTTGAGACTTCAAACTATTTTAGAGTTTCATAACTCTTATTCAAATTAGAAATATTGTTTGTAATTTATTTTTAGCGGTTTATTCGCATTCTATGTAGTGATTCCGAGATTCAAACGAAATTGAGGAATCAAGTATACTAGTCCTACTCTTCAACTTTGACTTAAGTTTCTATGAGACTTTGACCTAATTTATACTTCTAGGTCAAGTGCATGATGTGTGAATATGATTCATGAAATGGTGTTCGAGTCAAAGAATGACCCGAATATGGATAGTCTCTACAGTTAAGTAGTTATAGAATTCACATATCAATGTGAAATCTATGCACACTATCCATTGATTCTAATTGTTTCCATGTTTCTAGTAGGTTATAACTTAGCTTCTAGTTACTAAGTCTAGTATGTGTAGTGCTTATATGTGCAACTAAGTTTAGTCAAATCTAAAACCGACTCGAATTTTGACGACTGTCACAGTCTCCCCCGGTTGAAAGAATTTCGTCCCGAAATTAAATTCGTGACGTATTCTATTAGAACTCAGCCGAATACAATTGTATCGTTCGGGAGGTGGTGACTTGAAGTGTTCTTTGATTATTTTGGGTTAATTCTCCAAGGGAAGAGCCCAGTTCTTTAGCTATAAGCAAAGTAATGTTTCCTTAATTCGAGTTCTATAGTCTAGATTGCGAGAAATTAGGATCATGGAAATCATGATCCAACCATGGCGACCTAGTTGAAAAAGATTATTTAATTAGATATTATCTGAATCAAGAGAGTTATAATTTTTTTTTTCCGAAGCACCAACTACATTTAGCGTTAAATACGCATTGATCTTTAAGTTGCATTCTAAATTAGCACTAAGTGTGAATTTGCCGCCTAATAAAGAAGAGATTAGGAACAATTTGTTCACTTCCGGGTTGTCTACTACATCTGGAAAAGATATATTTTGAAATAAGAAGGGGTGGCATGAATGAAAGAGAAGCGATTGAGGGTAAGTTCTTAAAAATACGTACTAAGGGTAGGCAACGAAGTTTTGGTACATCTCAAATGTAAAGGCTAATTAAGTGTCGTCGACAAAATAAATTACGAAATGATTGAGCATCTCCGAGGCTATAATTACCACTACGGTTACTCTTATAATAATAAAACCTTATTCGAAGAATAAATATATTTAGAGAGTCATTGGTGCAAATGGAGGCGAAGAAAATTTATGATAAATTAAATCACATTGTGTATATAGCATTTTAAGTGTTTAGAAGTGATCAAAAATCTCACTGTTATCAAAATGTTCAATAATTCCAAGATAATGAAGATACATGTGTGGCGATCCAACGAAATAGTAAAATAATATAAAGATTAATTAAGGTTAAAGGTTTAAGTCGCCATTAAAGGAATTTGTATAGAAATATTTGTATTAAATTTTTGAGAAATTGTCCAATTGTCTAAGTCAGGACAAATTCAAGTTTACGAGGAGTCGGAATACTTATGAAAACAAGTTTGAGAGTTTAGGAACTCACTGAAAATTGCAAAGTAAAATACTATTTTAAGAAATGTGTAAAAATGTCAATCTTTGAAAATAGTACACTCTTAGTTTAGTGTTTCTAAAAAAAACAATCATTTAGAGAATAGATAATCGTAAAATTCAAAGCTTTTGATGTATTTTAAAGAAAAGAAAAACATAAGGAAATATATCCTTCACATATAATTTTTGAATATAGAAAAATGATAAGCATACGAGTATTCATCTTGTGTATTAATTATAAGGAAAACTTACAATGAAAATTGCATTTTATATCAAGTTTTTGAATTTAGAACGAAAGAGCAAATGTAAATAAGGATCATTTATTTATAGTAGATTTCAAAATAAAAACAAGATGTATATGATAAAAGGCGTAATTGAATATATCAAAGTTGACTAAATCAAAATTATGTGTCACGACTATACATGTATTAATCGCTCAAAACGAAAGGGTAGACTTCTAGTCTGTATATGTACGAACATGATACCACGAGAAGCAGAATAGACAGAAACAAAGTTAGTCAATGTATTATGTTATTATCGTGGGTGTGCAATATCTAAGATTAGAAGGAGAGCAAGAAATCAAGTGCGGGGGATAGAAAGGAAGGTACCAGCGACAATGATTGCTATTGTTAAAATTTTAAGAATAATACATATAGGTAGATTTAAAACCAGGTTGAGATATATTTCAAACATCAATATTTGATGTATGTTGATGGTTACATAGTCATGTGGGAGATTTAAAGTGTTTGCTAAAAATTCATGAGTTATCTATTAAATTAAAATCCATTTGTGAAAAAGAAGAAGCACTACAATTGGTAATTGAAAATCTGATAGTGTTGACCTTTTAGACTAGAGTCCAACAATGGTTAAAACGGATAAGGTAAAGACTTAACATATTTAGATGAATAATTGTGCATTGTCGAAATGATTGAGCATCTCCGAGGCTATAATTACCACTACGGTTACTCTTACAATAATAAAACCTTATTCGAAGAATAAATATATTTAGAGAGTCATTGGTGCAAATGGAGGCGAAGAAAATTTATGATAAATTAAATCACATTGTGTATATAGCATTTTAAGTGTTTAGAAGTGATCAAAAATCTCACTGTTATCAAAATGTTCAATAATTCCAAGATAATGAAGATACATGTGTGGTGATCCAACGAAGTAGTAAAATAATATAAAGATTAATTAAGGTTAAAGGTTTAAGTCGCCATTAAAGGAATTTGTATAGAAATATTTGTATTAAATTTTTGAGAAATTGTCCAATTGTCTAAGTCAGGACAAATTCAAGTTTACGAGGAGTCGGAATACTTATGAAAACAAGTTTGAGAGTTTAGGAACTCACTGAAAATTGCAAAGTAAAATACTATTTTAAGAAATGTGTAAAAATGTCAATCTTTGAAAATAGTACACTCTTAGTTTAGTGTTTCTAAAAAAAACAATCATTTAGAGAATAGATAATCGTAAAATTCAAAGCTTTTGATGTATTTTAAAGAAAAGAAAAACATAAGGAAATATATCCTTCACATATAATTTTTGAATATAGAAAAATGATAAGCATACGAGTATTCATCTTGTGTATTAATTATAAGGAAAACTTACAATGAAAATTGCATTTTATATCAAGTTTTTGAATTTAGAACGAAAGAGCAAATGTAAATAAGGATCATTTGTTTATAGTAGATTTCAAAATAAAAACAAGATGTATATGATAAAAGGCGTAATTGAATATATCAAAGTTGACTAAATCAAAATTATGTGTTACGACTATACACGTATTAATCGCTCAAAACGAAAGGGTAGACTTCTAGTCTGTATGTATACGAACATGATACCACGAGAAGCAGAATAGACAGAAACAAAGTTAGTCAATGTATTATGTTATTATCGTGGGTGTGCAATATCTAAGATTAGAAGGAGAGCAAGAAATCAAGTGCGGGGGATAGAAAGGAAGGTACCAGCGACAATGATTGCTATTGTTAAAATTTTAAGAATAATACATATAGGTAGATTTAAAACCAGGTTGAGATATATTTCAAACATCAATATTTGATGTATGTTGATGGTTACATAGTCATGTGGGAGTTTTAAAGTGTTTGCTAAAAATTCATGAGTTATCTATTAAATTAAAATCCATTTGTGAAAAAGAAGAAGCACTACAATTGGTAATTGAAAATCTGATAGTGTTGACCTTTTAGACTAGAGTCCAACAATGGTTAAAACGGATAAGGTAAAGACTTAACATATTTAGATGAATAATTGTGCATTGTCGAAATGATTGAGCATCTCCGAGGCTATAATTACCACTACGGTTACTCTTACAATAATAAAACCTTATTCGAAGAATAAATATATTTAGAGAGTCATTGGTGCAAATGGAGGCGAAGAAAATTTATGATAAATTAAATCACATTGTGTATATAGCATTTTAAGTGTTTAGAAGTGATCAAAAATCTCACTGTTATCAAAATGTTCAATAATTCCAAGATAATGAAGATACATGTGTGGCGATCCAACGAAGTTGTAAAATAATATAAAGATTAATTAAGGTTAAAGGTTTAAGTCGCCATTAAAGGAATTTGTATAGAAATATTTGTATTAAATTTTTGAGAAATTGTCCAATTGTCTAAGTCAGGACAAATTCAAGTTTAAGAGGAGTCGGAATACTTATGAAAACAAATTTGAGAGTTTAGGAACTCACTGAAAATTGCAAAGTAAAATACTATTTTAAGAAATGTGTAAAAATGTCAATCTTTGAAAATAGTACACTCTTCGTTTAGTGTTTCTAAAAAAAACAATCATTTAGAGAATAGATAATCGTAAAATTCAAAGCTTTTGATGTATTTTAAAGAAAAGAAAAACATAAGGAAATATATCCTTCACATATAATTTTTGAATATAGAAAAATGATAAGCATACGAGTATTCATCTTGTGTATTAATTATAAGGAAAACTTACAATGAAAATTGCATTTTATATCAAGTTTTTGAATTTAGAACGAAAGAGCAAATGTAAATAAGGATCATTTGTTTATAGTAGATTTCAAAATAAAAACAATATGTATATGATAAAAGGCGTAATTGAATATATCAAAGTTGACTAAATCAAAATTATGTGTCACGACTATACACGTATTAATCGCTCAAAACGAAAGGGTAGACTTCTAGTCTGTATGTGTACGAACATGATACCACGAGAAGCAGAATAGACAGAAACAAAGTTAGTCAATGTATTATGTTATTATCGTGGGTGTGCAATATCTAAGATTAGAAGGAGAGCAAGAAATCAAGTGCGGGGGATAGAAAGGAAGGTACCAGCGACAATGATTGCTATTGTTAAAATTTTAAGAATAATACATATAGGTAGATTTAAAACCAAGTTGAGATATATTTCAAACATCAATATTTGATGTATGTTGATGGTTACATAGTCATGTGGGAGTTTTAAAGTGTTTCTAAAAATTCATGAGTTATCTATTAAATTAAAATCCATTTGTGAAAAAGAAGAAGCACTACAATTGGTAATTGAAAATCTGATAGTGTTGACCTTTTAGACTAGAGTCCAACAATGGTTAAAACGGATAAGGTAAAGACTTAACATATTTAGATGAATAATTGTGCATTGTCGAAAGTGCGTCACTGGAAGTTTAAAAGTGAACACTAAGTTTTGCAATGCTTTAAATTTTAGAAACTTTACAAAGTATAAAAGTAATTTGAAATAAAATAAATAAATGAGGTATGTTGGAAATGTAGGAATTAGAGATTTCTTATAAACATGTTTGAATTAGAAAGTTGTAAAAATACCATGTTGGGTTTCAGGACAACACATTTAAGTAAAGTAAAATGCCTAAATGAGAAAGTGGTCAAAAGAGCCAAAACAAAACTCGTTTGAAAGATCCGATGAAGCTTTTACACGTAATATGAACTTCAATGTCATATGTCTAAGTTTTATAGCATAGAATTTAAACACTTTTATAAAAGAAAATGTTTCTAAGTTTTTCGAAAACGTGTCAAAATGGTAATCAAGGTTTAAAATGGTTTATATGCCCTTAAAAGCACATCTATCCATTGAAATGGATTGAAATGAAATTGAAATAGCAATGTTAAAACCAATATTGGTTAAATTGAGTTTTGAAGAAAAGTGTTAAATTAAAGCAAGTTGTCAAAATATTTTTTTTAGCGAGAATATGGCTTACATTGTTAGGAAATGTCTACTAAGTTGACTGAAGTGGTTATAAAATATTTTATCGATGATAAATAAAACCGATGAAGCGAAATAATTTTTCGATGGAAGATTAAGAAGTA
Organism: Lactuca virosa; assembly: GCF_052849685.1. Lineage (NCBI taxonomy): Eukaryota > Viridiplantae > Streptophyta > Magnoliopsida > Asterales > Asteraceae > Lactuca > Lactuca virosa. The sequence continues at coordinate 469,386,733 of NC_136429.1, forward strand.
AGGAATAAGTATGTTAGTGTAGCTGATCGTACCTAAATACTAATGCGAGTCTAAGGCGAGTGCCGATGTCTTTTCCCCCAAGATAAAGGACAAGAAAAATTGTTTGAAAAACGTTTTATGGTCTCAATACAGTTTACGACCTTTTATAGAGGTCAAATGGATATCCAATGTTAAGTTTTAAGCTCAAGGTGGAAACAACTTAGAGCTAAATCGTAGCATAGTAATAAGGTCTCACGTATGGGTTAAACCTCCGTGTCTCCTCGTGAGTCAAATCCGGAATGCCCACCAATGGTATCTAAATGATTACTTAGTGGCGACTCATCTACCTCCTTACGCGATGCTCCAATTATCATTCGTGTCGATATCGAAACACTTTTTCATAGTTGTAACTCTAGTACGAAGACGATGAAGAGGTATTGAGGAATAATTGGTATAGGTTTCGACTTATGATTATTACTAGTGTATATCTAGCTACTAACCTTACATCTAAAGTCAATAGCTACCAAGGAATACTCATTCTCAGTACTAAGTGCATTGCTCCTAGAGTGGCTAGTGATATAACCTAAGTGGTTAACCTAGCACTTGATAAGGGATAAGAATATTTCTAAATAAAGACATTGTTATAAAAGTGCACTTAGTTTCTAAGTGTATCTAGATGAATGCCTATAATATGCAATGCCCGTACGCTCACCGAAAAATTTTGTTTTTCAAAAGTTTAAGTTGAAAATTGTTTGGAACATAATTCTAGTATAACCGTTTCCAGCCTCACATTAACCTTCCTTAATTAAGCATAGTTGGCCAGGCTATACTTAGTTAAAGTCCAATAATGCGTACTCGAATTAGTTATACTAGTAGTATGTTCGGTATTTTAAAAACATTTGGAAATTTTTTTTTTTGCTATAGTTGTGGTTCTCCAAAGGAAAACCGGTATTCTCTATAACCTTCGGCTCTGATACCATTTTCTGTCACACCCCGCTAAAGCGGAAACACAGGGCGTGGCAGTACAAAGGGTTTCATCGCAAAAGTTAAAAGACAACACCAACCATAGTATTAAAAATCATTACAAATTCACAATGGGTTTGAACAACTTTTAAAAGAAATTACAATGTAAATTGAAATACAACACATGCGAATGCTCCTAAAAGTGAAGTGTCCCTAAGTGCCACTTACTCGATGATTCCTGAAAAAGCATGTAAAACGAGCATTAACTATAAAAATAGTTGGTGAGAACTCGCAGATAAACAAAATAATACTGGTTCCATGAATTGAAATCAAAGTTTTGATAAAAGTTTCCAATAATAAAAGTATATTGTTAAGATGAGTAAATAAGTTTGTAAAAACAAAGTTCTTTGTCATCATGAGAGATAAGGTATGTTGCCCAAATAAGATGCAACATTCATATTCTCATGGAAGATAAAGTTCGTTACTCAAACGAGTAAACAAGTTTCATTGCTAAAATGAGCAATCAATTTCGTTGCTACAAGGAGCAAACAATTTCATTGCTAAAACATGTATATAAGTTTTCAGTAATAACAGTTCGTTGTTGTAATGAGAAACAAAGGTCATTGCTATAATTAATAAACAAGTTTATTGCTATAATAAGTAACGAGTTTGTATGTGTATGAGCAAACAATGAGTCTCAGCCAAACCTATGACTGAAGCCCTATCAAGATCTATGCTTATCGTTCCATAGATGAATATGGTATCATGCACTCCAGCAATAGGGCGAGTGAGGAGTTGTCAATTCCTAATAGCGCTATCCATAATGACCATTGGCTCAAAGAGTTAATGGTTAGAGATAAGGGAAGGGCCTTAGTACGATAAGTTCTCATGTTCCGTGTTGCATAGACATACATAGAGAGACATAGCAATAAAATAGCAATCATGTTTGATACAAATCAATTTAAATACAACATTCAAATAATAGTTTTTCGGGACATGCTTTTCCACCCCAAAACATAAAAAAAATTGAAAATAGGGGAGTGCGTGAATACTCACAATACACTTAGATGATGCAAATGGTGCCTTGAAGTACGTTCCACGTGTACCACTACCGATTCCTACAATAATGGTATTCGCTAGTGAGTCTCTAATCGAAATCTAACACTAGTATACTTACTACTACAATAGAATTATGCCAATAATGTGTCAAAATTTAATATTGATAAGTTACAAACATTTTTCTGTGGAAATTAAGTTTCAAAGAATCAATTGTTATATAACAATTTAAGTGGAAAATTTCCATTATTGAAATGTTAATATTTAACATTTTAGAGGTGTTCCAATGATTAAATATTCAAAACTAAATCAATTTAGTTCTAAAAGTTCCCAAACTTTGCATTTCAGTTTTAATTGAAGTAAAAGACCTCAAGATAAATTTTCTTGAATTTTTGATTTGTCTAACTATTTTTCACCATTTTAGTTTCTTGAATAACCATAAAATCATGAAAAATACTAAACACTTAATAAAAATTACCAAACTTCAGATTTTGGTTCTAAATATGTTAAAAGACTTCTAGATAAATTTTCATGGATTATGGATATGCATAACCATTTTTCATATATTTAATTCTCTAAATATATAAAAATTCATGAAAAATAGAAATCGGTTAAGAAAATGGCCCAAACTTTTTATAGTAATGTCATTACACGTACTTAACCTGGGAAAAATATAAAAATAGATTTCCAGACAATTTAACCCAATTTTATGATTTTTGAGCATTTATTCTAATAAAAATTGAAATAAATAGAAAATAGTTTCCAAAATTGTCCAAAATTTTTGTAACGCTGTTATTAGTCATTATTAAGGTAGAAAAAATATAAAAATGAATTTCTAAACTGTTTATCCGAATTTTATGATTTTTGTGTATGTATTCTAATAAAAATTGGGTTTAAGTGTATTTAATCTTGAGAAAATAGAAGAAAAATAGTATACAGAAGAGAAAAATCATCAAAATTTTTATTTAGCATCCTAATGTACTAAAAGGTGTTCTGGTTAATTTTCATAATGTTTGGATGATTAAAACTATTTTTCCTGTTTTTAGTCTATTATAAATACAAAAATCGGAGAAAAAGAGGAATACACTATGAAAAATTCTGAAAATATTTTTCTAAGTGTTCCACAGAGAGTATAAGCTGCGAAAATTATTAGATACCATTTTTATATTCCCTAATGTGGTTTTATGATTTATTAGAGCTAAACAAAAAGAAAATTCAAAACCATATTAAACAGTAACAAAAATGGATGAAACTTAATGGGAGATATTTATTAACTAAAAGGATCATCCAAGATTTTTTCCATAATTTATTTACTAGCTTAAGTATTTTATATGATTTAACACTTTATTTTCTTATTATTTTCATATAAAAATAAAGAAAATATATATTGAGCTGAAAATTTCCAGAATGCATCTTCATATAATTTGATAACAATGACAATTTGTGTTCTTATTTTTGATGTTGAACACCATGCCTAAAGGCTCAATAAATTATAGAGAAAACTTGGTTCTTGTGATTTATGTAAAGATTAGTGATGTTACTTTGACAATTTTTGCAACATGTTACAAAGACTTTTGAATCAAGATCTTTTTGTACCTATTAACACATGATATTAAGAGTTCAAAATAATTTTTGAATGATTTTTAGTGATGAATAAGTCCTTTGAACATGCAACACAAAACAAATGTTCATAAGGAAAGTGCTGTTTGAGCAACAGTTTTGTAAAAATTGCTAAAAATCAAAATTTTGGAATTTTTCAGTGAGGTCAGATGGGTTTGAAAGCTAACTCAAACTATTATATTTCAGAAAAAGAATCACGAATTTTGGCTAAGAAATGAGTGAGATATGACAGTTTAAAGTCAGGTAAAGAAATCTGGCAGATTGCATGCATGATGATTGGTTAGAAAAGTGGGTTTTTAATATTTCCTTGAGTAAACGTTTTGAAGTATTTTAAATATATCATGATAACCTCATATTTTGGTCATGTTTCCAGAGATCAAAAGATTAAAACTTATCAAAATGTATACATGCATTTATGAAGAAAATTTTGTTTCTCAAAAACTCTTAACTTGAGTTTAATGTTTTAATCCTTAAAATCGATTTTTGCACTAAGATCATGAACGTGCAACCTTGTTTATTATACATGCATGGTGTTAAAACACATCCATCATGTTCTAAAAACCATTTTAACAAAAAGAAAACAAGTTTGAAGAAGATGAAGAAGGAGAAAGTGTAAGAAAAGAGCAAAACTTGAAGGAAAAGTGAAGTAGAAATCGATTTTACCTTCAAGAATACCACAAGATGATGAAGATTTCGAGTTTGAGGAGTGTTCTTGGGTTTGTTTTCTGGAATATTTCTTGGTTCTTTAGAGGGAGGAAGAGAGAATGGAGTGCTGTTTGGAGAGAAAAAGTAGAGAGAAGGTAGAGAGAGTTTTCTAGAGAGAGAAAGAAGAGAGATGTGTGTGTTGGAGAATGAGAGTGTGAGAGAGAGATATGGGGAGAGAGGGATCCGATTTTAGGGGAGGAGAGGCTCCCACTCTCTTGTTTCTTTTATAAAAATTCAAATCTTTTATAAAAATATCCAACTTTTTATAAAATGTGCACCTTAACCTAGTTTTTATGCATAAAACTCTTGATTTTTGGTTTATAAATTAAGGGTAAATGTTAATGAGTTAAATTTCATTTTCCTTGAATGCATTTTCATAATTTTAATTGTTATAAGATCATATTATAAGGTTCATGATTATTTTTATAGAATTTTTAAGGTCAAAGTTTATAAATGTGAGTTTTTAGGGCATTTAGGGTTTTTGAGAGTTTGTAAATCTTTGGATATCAAAATTACTTGAATTTTGAGACTTCAAACTATTTTAGAGTTTCATAACTCTTATTCAAATTAGAAATATTGTTTGTAATTTATTTTTAGCGGTTTATTGGCATTCTATGTAGTGATTCCGAGATTCAAACGAAATTGAGGAATCAAGTATACTAGTCCTACTCTTCAACTTTGACTTAAGTTTCTATGAGACTTTGACCTAATTTCTACTTCTAGGTCAAGTGCATGATGTGTGAATATGATTCATGAAATGGTGTTCGAGTCAAAGAATGACCCGAATATGGATAGTCTCTACAGTTAAGTAGTTATAGAATTCACATATCAATGTGAAATCTATGCACACTATCCATTGATTCTAATTGTTTCCAAGTTTCTAGTAGGTTATAACTTAGCTTCTAGTTACTAAGTCTAGTATGTGTAGTGCCTATATGTGCAACTAAGTTTAGTCAAATCTAAAACCGACTCGAATTTTGACGACTGTCACAACTTCCAAGTTCTTATCCATCTCTCTCAGGGATTCACTAGTCACATTTTCAGGTTTCAAAGCATCGAGCTGAGCTTCCTGAATTTGCGTGCACAAGTGTGAATGGATAGTCATAGTCAATGACTTGACTCTACGACCAGAGTATTCTTTCCGACTTAGGGTGTCAGCTACTACGTCGGCTTTACCCGGATGATAATGAATTTCGCATTCGTAGTCACTGAGTAGCTCGACCCACCGTCGTTGTCTCATGTTGAGCTCCTTCTGGTCGAATATATGTTGTAGGCTTTTGTGGTCTGTAAAGTTAGTGCTTTTTGTACCATATAGGTAGTGTCTCCAGATCTTCAGAGCAAACACAACTGCTCCTAGCTCAAGATCGTGTGTGGTGTTGTTGACCTCATGTGTCTTCAGCTGTCTCGAGGCGTAGGCGATGACCTTACCTCGCTGCATCAGAACACATCCGAGCCCTTGATTTGACTCATCGCAATAGACAACGAAGTCTTCTATCCCTTCGGGGAAGGACAATATTGGTGCGGTGCACAAGGCTCGCTTGAGCGTTTGGAACGCTCTCTCTTGCTTCTCTTCCCAATCAAAGGCCACGCCCTTCTGGGTCAAAGTCGTGAGAGGTTTTGCAATTCGTGAGAAGTTCTTAATGAACCTGCGATAGTAGCCAGCGAGGCCTAGAAATTGACGAATATCAGTAGGCGTCTTCGGTGCTGACCAGTTCTCAATTGCTTGGATTTTGGAAGGGTCTGCGTGTATTCCCTCTTCGCTAACCACGTGCCCTAAGAATTCGACTCTTCGGATCCAAAATTCGCATTTCGAGAACTTCGCATAGAGCTTCTCCGAACGCAGTTTCTAAGACTAGTCGCAGATGTCGACCATGCTTCTCTTTACTACGAGAGTATATAAGTATGTCATCGATGAAGACGATGACAAACTGATCCAAGTAAGGACGACACACCCTATTCATTAAATCCATGAATACTGCGGGTGCGTTTGTTAATACGAACGGCATCACTACGAATTCGTAGTGTCCATAACGAGTTCGGAAGGCTGTCTTCGGGACATCCTCCCCTAGCACTCGTAGTTGGTGATATCCGGATCTTAGATCGATTTTTGAAAAGAAGTTCGCCCCTTGAAGTTGGTCAAATAAATCGTCAATACGAGGCAGAGGGTAACGATTTTTGACGGTCAGTTTGTTGAGCTCCCTGTAGTCGATGCACATACGAAACGATCCGTCTTTCTTCTTGACGAACAAGACTGGAACTCCCTAGGGTGAGAAGCTTGGTCTTATAAAGCCCTTGCTGAGCAGTTCGTTAAGTTGACAGGACAGTTCTTGCATCTCTGCAGGTGCTAGACGATAGGGCGATTTGGCTATGGGAGTAGCCGCGGGAACTAAGTCGATTCTGAACTCGACTTGACGTTGAGGAGGTAATCCTGGGAGTTCTTCTGGAAAGATGTCGGGAAAGTCGCGTACCACTGGAATGTTCTAAATGTCTTTCGTTTCTTGGCTCACATCGACCACATGAGCAAGGAATGCGCGACATTCCTTTCGCAAGAATTTATGAGCTTGAATGCTCGAGATGATACAAAGGTTTGTGTCGGGTTTGTCGCCATAAACGACTAGAGGTTCGCCAGACGGTAGATTAAGGCGAACAACCTTTTCATAACACATGATGTCGGCACGATGTAGACTCAACCAGTCCATGCCGATAATGACGTGGAAACTTTTAATTGAGATCGGCATGAGGTCGATCGAAAATGAATGGCTATCTAGTGTAAGGGTACACCCTATGAATATACTGCTAGTGCTTTCTGTCTTTCCATTAGCCGTATCTACAGTTAACGGTTCTTTAAGTGCTCGTGATTTTTGCTTAAGTAAATGAGCAAATTTTTGGTTCACGAAACTCCTCTCCGCTCCACTATCAAACAGTATGCATGCATAATAGTTATCGAGGAGAAACGTACTAGTGACCACTGTGGGGTCGGCAACCGCTTCCTCGTGGCCTATGGCCAGATCTCTTCCCACTCTACCGACATTCCCTGGCTTTGTGCAGTCCCTCTTGTAGTGGCCCACCTCGCCACAACCGTAGCAAGCTTGGCCCACTCCTGCGCCGGGGACTTGGTTGAGTGGCCTCGCCGGTGCTTTGCAGAAACGGGTAGTGTGCCCCTTCCTGTTGCAGTTTGAACACTGCATTTCCCGGCAGGCTCCTGTGTGGTGGAAGTTGCATTTGTTGAACTTTTTCTTCTTCTTATCATCATGAACTGCTATCGCAGCATGGACTGCCACGACCTGCTGCTTTTTGGCAGCCTTTTTCTTCTTCTTATCATCCCAGAATTTCGGCTTGGAATCAGCGGTTTTGGAAGGTTCTGAGATGGCCAGGGTTGTTGTTGCGGCCGGGGTACGAACCCCACGGTCAATAAGCCGCTGTGCCAATCGCTTGGCACCATCGAATGTAGTGGGGTTTGAAGGCAAAACATTTCCCTGTAATGGAGGTACCAGCCCCCATATGAATCTCTCTATCTTCTTTCCCTCTGTATGAACCATGTTGGGACAGAGGGCCACCAGTTCACAGAACCTGGCGGTGTAGGAGACTATGTCGGAGCCCTTCATGCTTAGGCTCCACAGTTCCTCTTACAGTTTTTGGATTTCGCCCCTTGGGCAGTATTCTTCGATTATTAGCTCTCTCAGAGCTTCCCAGCCCATAACATTAGCCACTATTAGAGATAGTGACTTGACATGGCTATTCCACCATGTCAGAGCTTTTTCCTCAAAGGTGCAAGCAGTGAACTTGACCTTGCTCCCTTCTGGACAGGAGTAGATTTCGAAAACCGATTCGGTCTTCTCGAACCATTGCGAGAGGGCAATGACTCCGCCAGCCCCTCTCAAGGACTTGGGCTTGCAGTTAGTGAAGTCCTAATAGGAGCACTCTCTCAAGCGCACAGGAGCTTCACCATGAGTAGATTGAAAAGGGGTTCCTCCCCCAGTGGAACCAGAAGAATGATATTGAGCCATGGCTGTTGCCACAGCCGCAGCTACAGCAGCATTCAGAGCTGCCGTTTTGATTTGAGGAGCAGGTGGTGTTGTAGTTGATGGGGGATCGCGTCTTGTTGATCGACGTGGAGGCATCTTTTATCTATAAGTTTAGAAAGATGAAGATATTGATAAGAATTTAATAGGGAGAATTTGATGAGAATGACTCATGGACTAACTCTCCATAGCCCAACAACACAATTGAACAGCACGATTGAATGAAGGTCTAGTACTAACAGATGAAAGCATTTGGATAATAATTTCCATGAGATTAGATATCGGTCAATAATACTGGTATTACAGATGTAACAAGTTCGGGAAAAATGACCTAGAAGTAGCTCTTACATCAACCAAGATGGGAAAATTTTGACAGATCTACGACCTAATCAAGACCTAACAGGTCTAAGATTTACGAAGATAGGAAATTAGACTAGAGTTTTTACATAAACTAAGTTATATCCAAAAGAGAAGTCGAGGAGACTCTAGCGGCGACGAGAACTACTAGAGTGAGTTCTTGATTCAGGCAGACGGCGCTCTACGTCTCGCATGCGCCTTTCATACATTGACTGCCTAGTCCGAAGTTCCCTAACTTCAGCTTGGGATGCAATTAGCTGTTGCTGCAGAGTCCCATTGGTTATCCTAGCCCTTTCCATAGCTCCTTCTAGTTGGCGTCAATCTCTAGGACTCTGTCGATAGTTGCTCGACCTTGCTCGGTGTTCCGAGCAATCCTACGGACCATGATGGGCAGGACTCGATCAGCTGAACCTCCCTCGGTGAGGTTGTAAAAGCTTCTGTCCCCATTGTAGGGAATGGGTTGACCCTGTTCCTGACTCCATGTATTCAAGTTTGTGGCCCACAGAGGTGTGGGTCCTTGAAATGCTGGACGAGGGTTTGGGTTTGGGTCTTGAGCAGCTGGGGGTAGGTTGTTGACTTCAGGTTCTGAGTCAGAACCATCAGAAAAACCCTCAACATAGTGATCATCCAAAGGGATTGGGTGATCGTCTTCTGGCTCTTATCCCAGCCATCCAGCGTTGCCGTGGTTGGGATAGTACGGGTCTCCGGGGATATGGAATCCAGCCATGAAATCTACGCAAGAAAAGGGATATAAGAAATAACTAAATAGACGAACTAATTAGATAATTATAAGATGATCTTTATCAGTTACTTCAATACTTGTTTAGTGCATACCAGTTATATGTACTCAAAACAGGATAGACCTTCGATTAAGTGACCCTAACTCTAAGTCCACAACCAAACAAGGAACAGGAGGTAAAGCAAAGATCACATATTCTAAGTCTATGATATCCTTGATACATATAACCTTAGCGTATCCACTCAGCAACTATTGATATACTAATAAAGACCTTTAGTTCTCAGATAAGTAATTATAGTAACACAAAATACTCCTATAGTATTTTAAGTTTATTTTTTGTTCTAATGTTTTCATTGTAGTAGTGTTGGTAAGTTTTTAGACTTGTTGCAACCTCACAACCACACTTAGGCACATGCTAGTCACTCCTCGGATAATATAGTTGATCAGGCTATATCTTTCCAGGGTTGACCATATGTCTCTAAGTCTAATTGTGTTGCCCAACAATCGTAATACTTTTGTTTCGTCCTAGTGACACTGATTTTAGTATGAATGCAGGTATGTATACTTGGTTAAATATTTTATTATTTAAAACTATAAAATCTTTATCAGAGTATTTTAATCCTGCTGTGCTTATAGTTCGTATATCTTTTATGGGTTGATACACTCGATTCACTATAAACAACGCTCTGATACCAATCTGTCACACCCCAAAACCGGAACGGCAGAAACGTTTGGGGGTGGAGGACGTCATGTACAGTATCACAACAATGCATAGTAGTAAACAAGCAACAACATCATCCATTGCATTAATAATATAATTTAATACAAGTGTGTTCTGTCAAGTACCTGTCTACTAGTGACCTGAGAATACAAGTTATTTTGAAAGAGAGTATCAGCTTTAAAGCTGGTGAGATCGTAAGTATTTTAGTGTCATTGTTTGTATGAAAGTGATTGTAAGTATGTGATGTATAAGTTTGTAAAAGTTTGTAATTGTTTGAACTCTCCTAGAAAACCCTATGTTTCCTACTACAAGTAGCCTTCTACCAAGGCATCAAGTGTTAGTGTGTGTGTCTCTTGTAAGAGTATGTATTTTCCCAAATCTGACTATCATTAACCAAAAATATAGTTTTTACATTACTGTTTATTGTGTGAAGATCACAAAGCGAATGCAATGGGAAAATGAAATAGTACTGTAGTGTTGTATTAAGTAACTACTGCTGTACTAACTACCTTAAACCAATTGTTATTTAAAGTACCATGTGATCGGCCTATACCACACGACGATGTAAGACATCGGAAGAAATGACGTTTGGCACCCGTAGACTTGCAAGTACCACTGTAGCGAGCAGCAAGGTGTAGGATAGTCAATCCAGTATAGATCTATACACAAACTCAAACGCTCCCCACTTAAGGAGATTCTGGATACAAAACGGGCCATGACAGGTGATGCCATGCCCCGTTACGTGGCTCACATAACTGTATTAGTGCACTTGTGTATGTATTGTATATACTACCTGTATTGTATGTTCTCTCTCTGTCTAGTATGTTTGTATGTTCTCTCTGTATGGTATTTTTTGTTCTCTCTGTATGGTATTGTTTGTTTCTCAGCATAGTATTCTCTATCTGTATGTTATGTTCTCTTTGTATGGTATTGACTCATGTATGAACTGACTCATTGTATGTTTCACTGTTCTAGTAATAGTATTAGTAACTTCCTAAACTACGCCTATTGTAGTTTACTAGTAATGTCGTTTGTGTGTATGAACATGTTTCTGTACCTTTGCTACCCAAAGGTATTGAACTGAATGGAAGAAGGAACTTTTATATCTATATACATATACATAATATATAACTAGGATTCAAACGACCTTCGGACAAATAACCTGAATACCCTAAGTCCACAACCAAACAAGGAACATGAAGTAAGGTGAGCTATCAGTCCTAAGTCCTTTCAATCCTACTTAGATAACTATATCTATATATATACACATTTAGCAGAATATAAGTTTAAAAGAGTTTACTAAAAGTATTTGACATGTAAAAGAGTTTGTAAAACAGTTTGAAGTAGTTTGTTTGATAACACAGTTTGAAAAGTAAGAGATCCACTTGTTTGGTAGTTATTAATCACATGTGATTGATATAATAACTATAATAGGTCAACTTGTATTCCCCCCATAAAAGCAGTTAAAATCATTTAAAAGGTTGATTAAGGGGTATCAACTCACCTGTAGTGAGTGGTTTGGATGAACAGATGGTATAGGATGCTAAGTGTCAAGTGAAGACTTGAACACACACAAGGATCCTAGTTAACATATAATAACACATATGTGTATCCAATTAGTCATTTAACAACTAATTAACCAAATTAAGACATCCTAAGACATGAAAAACACTTGATTTAAGTGATATAAGTACTAATGATTGCATCTAAGGGTTGTAGGGCCTTGCATTTGAGTTTAGGGTCCAAGGGGACACTCTTTTGGAGTTTACGGTCTTGTGACCAACTCCCTTGGAGTTTACGGACTTAAACCCATGAGTTTACGACCGTAAACTCATGGTACTTCTACCATTTTGTGTTTTGAAGTCTTTAAGGTCATAAGGAAGCATCCTAACTTCAAGTCTAAGCCTTAGGAAGTGATTGTGGCATCATTTCACCCCTTTGTGGAGTTTACGGCCCATCGACCATTTCTCCATGAGTTTATGGCCGTAAACTCTAATGGTTCATGGTCTTTTTGATGTTTAAGGTCCTAAGCATTTCAAGGATATGATCTAGACTAGTATCCAAGGCTTGGTAAGGGACTAGGGCACACAATGGCCCATTCATTAGGGTTTACGGTCGAAGAACATGTTGGACCGTAAACACTTTTGATCTTGTGTTTCTTTGTGTTTTCTAGTTGATTAAGTATTGTAACAAGCCTTATAACACACTAGAGTAAGAGTACTTACAATAAAGGAGCTTGAAAGGGTGTTAAAAGTCCAAGAACACTAGTGTGTGTTCTTGGTGAAACTAAGAACACTTGAAGATCTACACAAATGGAATGATTTCACGGATGAAATCATGTAAGATCACTAGGTTAAGTAAGATATCAACTAATTAGGGCTAGACACTTAAAAAGTTGAAGATCAAGAAGGAAAATCGGATGATACTTGAGAGGATTTGAGTTCTAGTTCTTGAAAGTGTGAAAAAGTGTTAAAAATGACTAAGTGTCACTTTTATACCCCTTGGGGTTTACGGCCGTAAACACCATGTTTAGGCCGTAAACTCCAAACTCTTGGAGTTTTGGGACTTTATTGTTGCACAATAAACCCTAGGGTATCCTCTCTCCAGTTATCTCCTGCAGTACTAAGCTTTAAAACACTCAAACTGACTCTACACAGCTCAAAAGTTAGCATAAATAGTTCCGACTTCTATTGAAGTGAATGGTTGTACAGAATAGAAATTTCGGGTTGTCACACAAACCCACTTTCCATAACTTCAACATTGTGAATTTGAATCAAATCTTTTGGAGTTTGATACTTGTGAATTTCTTGGATCAGCAGCTTCCGATAAGGAATCATTCCTTCAAACGAATCACAAGAATACAAAATATCATCGGTTTGAACTCCAATCGAGCAAAAAACTTTTTCATCATGAGAATCAACTTGAATCTTCTAATCATGAACTTCAAGAACATCAAGAACATCACATTGAACTCCATTGTCTTGAACTTCAACAAACTTAAGAGCACGAAGATCATTTGGGTTTTCAATTAGAGAAATGTATTTCTTATTAAACAAATCTCTTTCTTCTCCTTCCTTTTGATTTCTACTAAGGACTAACATGGACAAGGCAATTTTCATCAACCATTCAATCCTATGAAGTGATTGAAATATCAAGCTTCCATGTTCATCCTTCAAACCTCCATAAGAAAGCTTATTACTCCATGAAATCAAATCGCTTAACAATAACCCATAAAATTGATCTTCATTGACGTTGTATTTGATATCTTCAACGATCACAACCTAAAAATCATATGGCAAATCCACCATGATCACAAAAACTTTAAAATTTCTAGAGAGAGAAAGTGATTTTGAATGGGTTTTCTGGAGAGAGAAAGTAAAAATCACTTGAATTCTAGTGAAGAAAATCGAATTATGAATAGCATTAAGCATGAATTCGATTTCTAGAATCCAAAAACTCTCTAAATCACAAATATCAAAGATAAAAAATGAATCACCAAATCTAGATTGCCATCAAGGATCAATTCTTGATCCAATCAAGAACACCCGCTCTGATACCAATTGTAGTGGTGTTGATTATGATGACATGTGCAGAATAAGAAAAGATCTAGTGAATCATCATACAAACTCAAGAATACATGAAGTAAATAAATCTTTTTAAGCTCATATTACATCTAGAAAGAATATACAAAGTGGGTCTTGTACAAATTCTCTCTCTAGTCTAACACTCCAAATGGTTCCTTACATAATGGGAGTCACTCACTTCCTATTTATAGGAAAGACTCAATCCATTTACATACACAAGAAGGTAAGCCTCATCCAAGCGTGACTTTGCACCCTAGCACTCTCCCCCTCAAAGTTAGGATTGGATGTCCCAGCTTTAATATCCAATGGGCTTGCACGATCAAGGCCAAAATCCCCCTCGAAGTAACACCGGTCTTCAAATCCGCAAATGAATACCCAAAAAACCCTAGAAGCTTCGAATACCCATTCTTCAGAAAGAATTTCGCCCCGAAATTCAATTAATGTTGTAGTCAATTAGGAGTTAGTGAAATACAAGTATATACTTAGAGAGGTGGTGACTTGGAGAGCTCTTTGTTTATTTTGGGTTAATTCCTCAAGAGAAAAGCCCAATTATTTAGCTATAATCAAATTAGTGTTTCCCCAATTTGAGTTCTACAGTCTAGATTGTGGGAAATTAGGATCATCGAAATCATGATCTAACCATGGCGACCTAGTTCTGTCGAAGCACCAATTGCATTGAGTGCTAAATCTGCATTGATTCTTAATTCACATCCTAGTTCAGTACTAAGTCTAAATTCTCCGGCTAATTAAGATGAGATTAAGGAAAAATTCCTCATTTCCTAAATGGAAAGAGTGTAAGCAACAAAGTTCCTAAAGATACGTACTAAGGGTAAGCAACAAAGTTTTGGTGCATTTCAAATGTAAAGACTATCCAAGTGTCGTCTACACAATAAATTACGAAAAGATCGAGGATCTTCGAGGCTATATTTACTAGTACAATGAAAGCGATGAAAGCTTACGATAAGTTAAATCACATTATCTAGGTAGTATTACAAATGTTTAGAGATGATAATAAACTTCATTATTATCAAAATGTTTAATAAATTCAAGATATTGAAGATACATGTGTGATGATCAAACGAAGTAGTGAAAGAATAAAGAAATTTATTATGTTTAAAGGTTTCCGTTGCTAATGAGGGAACTTATATAGAAATATTTAGATTACTATTTTGAGGAATTATCTAATTGATTAAGTAAATACAAATTTACAAGGGGTTAGAATCTTTATAAAAAGAAGTTTAGGAGTTAAGAACTCACTGGAAATTGCAAAGTGGAATGCTACTTTAGGAAATGTGTAAAAATGTTGATCATTGAGAACGATGCATTCTTAATTATTGATTCTAAGACAACATTCTGTTGATGGATAAGTAATCGTAACATTCAAAACATTTTATGTTTTAAAGAAAATAAGAAACATAAGAAAATATATTCTTCACATATATTTTCTGGGCTTAGAAAAATGATAAGGACAAGGGTATTCATCTTGTGTATTGATTGTAAGGAAAATACAATGAAAACTGTATTTTTAATAAAATTTATTAATTTAGAACGAAAGAACAAATGAAAACAAGGATTACTCATTTACAGTAGATTTCATAATAAAACAAAATGTATATGATAAAAGGCATAGTTGAATATATCGTGGTTGACCAAGTCAAAATTATGACTCATGATTATACCCAGATTAATCGCTCAAAATGAAAAGTTAGACATCTAGTCTGTATGCGTACGAACATGGTAACAAGAAAAGCAAAATAGACAAAACAAAGTTAGACCATGTATTATGTTATTATTATGGGTGTGTGAGATCTCAAATCAAAGAGAGAGGGCAAGAATTCAAGTGTGCTGGAAAGAAAAGGATGGTAGTACCACCAATGATTGCTAATGTTAAAATTATAAGAACAATACCTATAGGTAGATTTAAAACTAGGTTGAGATATATTTCAAAATTCAATCCTTGATCTATGTTGAGTGTTACATAGATATGTAGAAGTTTTAAAATGTTTGCTAAGATTTAATCAAAATTCATAAGTTATCTATTAAGTTAAACTCCATATGTGAAAAAGAAGAAGCACTACAACTGGTAATTAAAAATTCGACAGTTTTGACCTTTTAGACTGGAGTCCAATAATGGTTAAAACGGATAAGGTAAAGACTCAATATATTTAGAAGTGTAATTATACATTGTTGAAAGTGTGTCACTGGAAATTTAAAAGTGATCACTAAGTTTTGCAATGCTTTAAATTTTAGAAACTTTACAGATTATAAAACTAATTTGGAATAAAATAAACATATGAGGTATGTTTTGAAGTGTAGGCATTAGTGATGTCTTATAAACACGTTTGGAGTAGAAAGTTGTAAAAATATCATGTTGGGTTTCAAGAAAACACATTTAAGTAAAGTACAATGCCTAAATGAGAAAATGGTCAAAAGAGTCAAAACAAAAGTGATTTGAAAGATCCAATGAAGATTTTAGACATATTATGAACTTCAATGTTATATGTTTAAGTTTTATAGCATAGAGTTTGAACACTTTTATAAAAGAAAATGTTTCTAAGTTTTTCGAAAATGTGCCAAAATGGTAAGCATGGTTAAAAATGGGCTATATGACCTTAGAAAGCACATCTATCCATTGAAATGGATTTGAAATGAAATTGAAATAGGAAGGTTAAAACCAATATTGGTTTCATTGAGTTTTGAAGAAAAGTGTTAAGTTAAAGCAAGTTGTCAAAAGTAAAGTTGATTGTTTTTAGTGACAAATATGGCTTACATTGTTAGGAAATGTCTAGTAAGTTGTATGAAGTGGTTATAAAGTATTGTATCGACAGTATGTGTGTAATGAGTTGTGTTTCCTTTATAAGGAAGTGAGTGACACTCATTTTATGTAAGGAACATTTTATGGGAGATTAGTTTAGAGAGAGTAAATAAATCACTAGATTTATTTACTCTTGTGTTCTTCGTGTTCACGATTCTTGTATGATTCACTTAATCACTTCATAGTCCTCATTGTCATCATAATCAAAACCACTAGAATTGGTATCAGAGCGGGTGTTCCAGATTTGATCAAGAATTGATCCATGATGACTTTTTTGATTTGGTGATTCTTCATTGGTATTTGATCTTTGTGTTTTAGAGAGTTTTTGGATTCTAGAAATCGAATTGTTCATTGATTCTATTCATAATACGATTTTCTTGACTAGAAATCAAGTGATTTTTTCTTTCTCTCTCTAGAAAACTCATTCAAAATCACTATCTCTCTCTATAAAAGCTCAAGATATAATTGATTGATCAAAGATGGTGCACTTACGTTATAATTCTTGGATTGTGATCATTAAATATGTCAAATACAAAGTCAATGAATATCAATTCTATGGATTGTTGTTGAAAGGCGGGTTGATTTCATGGGATACTTTGGTTTCTTATGGAGGCTTGAAACATAATCATGGATGATTGATATTTCAACCACTTTCGAAGATTGGATGTTTTCTTGAAATCACCATGAATATGTTATCTTGGTGTGGAAATCAAAAGGAAGGAAAAGAAAGAGAATTATTCAAAAAGGAATATGTTTCTCTTATTGAAGACCCAAATGATCTTCATGTTCTTAAGTATGTTGAAGTTCAAGACTATGGAGTTCAATGTGATGTTCTTGATGTTCTTAAGTTCATGATAAGAAGATTCAAGCTGATTCTCATGAATATGAAAAAGTTTTTTGCTCAATTGGAGTTCAAACTTGCAAAGGTGAAGTTGTAAATAATGAAGTTGTTCTTGAATTCAAATCTTCAAGATCCAAGAATAGGAAAAAGGTGGGTTTATTCACAAAAATCGTCAAATGTTGTTCTGAAGCCTAAATCCATGAAGCAAATTTGAGTTCCAAATGTTGCATTGAATTTGAAGTCAAAACCCAAAAGTGTTGATGGTTCTTATAAAGATGTTCTTATATCAATGAAGAACACGAAGAACGAGTTGTACAACACGCATCATGGGTGGTACAATGTTCAAATTGGAGATTTTCTCGTTCGACCAAAAGAACCAAGATATTCAAAGTTTGATTCGATCATTGAAAATGGAACTCAGATCGTCAAAAATGTATCTCAAATTCTAAAATGGATTCCAAAACGTCCATGATTTCGATTCGTGTTTTGTGTTTTTCATTTTTGATCGATTTGTCTCATTTGTTCAAATCCGTTTCTACCCCTTTGGTTGATCCAATTGTTTTTTTAGATCAATCCAAAAATCAAAAGAATATTCTTAAAATTTCTTTTTAATTTCGAAATCAATATTTTTACCTAATTATTCGAAATATTCACTGTTCATCTTCGATTGTTTTTTCTTTTCGAAGCCCAATCAAATCCAACTTGAGCCCAAACTCTAAAGCTGTTATAGTCCATCATTGATTCAACGAGCCCAATGTATCAACAAATCTGGTTATTCATTCTTTAAGTCAAAATTGAATTTGACTTTGATATTTAGGAATCGTTCTTCGAATGATTGTGTCTTGCAGTCAAAGCTAATTTCAATGGATATGTTTGGTAATTGATTTGGATTCGATTGTCTTGAGATTAGTATCGATGTCACATATGAAATCAAAAGCTTGTTTGAATGTTGATCCTTGAAGTTGACATACGTTATATTGAGGTCAAAATTGCATTGACTGGAGTCGATTTCGAGTCGATTTTGGTTGCGTATGATAAATGATGATGCTAAGGTTTTCCAATTGATGAAGCATCAATAGTATAAAAATCGAATGAGTTGTTGATTCAACTTCAAATTGTTCTTGATTAGAAGTCAATGATGATTTTCTAAATTCAAAATTTGTCGATTTTGGGAGGAAGAGCTCATGTTGATTTTTGTTAGACAGATTCTCTTCAATCTGTGAATTTGACATTGAATTTGGAATGTGATTGGATAGCGAGTAGATGTTTCGATTTTGGTTGGTGTTGTATTTGGATTAAACTAAAGATTTGGGAATGAAGGTTTTATTTTGATGAATGGTCTGTGAATGTAGAGTTGAGACTGAAGGTTACGTTTTCGGTCGATGTCGAAGAAGAAATTGTTTTGGGTAGACTTGATAATGAAGGCTTCGTTATGGGTAACTCAATTTGGATTTTACTTTGAGTCAAAATTAAAAGTGATGAACAAAAACGAAGAATTGGTGGTTGAATGCTTAGAAATTGGAACGTGTACTGGAAATCGAAGGGTTGGAATGAGTTTATTGGAGTCGAATGGGGTTTTGGATTGATGATTTTGGAGTCAATAATCGATGCCTTGGGTATTGATATTGATGGTTGCCATTTTGATTTCGAAGGATTGAAGATTTGGGATTGATATCGATAGGTGTATGCTTGATTTTGAAGGGGGGGGGGAGTCGAGCATCGATATGTAAAAAGAAGGTTATGGATTCGTTGACGAGGTCCTTTACACACTTCGTTGACGAGGACCATACATGGTTCATTAACGAGGGTTCTTGAGATGAAAAGCGAAGGATTGGAATCAATCGATGTCGATTGGTCGACTGATATAACGAAGTGAATTGGGGAAGAAAACAATCATTTTCGTGTTGAGTGCCTGATCTTTTAAAGGTTTGGAGCAAATGGTCAACATTCGAATTGATAAAAAAAAAATTTATGTGTGAAGAAGTTCTTATTTAGTCCCTGCGGTTTCAAAATGTTAGCATAAACTACCCAACTTTGAAATACGACTAACAATTCTGAGAAATGGAGAAATTTACATTTTAGGCCCCTGCAGTTAATGTGAATTGTCACTTTATGGCCAGTTCACAATTGGGGCAATGTTTCGCATCTGAGAGTGTTTTTGGCGCAACGGGTCCCTCTAGAATTCTGATATTGGCAGTTTTTACCCGAATTTTCGAAATTCTTGCAACTCTCACCCAAAAGTCGAAAATTTTCACTAAAATTGGAAATTTTTCAAGACTTTTTTGTGATTATTTTTTCATGCAAGATTTTCTCACAATGTTTTTTGGCACACATCAAGGGGGAGTTTTGTGAAGATTATTCCTTGGGCGCTTCTCACCCTTAATGGGTTTGATAATCATTTGTTGATTATAAAAATGGGAAGAATGAAGAGTGGGTATTCGAAGCTTCTCGAGCTTCTCGGGTATTCATTTGCGGATTTGAAAACAAGTATTACTTCGAGGGGAAGTTAGTCTTTGATCGCGCGAGCTCGTTGGATATTCCACCCGAGACATCTATTCCTAACTTTAAGGGGGAGAATGTTAGGGTGCAAAGTCACTCTTGGATGTCATGTGTGCTTACTCCTTTGTATGTGTGTAATGAGTTGTCTTTCCTTTATAAGGGAATGAATGAGACTCATTTTATATAAGGAACATTTTATGAGAGATTAGTTTAGATAGAGAATTATTGCAAACCCATTTGTACTCTTTTTATGACCTAATGAGAGCTAAACCCAGATTTATTTACTCTTGTGTTCTTCGTGTTTATGATTCTTGTATGATTCACTAAATCATATCATAGTCCTCATTGTCATCATAATCAACACCACTAGAATTAGTATCAGAGCGAGTGTTCCTGATTTGATCAAGAATTGATCCATGATGACTTTTTTGATTTGGTGATTCCTCATTGGTATTTGATCTTTGTGTTTTAGAGAGTTTTTCGATTCTAGAAATCGAATTGTTCATTGATTCTATTTATAATTCGATTCTCTTCACTAGAATTCAAGTGATTTTTGCTTTCTCTCTCTAGAAAACTCATTCAAAATCACTTTCTCTCTCTAGAAAAACTCAAGATATAATTGATTGATCAAAGATGGTGCACTTACGTTATGATTCTTGGATTGTGATCATTAAATATGTCAAATACAAAGTCAATGAATATCAATTCTATGGATTGTTGTTGAAAGGCGTGTTGATTTCATGGGATACTTTGATTTCTTATGGAGGCTTGAAACATGATCATGGATGATCGATATTACAACCACTTTCGAACATTGGATGTTAGCTTGAAATCACCATGCATATGTTATCTTGGTGTGGAAATCAAAAGGAAGGAAAAGAAAGAGAATTATTCAAAAAGGAATATGTTTCTCTTATTGAAGACCCAAATGATCTTCATGTTCTTAAGTATGTTGAAGTTCAAGACTATGGAGTTCAATGTGACGTTCTTGATGTTCTTGAAGTTCATGATAAGAAGATTCAAGTTGATTCTCATGAAGATGAAATTTTTTTTTGCTCAATTGGAGTTCAAACTGATGATATTTTGTGTTCTTATGATTCGTTTGAATGAATGATTCCTTATCGAAAGCCATCAATCCAAGAAATTCGCAAGTATCAAACTCCAAAAGATTTGATTCAAACTTGCAAAGGTGAAGTTGTCAAGAATGAAGTTGTTCTTGAATTCAAATCTTCAAGATCCAAGAATAGGAAAAAGAAAAAGAAGAAGAAGATTAAACGTAAGAACAGGTGGGTTTATTAACAAAAATCGTCAAATGTTGTTGTGAAGCCTAAATCCATGAAGCAAATTTGAGTTCCAAATGTTGCATTGAATTTGAAGTCAAAACCCAAATGTGTTGATGGTTCTTATGAAGATGTTCTTAGATCAATGAAGAACACGAAGAACGAGTTGTACAAAACGCATCACGGGTGGTACAATGTTCAAATTGGAGATTTTCTCGTTCCAACAAAAGAACCAAGATATTCAAAGTTTGATTCGATCATTGAAAATGGAACTCGGATCGTCAAAAATGTATCTCAAATTCTAAAATGGATTCCAAAACGTCCATGATTTCGATTCGTGTTTTGTGTTTTTTATTTTTGATCGATCTGTCTCATTTGATCAAATCCGTTTCTACCCCATTGATTGATCCAATTGTTTTTTTAGATCAATCCAAAAATCAAAATAATATCCTTAAAATTTCATTTTAATTTCGAAATCAATATGTTTACCTAATTATTCGAAATATTCATTGTTCATCTAGGATTGTTTTTTCTTTTCGAAGCCCAATCAAATCCAACTTGAGCCCAAACTCTAAATCTGTTATTGTCCATCATTGATTCAACGAGCCCAATGTATCAACAAATCTGGTTATTCATTCTTCAAGTCAAAATTGAATTTGACTTTGATATTTTGGAATCGTACTTTGACTGATTGTGTCTTGTAGTCAAAGCTAATTTCAATGGATAAGTTTGGTAATTGATTTGGATACGATTGTCTTGAGATTAGTATCGATGTCACATATAAAATCAAAAGCTTGTTTGAATGTTGATCCTTGGAGTTGACATACGTTATATTGAGGTCAAAATTGCACTGACTGGAGTCCATTTCGAGTCGATTTTGTTGTGTATGATAAATGATGATGCTAAGGTTTTCGAATCGATGAAACATAAATAGTATAAAAATCGAATGAGTTGTTGATTCAACTTAAAATTGTTGTTGATTAGAAGTCAATGATGATTTTCTAAAGTCAAAATTCGTTGTCGATTTTGGGAGGAAGAACTCATGTTGATTTTTGTTAGACAGATTCTCTTCAATCTGTGAATTTGATATTGAATTTGGAATGTGATTGGATAGCGAGTAGCTGTTTCGATTTTGGTTGGGGTTGTATTTGGATTAAACTGAAGATTTGGGAACGAAGGTTTTATTTTGATGAATGGTCTGTGAATGTAGAGTTGGGACTGAAGGTTACGTTTTGGGTCGATGTCGAAGAAGAAATTGTTTTGGGTAGACTTGATAATGAAGGCTTCGTTTTGGGTAACTCAATTTGGATTTTACTTTGAGTCAAAATTAAAAGTGATGAACAAAAACGAAGAATTGGTGGTTGAATGCTTAGAATTTGGAACATGTACTAGAAATTGAAGGGTTGGAATAAGTTTATTGGAGTCGAGTGGGTTTTGGATTGATGATTTTGGAGTCAATAATCGATGCCTTGGGTATTGATATTGATGGTTGCCATTTTGATTTCGAGGGATTGAAGATTTGGGATTGATATCGATGGGTGTATGCTTGATTTTGAAGGGGGGGAGTCGAGCATCGATATGTAAAAAGAAGGCTATGGATTCGTTGACGAGGACCTTTACACACTTCGTTGACGAGGACCATACATAGTTCATTAACGAGGTTTCTTGAGATGAAAAGCGAAGGGTTGGAGTCAGTCGATGTCGAACGGTCGACTGATATAACGAAGTCAATTGGGGAAGAAAACAATCATTTTCGTGTTGAGTGCCTGATCTTTTAAAGGTTGGCACAAATGGTCCACATTCGAATTTATAAAAAAAATTTGTTAAGTGTGAAGAAGTTCTTATTTAGTCCCTGCAGTTTCAAAATGTTAGCAGAAAGTACCCAACTTTGAAATACGACTAACAATTATGAGAAATGGAGAAATTTACATTTCAGGCCCCTGCAGTTAATGTGAATTGTCACTTTATGGCCAGTTCGCAATTGGGGTAATGTGTCGCATCTGAGAGTGTTTTTGGCGCAATGGGTCCCTGTAGAATTCTGATATTGGCAGTTTTTACCCGGATTTTCGAAATTCTTGCAACTCTCACCCAAAAGTCGAAAATTTTCACTAAAATTGGAAATTTTTCAAGACTTTTTTGTGATTATTTTTTCATGCAAGATTTTCTCACAATGTTTTTTGGCACACATCAAGGGGAGTTTTGTGAAGATTATTCCTTGGGCGCTTCTCACCCTTAATGGGTTTTATAATCATTTGTTGATTATAAAAAAGGGAAGAATGAAGAGTGGGTATTCGAAGCTTCTCGAGCTTCTTGGGTATTCATTTGCGGATTTGAAAACAAGTATTACTTCGAGGGGGAGTTAGTCTTTGATCGCGCGAGCTCGTTGGATATTGAATCCGAGACATCCAATCCTAACTTTAAGGGGGAGAACATTAGGGTACAAAGTCACTCTTGGATGTCATGTGTGTTTACTCTTTTGTATGTGTGTAATGAGTTGTCTTTCCTTTATAAGGAAATTAATGAGACTCATTTTATATAAGGAACATTTTATGAGAGATTAGTTTAGATAGAGAATTATTGAAAACCCGTTTGTACTCTTTCTATGAACTAATGAGAGCTAAACCCAGATTTATTTACTCTTGTGTTCTTTGTGTTCATGATTCTTTTATGATTCACTAAATCATTTCATAGTCCTCATTGTCATCATAATCAACACCACTAGAATTAGTATCAGAGCGGGTGTTCCTGATTTGATCAAGAATTGATCCATGATGACTTTTTTGATTTGGTGATTCTTCATTGGTATTTGATCTTTATGCTTTAGGGAGTTTTTGGATTCTAGAAATCGAATTGTTCATTGATTCCATTCATAATTCGATTTTCTTCACTAGAATTCAAGTGATTTTTGCTTTCTCTCTCTAGAAAACTCATTCAAAATCACTTTCTCTCTCTAGAGAAACTCAAGATATAATTGATTGATCAAAGATGGTGCACTTATGCTATGATTCTTGGATTGTGATCATTAAATATGTCAAATACAGAGTCAATGAATATCAATTCTATGGATTGTTGTTGAAAGGCGTGTTGCTTTCATGGGATACTTTGGTTTCCTATGGAGGCTTGAAACATGATCATTGATGATTGATATTTCAACCACTTTCGAAGATTGGATGTTTGCTTGAAATTACCATGAATATGTTATCTTGGTTTGGAAATCAAAAGGAAGGAAAAGAAAGAGAATTTTTCAAAAAGGAATATGTTTCTCTTATTGAAGACCCAAATGATCTTCCTGTTCTTAAGTATGTTGAAGTTCAAGACTATGGATTTCAATGTGATGTTCTTGATGTTATTGAAGTTCATGATAAGAAGATTCAAGTTGATTGTCATGAAGATAAAAAAGTTTTTTGCTCAATTGGAGTTCAAACTGATGATATTTTGTGTTCTTATGATTCGTTTGAATGAATGATTCCTTATTGAAAGCCATCAATCCAAGAAATTCGCAAGTCTCAAACTAGAAAAGATTTGATTCAAACTTGCAAAGTTGAAGTTGTCAAGAATGAAGTTGTTCTTGAATTCAAATCTTCAAGATCCAAGAATAGGAAAAAAAAAAGAAGAAGAAGATCAAACGTAAGAACAAGTGGGTTTATTCACAAAAATCGTCAAATGTTGTTGTGAAGCCCAAATGCATGAAGCAAATTTGAGTTCCAAATGTTGCATTGAATTTGAAGTCAAAACCCAAAAGTGTTGATGGTTCTTATGAAGATGTTCTTAGATCAATGAAGAAGACGAAGAACGAGTTGTACAACACGCATGATGGGTGGTACAATGTTCAAATTGGAGATTTTCTCGTGCCAACAAAACAACCAAGATATTCAAAGTTTGATTCGATCATTGAAAATGGAACTCGGATCGTCAAAAAGGTATCTCGAATTCTAAAATAGATTCCAGAACGTCCATTATTTCGATTCGTGTTTTGTGTTTTTTATTTTTAATCGATTTGTCTCATTTGATCAAATCCGTTTCCACCCCATTGATTGATCCAATTGTTTTTTTAAATCAATCCAAAAATCAAAATAATATTCTTAAAATTTCTTTTTAATTTCGAAATCAATATTTTTACCTAATTATTCGAAATATTCACTGTTCATCCAGGATTTTTTTTTCTTTTCGAAGCCCAATCAAATCCAACTTGAGCCCAAACTCTAAATCTGTTATTGTCCATCATTGATTCAACGAGCCCAATGTATCAACAAATCTGGTTATTCATTCTTCAAGTCAAAATTGAATTTGACTTTGATATTTTGGAATCGTACTTTGACTGATTGTGTCTTGTAGTCAAAGCTAATTTCAATGGATAAGTTTGGTAATTGATTTGGATACGATTGTCTTGAGATTAGTATCGATGTCACATATAAAATCAAAAGCTTGTTTGAATGTTGATCCTTGGAGTTGACATACGTTATATTGAGGTCAAAATTGCACTGACTGGAGTCCATTTCGAGTCGATTTTGTTGTGTATGATAAATGATGATGCTAAGGTTTTCGAATCGATGAAACATAAATAGTATAAAAATCGAATGAGTTGTTGATTCAACTTAAAATTGTTGTTGATTAGAAGTCAATGATGATTTTCTAAAGTCAAAATTCGTTGTCGATTTTGGGAGGAAGAACTCATGTTGATTTTTGTTAGACAGATTCTCTTCAATCTGTGAATTTGATATTGAATTTGGAATGTGATTGGATAGCGAGTAGCTGTTTCGATTTTGGTTGGGGTTGTATTTGGATTAAACTGAAGATTTGGGAACGAAGGTTTTATTTTGATGAATGGTCTGTGAATGTAGAGTTGAGACTGAAGGTTACGTTTTGGGTCGATGTCGAAGAAGAAATTGTTTTGGGTAGACTTGATAATTAAGGCTTCGTTATGGGTAACTCAATTTGGATTTTACTTTGAGTCAAAATTAAAAGTGATGAACAAAAATGACGAATTGGTGGTTGAATGCTAAGAAATTGGAACATGTACTGGAAATTGAATGGTTGGAATGAGTTTATTGGAGTCGAGTGGGGTTTTGGATTGATGATTTTTGAGTCAATAATCTATGCCTTGGGTATTGATATTGAAGGTTGCCATTTTGATTTCGAAGGATTGAAGATTTGGGATCGATATCGATGGGTGTATGCTTGATTTTGAAGGGGGGGGGGGAGTCGAGCATCGATATGTAAAAAGAAGGCTATGGATTCGTTGACGAGGACCTTTACACACTTCGTTGACGAGGACCATACATGGTTCATTAACGAGGGTTCTTGAGATGAAAAGCGAAGGGTTGGAATCAGTCGATGTCGAATGGTCGACTGATATAACGAAGTGAATTGGGGAAGAAAACAATCATTTTCGTTTTGAGTGCCTGATCTTTTAAAGGTTTGGCACAAATGGTCCACATTCGAACTGATAAAAAAAATTGTTAAGTGTGAAGAAGTTCTTATTTAGTCCCTGTAGTTTGAAAATGTTGGCTGAAACTACCAACTTCGAAATACGACTAACAATTCTGAGAAATGGAGAAATTTACATTTCAGGCCCCTGCATTTAATGTGAATTGTCACTTTATGGCCAGTTCGCAATTGGGGTAATGTTTCGCACCTGAGAGTGTTTTTGGCGCAACGGGTCCCTGTAGAATTCGGATTTTGGCAGTTTTTACCCGGATTTTCGAAATTCTTGCAACTCTCACCCAAAAGTCGAAAATTTTCACTAAGATTGGAAATTTTTCAAGACCTTTTCGTGATTATTTTTACATGCAAGATTTTCTCACAATGTTTTTTGGCACACATCAAGGGGGAGTTTTGTGAAGATTATTCCTTGGGCTTTTCTCACCCTTAATGGGTTTTATAATCATTTGTTGATTAAAAAAAAGGGAAGAATGAAGAGTGGGTATTCGAAGCTTCTCGAGCTTCTCGGGTATTCATTTGCGGATTTGAAAACAAGTATTACTTCGAGGGTGGGTTAGTCTTTGATTGCGCGAGCTCGTTGGATATTGAATCCGAGACATCCAATCCTAACTTTGAGGGGGAGAATGTTAGGGTGCAAAGTCACTCTTGGATGTCATGTGTGCTTACTCCTTTGTATGTATGTAATGAGTTGTCTTTCCTTTATAAGGAAATGAATGAGACTCATTTTATCTAAGGAACATTTTATGAGGTATTAATTTAGATAGTGAATTATTGCAAACCCATTTGTACTCTTTCTATGAACTAATGAGAGCTAAACCCAGATTTATTTACTCTTGTGTTCTTCATGTTCATGATTCTTGTATGATTCACTAAATCATTTCATAGTCCTCATTGTCATCATAATCAACACCACTAGAATTGGTATCAGAGGGGTTGTTCCTGATTTGATCAAGAATTGATCCATGATGACTTTTTTGATTTGGTGATTCTTAATTGGTATTTGATCTTTGTGTTTTAGAGAGTTTATGGATTCTAGAAATCGAATTGTTCATTGATTCTATTCATAATTCGATTTTCTTCACTAGAATTCAAGTGATTTTTGCTTTCTCTCTCTAGAAAACTCAATCAAAATCACTTTCTCTCTCTAGAAAAACTCAAGATATAATTGATTGATCAAAGATGGTGCACTTACGTTATGATTCTTGGATTGTGATCATTAAATATGTCAAATACAAAGTCAGTGAATATCAATTCTGTGGATTGTTGTTGAAAGGCGTGTTGATTTCATGGGATACTTTGGTTTCTTATGGAGGCTTGAAACATGATCATGGATGATTGATAATTCAACCACTTTCGAAGATTGGATGATTGCTTGAAATCACCGTGAATACGTTATCTTGGTGTAGAAATAAAAAGGAAGGAAAAGAAAGAGAATTATTCAAAAAGGAATATGTTTCTCTTATTGAAGACCCAAATGATCTTCATGTTCTTAAGTATGTTGAAGTTCAAGACTATGGAGTTCAATGCGATGTTCTTGATGTTCTTGAAGTTCATGATAAGAAGATTCAAGTTGATTCTCATGAAGATGAAAAAGTTTTTTGCTCAATTAGAGTTCAAACTAATGATATTTTGTGTTCTTATGATTCGTTTGAATGAATGAGTCCTTATCGAAAGCTATCAATCCAAGAAATTCGCAAGTATCAAACACCAAAAGATTTGATTCAAACTTGCAAAGTTGAAGTTGTCAAGAATGAAGTTGTTCTTGACATCAAATCTTCAAGATCCTAGAATAGGAAAAAGAAAAAGAAGAAGAAGATCAAACGTAAGAACAGGTGGGTTTATTCACAAAAATCGTCAAATGTTGTTGTGAAGCCTAAATCCATGAAGCAAATTTGAGTTCCAAATGTTGCATTGAATTTGACGTCAAAACCCAAAAGTGTTGATGGTTCTTATGAAGATGTTCTTAGATCAATGAAGAACACGAAGAACGAGTTGTACAACACGCATCATGGGTGGTACAATATTAAAATTGGAGATTTTCTCGTTCCAACAAAAGAACCAAGATATTCAAAGTTTGATTCGATCACTCAAAATGGAACACGGATCGTCAAAAAGGTATCTCAAATTCTAAAATGGATTCCAAAACATCCATGATTTTGATTCGTGTTTTGTGTTTTTCATTTTTGATCGATTTGTCTTATTTGATCAAATCTGTTTCTACCCCATTGATTGATCCAATTGTTTTTTTAGATCAATCCAAAAATCAAAATAATATTCTTAAAATTTCTTTTTAATTTCGAAATCAATATTTTTACCTAATTATTCGAAATATTCACTGTTCATCCAGTATTTTTTTTTCTTTTCGAAGCCCAATCAAATCCAACTTGAGCCCAAACTCTAAATCTGTTATTATCCATCATTGATTCAACGAGCCCAATGTATCAACAAATCTGGTTATTCATTCTTTAAGTCAAAATTGAATTTGACTTTGATATTTTGGAATCGTACTTCGACTGATTGTGTCTTGCAGTCAAAGCTAATTTCAATGGATAAGTTTGGTAATTGATTTGGATTCGACTGTCTTGAGATTAGTATCGATGTCACATATGGAATCAAAAGCTTGTTTGAATGTTGATCCTTGAAGTTGACATACGTTATATTGAGGTCAAAATTGCATTGACTGGAGTCGATTTCAAGTCGATTTTGTTGCGTATGATAAATGATGATGCTAAGGTTTTCTAATCGATGAAGCATCATTAGTATAAAAATTGAATGAGTTGTTGATTCAACTTAAAATTGTTCTTGATTAGAAGTCAATGATGATTTTCGAAAGTCAAAATTCGTTGTCGATTTTGGGAGGAAGAACTCATGTTGATTTTTGTTAGACAGATTCTCTTCAATCTGTGAATTCGACATTGAATTTGGAATGTGATTGGATAGCGAGTAGCTGTTTCGATTTTGGTTGGGGTTGTATTTGGATTAAACTAAGGATTTGGGAACGAAGGTTTTATTTTGATGAATGGTTTGTGAATGTAGACTTGAGACAGAAGGTTACGTTTTGGGTCGATGTCGAAGAAGAAACTGTTTTGGGTAGACTTGATAATGAAGGCTTCGTTATGGGTAACTCAATTTGGATTTTACTTTGAGTCAAAATTAAAAGTGATGAACAAAAACAAAGAATTGGTGGTTGAATGCTTAGAAATTGGAACGTGTACTGGAAATCGAAGGGTTGGAATGAGTTTATTGGAGTCGAGTGGGGTTTTGGATTGATGATTTTGGAGTCAATAATCGATGCCTTGGGTATTGATATTGATGGTTGCCATTTTGATTTCGAAGGATTGAAGATTTGGGATCGATATCGATGGGTGTATGCTTGATTTTGAAGGGGGGGGGGGAGTCGAGCATCGATATGTAAAAAGAAGGCTATGGATTCGTTGACGAGGACCTTTACACACTTCGGTGACGAGAACCATACATGGTTCATTAACGAGGGTTCTTGAGATGAAAAGCGAAGGGTTGGAATCAGTCGATGTCGAATGGTCGACTGATATAACGAAGTGAATTGGGGAAGAAAACAATCATTTTCGTTTTGAGTGCCTGATCTTTTAAAGGTTTGGCACAAATGGTCCACATTCGAATTGATAAAAAAAATTTGTTAAGTGTGAAGAAAACAATCATTTTCATTTTTAGTCCCTGATGTTTCAAAATGTTGGCGAAAACTACCCAACTTCGAAATACAAGTAACAATTTTGAGAAATGGAGAAATTTACATTTCCGGGCCCTGCAGTTAATGTGAATTGTCACTTTATGGCCAGTTCGCAATTGGGGTAATGTTTCGCATCGAGATTGTTTTTTCATGCAACATTTTCTCACAACGTTTTTTGGCACACATCAAGGGGGAGTTTTGTGAATGGGTCATCTGAAGTTCCAAACCATCAAACAATCCATAAACCCTCAAATGAGGAGTTTACGGCCAGGACCCATGAGTTTACGGCCGTAAACTCATGGTGGCAGTAAACTCTAGCCTATAAGTATGAAGCTTAGGCTATTTTCTTCACTTTTTCCATTTACAAGGCTTGGAACTCGAAAAATCTCTCAAGTATTATAGGATTTTGCTTCAAAACCC
The DNA here is from genome assembly GCF_052849685.1 of Lactuca virosa. Classification (NCBI taxonomy): domain Eukaryota; kingdom Viridiplantae; phylum Streptophyta; class Magnoliopsida; order Asterales; family Asteraceae; genus Lactuca; species Lactuca virosa. The sequence continues at coordinate 469,417,482 of NC_136429.1, forward strand.
TCAAAATGTAAGTGATTTCTTCCATCTATGTGTTAATACTTCTCTTATCCACGAATCACCTTGATTTCATCCATGGAATTCATCTTTGAGTCTAGATCTTCAAAGATTCTCAAGAACATCAAGAACACTTAGGTGTTTTGGGCCGAAAACACCCTCCTTTGCCTTCAAATCGTAAGTATCTACCCCCTATACTTGTTATCTAGTTAAGACTCATAATGCTAGCCTTGAAATCAAACTTTTCCCAAGAACATGAGGTGTTTACGGCCAAGAGCATCTCCCTTGGCCGTAAACCCTAGTTTGTAGTGCATTTGGACCTTAAACACTTCCTAAGGCATGAACAAGAACCTAGAACCCTTCCTCAATGCCTGAAAGCCCTTCAAAACACCCAGATGCACAAAGTAGCATGAGTTTATGGCCGTAAACTCTTGAGGCCGTAAACTCATTGGCCGAAATCACATAGGGTCGTGAACACATGGCCGTGAACTCCCTTGGTCATGCCATTTTGGCCGTAAACTCCTTTCAGTGGCCATACATCCTTAGTATACAACCATATGTGATTCATATCCTTCAATCTTAGGGTTTCATAGTCCAAATAAGGTGTTACCATTCATGATTAGTTGTATAAACCCTAATCTTATACATAGTGTGCCATTATACGTCATTAGGACACGTTTGTATCTCGGGAATTCATTCGTGGAACTTCTCATCCTTACACGCATATTCGTTTGAATCACCCACATAAGGTGAGTTCATACCCCGTAATCAATCTTTTAAACTGTTTTAAATGCTTTTAAGGGGGGGGGGGGAATACAAGTTGAACACAATGATAATTGTGTAATTGTTTGTTATAAAAATTTTCAAAAGATTACTTATGTCATTTATAAGTAGTCAAAACATTTCAAAAACTCTTTTAAAGTTATGTTACTTTATAGTTTAACAAAACTCCGTTTTTAAAGTACAAGCATAACTTAGTAGTAAAATGAGTATTTTCAATAACAGTTCAAGTAAAATACTAGTAAACTATAAGGGGTATCGTTTAGAGGTTCAGTTCATACTAGATGCTAGAACATACTATAAAGAGAAACTGGGAGGTAGATACAATACACGATAACATAAAGAGAAACAGGGAGGTAGATACAATACTTCAAAGAGAACATACTAAGATACTATAACAGAACGAACATACTAAGATGCTATAGCATAGAACAACTACAAGATCTAATTATACCAATGAATCACTAACTCATTGTTCTTAACAAAAGGTGATAGTTAAATTGGGTATATATGATCATATAACTTTAATGTGAATTACACGACTAGCAATCGTTTGCTGCAGTCGAGTTTGGTCCCCAGAATCTCTTGACAGCGAGAGCGTATAGTATGGGTACTAGCCTTCACATTATGACCTTACTAAAACAAACATGTTTTAAGGTCATTAGTACTACAGGATGTCAATTCAAAAGACAACTGCGTACTTATAATTTCCCATTACTTTCATTTTGTGACAGTTCCACTTGAAAGTTAATGCAAACTATTTTCGAGTCGAGATAGTTATAAACTAGGGAAAAACTTACATTTTACAAATGACACACAAAACAATCGAGTCTAGTACATTAAGTAGAAAGGGATCTATAATGCTAATTTAATGATTCCTTAGTGTATGCATTCATGGATATATATTAATCGGGTCTGACAGGTAGTAGGATGTGTGCTTTCCGCTTCATTTCCTGTTCCTTGTTTGGTTGTGGGCTTAGAGCAGATACACCCAGCCTACTATCTATCCAAGCTTAGCTATGTATATGTTCTGTATACACCAAGTAATCATAAGGGGTACCATGTATGGGTCAGGTCATAGGACACTAATTCAATGCACCGTTTTCTAGTACAAAACATACTTTTTAAATGAAGAACTTTTGGAATACAAAACTAGAAATTTAACCAGTAAAGGGTTTAATCCTTTTTATTAAACCAGTAAAACTTAAAGGAACTTAGGTGCTTAATTATATAATACCTTAGTTTATACACCAGGGTTATATATAATTAATATCCGATAGGTAGTTGGATGTGTGCCTTCCGCCTCATTCCCTGTTCCTTGTTTGGTTGTGGGTTTAGGGCAGATTCACACAATTAACTATATGTTCGATATTAGATTATATATAACTAGTATAAACCAAGTGATTATAGAAGGAACTACTGTGGTTATCATTTTATTATAAGAAATAAGGGTTTTCTTAAAGGATCTTTTCATCAAATATAAAAGAACTATTACAGTTAACTCCGTCAGTACCGAGTGAATACACAGGTGTTATATACAACGACGATCTAACAAACAATGAGATGTGTGTCTTCCGCCTCATTTCCTGTTCCTTGTTTGGTTGTGGGCTTAGGGCAGATACACACAACCGATTGTTTGTTTACTCTGGGTTTTATATAACTTGTATTCATTTAATACTCATAAAAAGGACTGTAGAGTCATCTTTACTTATCTTTCATCAAAGTAGGAAATATAGGATTTTTTGGAGGAACATGAAAACTTTTCTAAACAAGAACTTACTACAACTTACTACAACTTACTACAACTTTCTGCAAACTTTCTTACTACTTACTACATCAGTAAAATCTTCTGAACTCACCAGCTTAAATGTTGATCTACGCTTTCAAAATAACTTGTATTCTCAGGAGACCAGTAGACAGGTTCGCGCACTGGGATTCAGAAGATGGAGCAGTATAGCTTCATGTCTTTTTGTTACTTGCTATGTATTCTATATTATGTGAATCACATACTTTGTAAACACTTTCTTTCTAATTAAATGGTTGTTTATAACTTTTCTTACTATGATGCATGTCGTGTGATACTAAACATGACGTCCTCCGCCCCAGAATGTTTCTGCCTTTCCGTTTTTGGGGTGTGACAGATTGGTATCAGAGCATTGTTTATAGTGAACTAAGTATATCAACCGATAAAAGATATACAACTATAAGTACAATGGCGCCGAAGTGCTCTAGATAAGAATATATTTTAAATATGTAATGATACCTTATAAAAGTATACATACTTGCTTATACATATATACATACTAGAACAAGTATCACGAGAAGAACAGAACAGAAGAAGTTAAAGGTCGAACACTATGGTCAAAGCTGGACAGTTATGTAATCATAGCTAGAATCAATATAGCCTGATCAACTATATTCATTCGAGATGTGATCGACATGTGTTTGGGAGTGATGTGGTGTTGCAACGGTCTTAAAACTTACCTAATACTAAGTCAAGAGAATACTAGATCAAGTACAGAGAGTTAGAATACTCTAGGAGTATTCTATGATACTATAACGCGATAACAAGTTTAAAACATACCAAGTATATTACATTAAAATACTATAAGAGTATTTTAGGCACCATATAAATAACTTATGTGATAACTTAAGAGACCCATACGGATAGGTCTATAATCTTACAATGTATACTTCAAAGGTTATATATAATTGAGAATTTATAGACTTAGAATTTGTGATCTACGCTTCACTACCTGTTCCTTGTTTGGTTGTGGTTTTGTAGTAGGATCACTTATTCGAAGGTCTATTTAATCTTGAATTATATACAACTTGTATACCTTGTGCAATTATAGGAGGACTCTGTAAGGTCGCCCCATAATGTTTCACTTAATCTCATAGATACTTTAGTCACTTCCATTCTCGCACGACAAGCCCAGGTAGATGTAACCACTTCCTTATAGCAGACAACAGAAGAGTCAGGAGGAAACGAGAGCAAGTTCATGAGGAGCTTTTAAAGAAGGATCAATCGAAGTAACCAAAACGTCTTATACGTTACACTAATAAATAATAATCTTGTTTAACTTAATGAGTGAGTGGAGACACTGCTCATATTATGTGTTAGGATTATTTTACTACGTGCAGCTGGTAACAGTTATTCAGGTAACAGATATTCATTCGAGGATAGCCATTCCAAATTCATAAAGTTTATTAGGTATAGACTCTTTTATGAATTGTTTCCGGAACCCTATGGAAGTCATGACCCGATACACCCAGAACTAGGATAACCTTGTCTTTTCAGCTTTCGGCTTGTGTCCATTGCTTTAGACTTATTCCATCTCATCTTTGTATTCTTTTAGCAAAGATGCCTCCTCGCAGATCAAACAAACGCGCTAATCTGATAACTCCAACTCTACCGTCGCAATTTGATCCTGCTGCTCTTCAAGCAGCGATATCCTCCGCAGTGGCAACTGCTCTAGCCCACTTCGGTGAAAGTGGTACCCACGGACCTGGTAGCGGTACCCACTTAACCAACCCCGAAGTTACTCACGAACACCTAAGGGTGTGTTCGTATAAGGACTTCATGAACTGCAAACCCAATTCCTTCGATGGAAATGGTGGAGTCATCGCTCTGATGCGATGGTTCGAGAAAACAGATTCGGTCATAGAAATCTATTCGTGCCCTGAAGGGAGCAAAGTGAAGTTTGCTGCCTGCACCTTCTCTGACAGAGCCCTGACATGGTGGAGCAGCTATGTTAAGTCACTGACCCTATCAGTGGCTAACTCAATAGGTTGGGAGAACCTAAAAGAGTTGATGCTGGAAGAATACTGCCCGTTGGGCGAAGTTTAAAAGTTGGAACAAGAAATGTGGGAACTCACGATGATGGGCTCAGACATAGTGGCCTACACTGACCGGTTCAGCGACCTAGCAGCTCTATGCCCCGGGATGGTTACCCCAGAGAGCAAGAAGATAGAAAGATACATATGGGGTGTATCTGCCCCGATCCAAGGAGATGTGCTGTCTTCTAATCCAACCACATTCGATAGTGCTAAACGCCTGGCTCAGCGACTCATCGACCATGGAGTCCGCCATGGTGTAGAAGTCCCTGTTCTCGAGCTATCGAGGGAAGAGGACTATAAACGGAAGTCGGGGAACAAGAGGAAGAAGAAGCGAACAACACAGGACACCCCGCAGGAAGAACAAACGAGTACTATGTACACCGCCACAACACCTGCCACTCCAGCACCTGCCAGTCGATATGCTGGAACCTTCCCGAAGTGTGGAACGTGAAACTATCACCACACAGGAGTATGTCGGGAAATGCAGTGCCTGAACTGCCACAGAAAGGGACACACAATCCGTTTCTGCAGGGCACCGGCTCAACTGATCTCCCAAGTCCCCGGAGTTGAAGAAAAGCAAGCCTGCTATGGTTGTGGTGAGACTGGACACTACCAGGAGGATTGCCCGATAACAAAGAACTCAGGAGCGGATGGGCGAATTCTGATGAGCACCGCAGGAGAATCGACCTCGGAGTCGCCATCGAGCAGCCGTACGTTTTCGAAATAGTAATTACTTTGAAAATTAATTTATATTTAAATAAGATTAAAACTTGGGGATAACACTTAAAAGTAATTATAATAACTCACTTAATGAAGTAGGTCACAGTATTCAAATGAACTAAGAGATCCGTTCTGAGAAGCTATGATGGCTTAGTATGTACGTTAGGGTTATGCATTTCTAAGATTTATAGACTTAGAGTGAGTGATTCCGCCTTAATTCATGTTCCTTGTTTGGTTGTGGATTTGAGGCAGAGTTATTAGAGTGAGTGATTCCGCCTTAATTCCTGTTCCTTGATTGGTTGTGGATTTGAGGCAGAGTTACTCAGTCGACCGTCCAATTCATCTTAATTATTCATAACTTGTATATTCAAGGCGATCGTAGTGGTACCAAGGAGGATCGTAGTTTAAGTATCGATACTAGATAACAAAGCACTTTCGCGGTATGCACGCGCACATCGCGGTACGATACGTAGAAGTGTTAACAACAAGAGGAAAACAGAACGCACTAGAACATTTACAAAGAGTACATTTTTGTCACACCCCGACTGCTAGCTACAATCCCAGCTGATAAGGCCAAGGGGTGACAAATGTCACCTTACTACATATGACACCGGAGGGTCATCATTTATTCAGCCGTCGATCAGCATGGTTACATATGAGATCACATTTAAACCTTTAATTAACCGACTAAGGATTTATGGCAAAAAGACTCCCCGAGGTGTATTGTACATTTAATACTACCTGGAGTCTGTATTTTATCACTTTATAGCCAGCAGTGTCACTGCTGAGGAAAAACATTATTTTCCCTATTACATTTACTTTGTGATCTTCTCACATATTCATTAATGTATAAACTATATTTAGTTAAAGATAGTCTCACTTGGGAAAATACACACTCATAAAAGAAACAAACATACATAACATTTGATACCTTGGTAGAAGGCTACGTTTAGTAGAGAGGACCATAATGCTAACCTTATGATTCCTTAATGTATACATCAAAGGATATATATATATATATATATATATATATATATATATATATATATATATATATATATATATATCAATAGGATTCGACAGGTAATAGGATGTGTGCTCTCCGCTTCATTTCCTGTTCCTTGTTTGGCTGTGGGCTTGGAACGGATTCACCAATCTATTATCTATTCGATTCTAGATATATATATGTTCAGTATACATTAAGTCATCATAAGGGTACCAGGTATGGGTCAGGTCATAAGACACAAAGTCAATGCACAGTTTTCTAGTACAAAACATACTTTCCAAATCAGAACTTTTGGTATACAAAACTAGAAACCTACCAGTTAAGGGTTTAATCCATTTTATTAAACCAGTATAAAATTAAAGGACCTTAGGTGATTAACTCCATAATACTTTAGTTTATACATCATGGTTATATATCATTAATACCCAATAGGTAGTTGGATGTGTTCTTTCCACCTTACTTCCTGTTCCTTGTTTGGTTGTGGGCTTAGGGCAGATTCACCCAATTAACTATCTATTAGATATTAGATCATATATAGTTAGTATAAACTAAGTGATTATAGAAGTAATCACTATGGTCACCATTTTATTATAAGGAATAAGGGTTTTCTTAAAGAATCTTTTCATTAAATATAAAGGAACCATTACAATTAACTCCATGAGTAACAAGTGAATACGCCATAGTTATATACAATAATGATCTAACAAACAATGGGATGTGTGTTATCCGCCTTACTTCCTGTTCCTTGTTTGGTTGTGAGCTTAGGGCAGATGCACACAGTCGATTGTTTGTTTACTCTAAGTTTTATATCACTTGTATCCATTTAGTACTCATAGAAAGGATTGTAGAATCATTTTTACGTATCTTTCATCAAAGTAGGAAATATAGGATTTTCGAAGAGGAACAGGCGAACTTTTCTAAATAGAACTTACAACTTACTACATTTTTCAACTACATTTTTCAACTACATTTTCAACAACATTTTACAACAACTTTCTACAACTTACTACATCATTAAATCTTATGAACTCACCAGCTTAATTGCTGATCAACTCTTTCAAATAACTTGTATTCTCAGGAGCGTAGTAGACAGGTACTCGTGTTGGGATTCAGAAGATGGAGCAGTATAGCTTCAAGTCTTGTTTGTTATTTGCTTATGTATTCTATCTTTTGTGAGCACACACTTTGTAAACTCTTTCTTTCTAATGAAATGGTTGTTCATTACTTTGATTACTATGATGCATGTCTTGTGATACTAAACATGACGTCCTCCACCCCAGAACGTTTGCGTCGTTCCGGTTTTGGGGTGTGACGGATTGGTATCAGAGCATTGTTTATAGTGAACTAAGTATATCAACCGATCAAAGATATACAACTATAAATACAATGGGGCTTAAGTGCTCTGGATAATGATATATTTTAAGAGTATAACGACAAGTTATAAAAATATACCTACTTGCTTATACATGTACATACTAGACCAAGTATCACAAGAAGAACAGAACTAAAGTATTTAAAGGTTGAACACTGTCGTCAAACCTGAACAGTTATGTAATCATAGCTAGGATCAATATAGCCTGATCCACTATATTCATTCGAGATGTGACCGACATGTGTTTGGGAACGATGTGGTGTTGCAACAGTCTTAAAACTTACCTAAACACCAGTCAAGAGAATTCTAGATCAAGTATATTAGAGTTAGAATACTATAGGAGTATTCTATGATACTATAACGCGATAACAAGTTTAAAACATACCAAGTAGATTACATTAAAATACTATAGGAGTATTTTAGGCACTATATAAACAACTTACATGATAACTTAAAGGACCCTTACGGATAGGTCTATAATCTTACAATGTATACTCCCAAGGTTTTATATAATTGAGATCTTATAGACTTCGAATTTGTGATCTACGCTTCACTACCCATTCCTTATTTGGTTGTGGTTTTGGAGTAGGATTACTTATTCGAAGGTCTATTTAATCTTGAATTATATACAACTTGTATACATTGTGAACATATAGGAGGACTCTGTAAGGATCACCCCATAATGTTTCACTTAAATCTCATAGATTCTTTAGTTACTTCCATTCTCGCACGACGAGCCCAGATAGATGTAACCACTTCTTCATAGTAGACAACAGAAGAGTTAGGAGGAAACGAGAGCAAGATCATAAGGAGCCTTCAAAGAGGGATCAACCGAAGTAACAAAAACGTCTTACACGTCATACTAATAAATAACAATCTTGTTAACTTAATGAGCGAGTGGAGACACTGCTCACATTATGTGTTAGGATTATTTTCTTACATGCAGCTGGTAACAGTTATTCAGGCAACATATATTCATTCGAGGATAGCCATTTCAAATTCATAGAGTTTATTAGGTATAGACTCTTTTATGAATTGTTTCTAGAACCCTGTGGAAGTCAGGACCCGATACACCCAGAACTAGGAAAATCTCGTCTTTTCAGCTTTCGGCTTGTGTCCATTGCTTTATACTTATTCCGTCTCATCTTTGTATTCTTTTGGCAAAGATGCCTCCTCGCAGATCAAACAGACGCACTACTCTGATAACTCCAACTCAACCGCCACTACCCCCGCCACAGTTCGACCTAGCTGCTTTTCAGGCAGCGGTAACAGCAGCAACGACAGCCGCCCTAACCCAAATTCGCGCAAGTGGTATCAGTGGATCCGGTAGCGGTGCCTACCTAAACAAACACGGAGATACCCACGAACACCTAAGGGAATGGTCGTATAAAGACTTCATGAATTGCTAACCCAATTCCTTCGACAGAAATGGTGGAGTCATCGCTTTGATGCAATGGTTCAAGAAAACAGATTCGGTCTTCGAAATCTGTTCATGCCCAGAAAGGAGCAACGTCAAGTTTGCTGCCTACACCTTTTCCGGAAGAGCCCTAACATGGTGGAATGGCCATGTTAAGTCACTGACCCTATCAGTGGCTAACTCAGTAGGTTGGGAGTGTTGGATATAGTGTCTAAGTCCATAAGTATATTTGGTATGTACTTGACCCGACCCGACATGGACCATTTGGGTTGCACTTCACACGAACAATTTATGGATAATCGTTTGAGAATAGTATAAGTTATGATTTATTAATATATTATAAGTCCTAATATATTAATACAAAATCATATTATTTAATTAGTATTGATCTATAATTAATCTAGAATTAATTTAGAGATCAAAAGTATGACTAATTAAATATGGGCTCTTGTATTTATATAGTGTGGGCTAATGCTTATTTGGAATGGGCTAGGCTTGCGTGGAAAGTCCATGGATACTCCATGGAGCTTTAACCCATGGATCTCATGGAAATGAAAAGACATGGGTATTAGGGTTTACATGGATGTAACCCTAATCCACCACACTATATAAATGAGGCTTTGGTTCTTGAAATTGCACTAGTTGACGTGTGTAAACTAAGAGGGCCGATTTCAAGAAGTTTGTGACTATTCTCTCAAGTTTCCAAGTTTGTGGTGATTTGTGACTTCCATTTGAGACATCCACATTATTGGTGCTAGGCTCTCAAACTCCAAGAAATCAACTACTACTACAAGGTAAGTAATTCTACTAGTTTTATTTGATTCAAGTACCCCATCCCATGCTAGTTAGGATAAGAACCTTGGAAAAATAATTATTTGCATGTATCTTAGTCAAACATAGATCCAAGGTTTCTAGGGTTGCATGTACACCATAGGAGTGTTAGAATGCTCAAAAACCCATCAGTGGTATCATAGCCTGGTTTGTTTATTTGATACTTGATGCAAAAAAAAAAAAAAAAAACTTGAAAATCGAAGTTTTGTTCAAAAGCTCGTATCAAAATTTCAAGTTTAGTATATGTACTTACGATTCATGAAATTTTTGATATGAACATTCATAAAAATATGAGTTTAGAAGATCATAGAAATTATGTGCTAATAATTGATTAGATTAATTCTTGATCTTTATGTGTTTTAATGGAGTCCATAACTAGTTCTTAAGTTATGGATAACCAAAAGTCACATTTATAAATAACCATTAAAAGAACACATAGGTTACAAAAAATGAAGAGTCTTCATTTTTAATAACCATTAACTCATAAGTTACGAGAAATGAAAAGTTTTGAAAGTTTACAAAACTTGCCCTCAAGTTTTGGAACATGTAAAGTCATATTAAAAACTTTAGTTCCAACCCCTAGAATTTTAAAAGTTAAAATTCAACCCTTATACTTTATAATATTATAAGTTTAATAATATTTATATATGTATAAGATCAAGTCGTCTTACCGCTAGTACGCCTCATTTATGATGCCGGTCTATAAGGGGGTATAAGGTTGTTGCCTATAAAATGGTAACTTAATGGGTGTCCACTCTCACCCACCGCTTCCTTGATCGGTGGAGGGTCGTTAGCCGAACGGGTAGGACAAGGACTTATAAATTCTCATTAAAAGTATAATGATAATACTAAAGTAACTAAACTTTATTGAATTCCCAATCTTAGTTATTTTAGGAAAATGTGAATAAGGTGCTAATCCATGAAATTACACTTTACACTTTGTTTAAGTCGTTAGTGGAGCGTGTGTGGTTAACCGGCACACTAACTTGAACTTAACAAGGTAGGTAAAGGGTGACTTAATGTTTATCATAGTATCGATGGAGCGTGTGTGGTTTACCGGCACATCGATTGAGGGGTAATACATTAAGGGTACCAACTAATTTGCATAGTCACTTCACACCTTGTTTTGTGATCCTCGGCATCCCAGTCACAAAACTTGAAGCCCACACTCGAGATTGAAACATGCCATTGAAGAAAGTTCAATGAATCTCAAAGAATCTAGGAGTTTCTAAACCAATTAAAACCTAATTAAATATTTCGTTTTTCATGGTGGAAATTGGTGAATCGTCATTCACCTACCTTCAAATATCTTATAGCTTAGATTACGGCATCCCTCTTCTAAGTTATAAAATATTGTGTTGGGTCCTAGCCTTAATATTACATTTGGGTGTTTTGTTAAGGACTATCTCTATATCTAATCTAATCTATTCCCTCTTCTTTTCAGATGCCTTCCAATAACAATGCTTCTGGCTCAAACCCTACTAGCTCCTTCTCTCTCATGAATCTTTGTGGGAGAGTCATCTTTGATGGGTCCAACTTTACAGATTGGATCAGAAACATCAGGATGGTCACTCGGTATGAGAACAAAGAATATGTTCTCGACAAGGAGCTGAAGGTACCCGAGCCAACTGCTACTCCTGAAGAGCTTGCTGAATATGAGGTACATGAAAGTGATGCTACAAAAGTGGCATGCATCATGATGGCCACCATGACAGCCGAGCTCCAAAAGTCCTATGAGGACTATTATCCTTTTGAGATGCACCTGGACTTGATGGACCGCTACCATCAAAGTGCTCGTCAAGAGCGATATGAAATAATCTCCTCCATGATAACAACCCAAATGAAGGATGGTGAACCCATCACGGGCCACATGTAGAAAATGCAAAGGTATGTGGACCGTTTACTGAAGCTGAATGTGAACTTCCCTGAGGAGTTAGCAATAGACATCATTTTGCACTCCTTGCCATCGTGTTATGATCAATTCCGCATCACATATCACATGAACAAGGAATAAGTCACCCTCAACAAACTTCAAGGACTGTTGAAGACCGCCGAAAGTGGTCTAAAGGGTAAGTCGGTTGTTACTACTCCTACTCCTACTCTAACTGCGGCCAATGTCTTGGCAATCGGGCATGGCAAAGGGAAGAAGAGAAAGAACCCTTCTAAGGGTACCAAGGGTAAGACCCTTGAAGGCTCCTCTTCAAGCAAAACCAAGAAAGGTTTTGTCACTCCTTCTGCTAACCCTAATGAGGCTGAATGCTTCTATTGCCATGAAAAGTCGCACTGGAAGCGAAACTGCCCAAAGTACCAGCAAGATTTGAAGGATGGGAAAGTAAAACCCAACCATGCAGGTATATACACTATATTATCTAATAACTCACCTCATTCTAAGTCTTGGGTCCTTGATACAGGTTGTAGTATTCACATATGTTGTGATTTGCAGGGACTAAAAAGAAGTGAGAATGTGGAGCAGGGAAAGATAAACTTGATCATGGGAAACAGGAAAGCTTCACCTGTCACCAAGATAGGAGTTTATTCCTTAGTGCTAAATAGTGGGTTTACATTAGATTTGAATAAATGTTATTATTCGCCAGAAATGGCAAGAAATGTTATTTCCTTTTATGCATTGTATAAACAAGGTTTTACCTTTTATTTTGATAATAATAATGGTAGTATTGATGCTTTCTTTAATAATGTTCTTTGTTTTAAAACATTACCTTGTGATGGCGTGTATGAAACTGTATCTGTTGTAGATAATCTAGGAAATAATGTATTGTGTATTAAATCTTCCACTAGCTTAGATAAAGCATCCTTATGGCATTGTCGTCTTGGACATGTAAGCAAGAAACGCATAGGCCAACTCCAAAAGGATGGAGTCTTGGAGTCATTTGAACTAAAGTCAGATGATAGTTGTGAATCTTGTTTGCTTGGTAAAATGACAAAGTCACCTTTTACTGGCACTTGTGCTAAGGGTGAAGGTTTGTTGGACCTCATACACACGGATGTGTGTGGATCCTTCAGAACTGCCACAAGAGATGCTAATCGGTTCTATGTGACTTTTACTGATGATTTTAGTAGATATGGATATGTCTACCTAATCAAGCATAAGTCAGAAACCTTTGAGAAATTCAAGGAGTTTAAGCAAGAAGTGGAGAATTAGTTGGGCAGGAACATTAAGATGCTTCGATCCGATCGTGGTGGTGAGTATCTTAGTACTGAGTTCCTTGACTATCTTAAGGAATGTGGGATTGTCTCACAATTGACACCTCCTAGGACACCACAGTTGAATGGTGTAGCTGAGAGGCGCAATCGGACCTTGTTGGACATGGTTCGTTACATGATGAGTCGAGCTTCGCTACCAATCTCATTTTGGGGGTATGCCTTAGAGACTGCCGCCCATATCCTTAATCTAGTCCCTACAAAGAAGGTTGCCAAAACACCTCACGAGGTGTGGACTGGAAAAGTTCCCAATCTAGACCACATCAAGATTTGGGGTTGCGAGGCTTTCGTGAGACGCGAGACTCACGATAAGGTCGAACCCCGAAGCGAAAGGTGTATTTTCATCGGCTACCCACATAAATCCTTTGGTTACATCTTCTACAGACCCAATGATAACGTGGTCTTTGTAGCAAGAAGAGGATTCTTTCGAGAGAGAGAATTCATGAGCCAAGGAGACAGTGGGAGGCAAATTGACCTTGAGGAAATTCAAGAGTCAGGTGGTGAAGGAACCTCAAACCCTAGCCCTCAACCTGAGGAGGAAACTCCTGTTGAGCCGACTGAAGAATCTATACCTCTGAGGCGTTCCACCAGAGTTAGGAATGCACCTGAGCATTATTATGGTTTTCATATTACTGCAGAAGGTGAGACACTTATCAGTGATAACACACTGGTAAATCTGGATGAGCCTAACAGCTACACGGAAGCCATGGCAGGCCCTGAGGCTGCTAAATGGAAAGAGGCTATGGATAGCGAGATACAGTCCATGCATGACAATCAAGTTTGGAACTTGGTTGACAATGTACCTGATCGTAAGATAGTTGGGTGCAAATGGATCTTCAAGAAGAAGACCGACATGTATGGTAATGTACACACTTATAAGGCACGACTGGTTGCAAAGGGTTAATCTCAAACTCCGGGAGTTAATTATGATGAGACCTTTTCACCAGTGGCCAAGATTAAGTCTATTAGGGTTCTGTTAGCCATTGCTGCATTTCATGATTATGAAATATGGCAAATGGATGTCAAAACCGCTTTCCTTAATAGAAAGTTGGCTGAAGATGTTTACATGGTTCAGCCAGAGGGTTTTGTCAGTACAGAGTACCCCAGTAGAGTGTGTAAGCTCGAGAAATCCATTTATGGATTAAAACAGGCACCTCGCAGATGGAATCTTTTCTTTGATGAGAAAGTCAAAGAATTTGGCTTTTCAAGGAGTGAAGATGAATTTTGTGTCTATATCAAGGCTAGTGGGAGTATAGTCAGCTTTTTGGTACTGTATGTGGATGACATACTACTCATAGGAAATGACATCCCAACCCTGCAGGAAGTAAAGTCCTGGCTTGGGAAGTATTTCACTATGAAGGACCTTGGAGAAGCTGCCTATATCCTAGGGATAAGGATTTTGATAAACAGGAGTAAAATACTAATTGGACTTAGTCAAAGCACCTATGTGGACAAAGTGTTGAAAAGGTTCAACATGCATAACTCCAAGAAAGGAGAGTTACCCATCCAGAGTAACGCCAGATTGAGTAAGACACAAAGCCCTAGTTATGAGGTTGTGATAGCAGAAATGAGTCGAATACCTTATGCTTCAGCTGTAGGATCGATCATGTATGATATGACGTGTACTCGACCTGATGTAGCCTTTGCTTTGAGCATGGTTAGCAGGTATCAGGGGAACCCTGGCAAGGCACACTGGACTGCGGTAAAGAATATCCTCAAGTACCTACGGAGGACTAAGGACTGGGTCCTTACCCTCGGTGGCAGTGAGGACTTGAGAGTTGTAGGGTACATTGATGCTAGCTTTCAGACTGACAGGGATAATTTCCGCTCTCAGTCGGGCTGGGTCTTTACTCTAAACGGAGGGGCAATTACTTGGAAAAATTCCAAGCAGGAGACAGTGGCTGATTCCACTTGTGAATCAGGGTATATAGCAGCAAGCGAGGCAGCAAAGGAGGCTATATGGCTAAAGAACTTCATCGGAGACCTTGGAGTTATACCAGCTATAAAGGAGCCAATGGAGATTTTCCGTGACAGCAATAGTGCGGTTGCCTTAGCCAAGAAACCAAGAGATCATGGGAGATCCAGACACATTGACAGAAAAATATCACTTCATCAGACATCGAATAGAAGAAGGAATCCTCGTGGCAAAGAGGGTATCATCGGATGAGAACCCAGCAGATCCCCTCATGAAGGGACTGACTCGAGCTAAGCATCTCCAGCATGCTCGGAGCATAGGGCTGAAGGATGATATTAGTTTTAGTAGTAAGATAATCTTGAAATTTGTAAAATGTAATTGACATTTGATGATAAATAAAAGCTGTTATTTATGAGTAAAGTGTTGCTATCTCTTGTCAATCGTTTACTATTATTTCTTTTTGCATGTTTTGACTTCCAGAATAATTATGTTATGGTTTAGATCATATTATTCAAACTCTCCACAATCGGTCATATGTTGGAAGTAGATATGAATCAAGACTGTCATGGGTTGGCTTGTAGAAGTCTAAGATGTTAGACAAAGCGGGGCTACAGCACTCATGAGTGCTCATAAGTTCTGAGTATTGGATTCAACCCACGCTCACTTGTATCACTTCATGGAATTTATCTCGAGTGATCGTGAGACGGTAATATCATATAAGTCTTCAAACCTAGAGATATGATTTGTTGCCTATGAGTTGGTTATGCATTGATTACACGAAAACGCATTGGTAACTCGATGTTATAAACCGTGCTTTTGTGTGTAATTCAACAAGTAGTAGAGCAAACATATGAGTCGAAGTTTATCTGTTCCTTCTAGGATTAGAAGCGATATCTGGGTCCCTCGATGATTTTGTTTTGACCTATGTACCGGGCCCGGTCAGAACTAAATTGATGTGTTCAGTTAAGTTCTATGTCAAACAAATCGGAAATCGGGAAACAAATGTTGGACAATAAGCAAGACCATGTTCCATGTATTTGTCCGGCTGATATCTAGAACAGAGGATTATATGATCACTTATCTAAAATGGCGCTTCATAGTTCAACAGAGTTTAAGGAGCTACGATTGTTGATCGGTTCCTGAAGTCATACTTGCAACCATAGTTATTAGACTTATCCAAGTGGAAGACTGTTGGATATAGTGTCTAAGTCCATAACTATATTTGGTATGTACTTGACCCGACCCGACATGGTCCATTTGGGTTGCACTTCACCCGAACAATTTATGGATAATTGTTTGAGAATAGTACAAGTTATGATTTATTAATATATTATAAGTCCTAATATATTAATATAAAATTATATTATTTAATTTGTATTGATCTATAATTAATCTAGAATTAATTTAGAGATCAAAAGTATGACTAATTAAATATGGGCTCTTGTATTTATATAGTGTGGGCTAATGCTTATTTGGAATGGGCTAGGCTTGCATGGAAAGTCCATGGATACTCCATGGAGCTTTAACCCATGGATCTCATGGAAATGAAAAGACATGGGTATTAGGGTTTACATGGATTTAACCGTAATCCACCACACTATATAAAGGAGGCTTTGGTTCTTGAAATTGCACTAGTTGATGTGTGTAAACTAAGAGGGCTGATTTCAAGAAGTTTGTGACTATTCTCTCAAGTTTCCAAGTTTGTGGTCATTTGTGACTTCCATTTGAGGCATCCACATTATTGGTGCTAGGCTCTCAAACTCCAAGCAATCAACTACTAATACAAGGTAAGTAATTCTACTAGTTTTATTTGATTCAAGTACCCCATGCCATGCTAGTTAGGATAAGAACCTTGGAAAAATAATTATTTGCATGTATCTTAGTCAAACATAGATCCAAGGTTTCTAGGGTTGCATGTACACCATAGGAGTGTTAGAATGCTCAAAAACCCATCAGGGAGAACCTAAAAGCGATGATGCTGGAAGAGTACTGCCCAAGGGGCGAAGTACAAAAGCTAGAAGAAGAGCTATGGGAGCTCAAGATGGTTGGCTCAAGCATAGTGGCCTACACTGACTTGTTTAGCGACTTGGCAGCACTATGCCCCGGGATGGTTACCCCGGAGAACAAGAAGATAGAAGGGTACATCTGGGGTCTGACTCCCCCGACCCAAGGAGATGTGTTGTCTTCTAACCCAGCCACATTCGATAGTGCCAAACACCTGGCCCAGCAACTCATCGACCATGAAGTCCACCATGGCGTAGAAGTCCCGGTTCCCGAGCCATCGAGCGCAGAGGACTATGGACACAAGTCGGGGAACAAGAGGAGGAAGAAGCAAACAACACAGGACACCCCGCAGGAGGGACGAATGAGTACTATGTACACCACCACAACACCTGCTACTCCAGCACCTGCCAGTCGATATGCTGGAATCCTTCCGATGTGTGGGAAGTGAAACTATCACCACACTGGAGTATGCTGGAATATGCAGTGTCTGAACTGCCACAGAAAAGGACACACAGTCCGTTTCTGCAGGGCACCGGCTCAACCGATCTGCCAAGTCCCCGGAGTTGAAGAAAACCAAGCCTGCTATGGCTGTGGTGAGACTGGACACTACCAGAGGGACTGCCCGATAACCAAGAACTCAGGCGCAGATGGAAGAATTCTAATGATCACCGCAGGAGAATCGACCTCAGAGTCGCCATCGAGCAGTGGTACATTTCGATTTAGTAATTTTGAAAATTAATTTATATTTATATAAGATTAAAACTTGGGGATAACACTTAAAAGTAATTATAATAACTCACTCATAGGAACAAGTCGCAGTATTCAAGAGAACTAAATGATCCGTTTAGAGAAGCTATGATGGTTGAACATATACATCACGGTTGTGCATAACTAAGATGTTGCATACTTAGAGTGAGTAATTCCGCCTTAATCATCTTAAATATTCATACCTTGTATATGATAGGCGATCGTAGCGGTACCGAGGAGGATCATGATATAACGTATCATCACCAGTTATCAAAACACTTTCATTTATATGTACTCGCTCATCGTGGTACGATACGTAGAAGTGTCGACATCAAGGGGAAAACAGAAAGCACAAGAATATTTACAAAGATTACATTGTCGAACACACTAGGAGTACATTGTCGAACACACTAAGAGTACATTGTCGAACACACTAGGAGTACATTGTCGAACACACTAGGAGTACATTGTCGAACACACTAAGAGTACATTGTCGAGCACACTAGGAGTACATTGTCGAGCACACTAGGAGTACATTATCGAACATGCTAGGGATGCATCATCGTATAACATACATTTCTTTCCAATCAGCCAAACTTTGTTCAGTAAAGAGTCCGTTGCTATCTTTCGTCATGAGTTGGCGTGGTCCTCTGTCACACCCCCAAACCAGAACGGCGGAATCGTTCGAGGGTGGATGACTTCAGGTAGTCTCGTAACAGTTGAATACATAGTAAAGAAAGTAAAACAACCATCATATATATAATTTAAAAGTTACATTGTTGAATGATACTTGTTTCAAAACAAATTACAATATGATGACAAAATGATTTTTAAACTGACGCCTTAGCGTCACTTCTCCAAAAGCTGAAGTTTTCCTGTATTACTGAATCCCTGAGAAATACAAGTAGATTTGAAAGAATAGATCAGCATTTAAGCTGGTGAGTTCATAAGTATTTAATGTTAATGTTTGTATAAATCTGAATGAAATTGTTTGTAGATGTTTGAAAACTCCTAGAAAATCCCATATTTCCTACTAGTATAAAAGTAGTCTTCTACCAAGACCCGACTGATTTTGATGTTTGCTTTTAGAAATCCAATGTTTTCCATAAATGTGTGGTAGTTTAAAAGTTCCAAAACTAAAATGCAAAAGTGTTTTTCATGCCTAGAATAGTAGATTTATGTATGTAAAAAATCACTAAGGCATCTGATAACCCCGTAAATCAACGTGTTTTTAATACTCCATGTGAGTTTTATAACCATGCTATTAACCTAGACTGCCCATAACAACGTTCTTCAGGCGTTGAAATGTTATGACGATTGTCACCCCAGACTTGCCAGTCTAACTGTAGCTAACAGTTTAGGTGCAGGATTGTCACTCCCGTATAGATCTATACACAAGTATCACACTCTCCGTACAAGAGATTATGGTATATAATACAGGACTTTAACTGCATACTTGAAAGTACGTGAAGTTGAATGTCTCACAAAACATAGTATTAAATAGATTTACGTATGAAAAGTTCATTCGTTCTTGTATATGAAAGTATTTACTTGATATAGTACTTGCAGTATGTAAAATTTCATGAATATCTAGTAAACTATACCTATTATAGTTTTTCCAAATGTGTGATTCGTTTGTATGATAAACCCTAGTGTAGTGTCGACTTTGTATGTAAGGTATAACATTTGTAATAACATTATTGAACATTTATACCTGAAATATAAATAAAGTGTTTGATATTTATATAACAACATGTTTCACTCCAAAAAGACAAAGTGTTATCATGATATGTTGTATGAGAACGTTTTCGTATGATAGTTATAAATCACATATGATTGATTAGAACAAAAGTATAGCAAAAGATTTATGTTATTCACACGAGGATAATCGTGTGTTTACTTGTATTCCCCCCCCCCCCTTTAAAGTGTATAAAAGCATTTACAAAGCATTTGAAAACGTAGTTATAGGGGTATGAAGTCACTTGATAGAGTGAAGATGGTGAGATGAAAACCGAGCAGAACTTCGACAGGAGAAAGCGGGTTTTCTCGGGATTCTCGGGAATTCTCGAGAGTGTAAGACCTTCCTTCAGAACTTGGATGCGAGGACCGGGGCTTCGGGATGGCTTCGGGGGTTAAAATGCAGAGCTTCGGCACAAGAAAGAAGAGAATTGATCAATGAAACCCGGAACCCCTTGAGCTCTATTTATAGCCCAATTTTTGGGTCCCACGTCGTGGAAAAAGGGTTGCCCATGTCGTGGAGTCGATCCTATCCTCTTCGATGGATGATACGTCTGCTGCCAAGCCTGAAAACCCATCAATGAGGGCCCCACGTCGTGGCCATCTGTGCCACGTCGTGGCCAGCCTGACAGCCTCAGATTTTGTGTCTCGAAATTGTAAAATCCATAACTTCCGCGTACGAGCTCCGTTTTCGTAGTCTATATATGCACGCGTAGGTGAGAATACGCTCTACAACTCTCGTTTAGATTTCGTTGGCTAATTTTGACTTTATTTTTAATTAATTATTTTTAACAGGCCGGGACACGAAAACTCCGTCATAAATCCATAACTTCTTCATCCCACGCCTGTTTTCGTCAGACTTTTTACCGTTGCGCTACTATTGTTGAGATCTTCGATTCTCATTAAGATTGTTTCGGCCAAAAATCCCTCGATCTCTATTTCTAGTTTTTAGCTGTCTACTGCTATATCCGAAACTTCGAAAAATCATAACTTCCTCATATGAAGTCAGTTTTGGGCGTTCTTTTTATGTATGTTCACGGTTTAATGATATCTACGACTTTCATTTAGATACTTAAGGTTAAAAAGTATTTTATTAAAACGTCGTGTTTTACGTTTAATCGTATTGACGGTTTTGTTGTGAATCTTAGGTTGGTCATAACTTCTTCGTTATAACTCGGATTTTAGTGTTCTTTATATTTCTGAAAACCATGACATGATAACTATCATTTTAGGCAACCCAATAGAGACTTTTAAAGATTTTTTTTTTGACGCTAATTTCATCATATCAAAAGAGATTAAAATTCTTGACTTTTTAGGTCTTTACATTGATTCGAAATATCGGGTTGTCACATCATCCCCCCGTTAGAGGGAATTTCGTCCCGAAATTTAATGTAAGATAGATATTTATGGATTAGGGAAAGAGATGCGGATACTTTTGTTTCATTTGATCTTCGCGATCCCAAGTGTATTTAGGTCCCCGTTTTGCATTCTAGGGGACATTCACAATGGGTATGCGACTTTGTTTTGTTCGTTTAATTTCCCTATCCATGACCTCAATTGGTTCCTTTATAAAGTGGAGACTCTTGTTGATTTTGATTTCGTCTAGAGGGACGACGAGGGTCTCATTGGACAAACATTTCTTCAAGTTTGACACATGAAAGGTAGGATGTACGTTATTGAGTTCCTGCGGTAGTCGAAGTTTGTATGCTACCAGACCGATCCTTGCAAGGATCTCGAATGGTCCGATATACCTTGTGTTTAGTTTCCCATGTTTTCCGAAACGTATTAACCCTTTCCGGGGCGAGACCTTTAATAGCACTCGGTCCCCGAACTGAAACTCCAAGGGCTTCCGTCTTTTGTCCGCATAACTCTTTTGTCTGTCTCTTGAAGCCTTTAGTCGTTCCCGAATCTGAACAATCTTCTCAGTTATTTCTCTTATGATTTTCGGGCCTGTGAGAGCGCTGTCGGGTAGTTGTCCCTTGGCTAGTTGCGTGTCACCCACTTCAGCCCAGCACAGTGGTGACCTGCACTTCCGGCTATAGAGGGCTTCGAATGGAGCAACTTTAATGCTGGAGTGATAGCTATTGTTGTATGAGAATTCGACTAGTGGTAAATGGGTATCCCATGCTTTACCAAAATCGATTACACTAGCTCTTAGCATATCTTCCAAGGTTTGTATGGTCCTCTCACTTTGTCCGTCGGTTTGTGGATGGTAAGCGGTACTCATGTATAGCCTCGTTCCTAGAGACTTTTGCAACGACTGCCAGAATCGCGAGGTGAACCTACTATGTCTGTCAGAAATAATGGATATTGGTACACCATGCAGTCGTACAATCTCTCGGATGTATGTTCGAGGTAGCTTCTCCATCTTGTCGGTTTCCTTTATGGGTAGGAAGTGTGCGGATTTTGTTAATCTATCGACAATTACCCAGATGGTGTCTAACCCACCTGCTGTCTTGGGTAATTTGGTTATGAAATCCATGGTTATCCGTTCCCACTTCCACTCGGGTATTGCGGGTTGTTGTAGTAATCATGATGGCTTTTGGTACTCTAGCTTGACTTTGGCGCAAGTCAGACACTTGCCCACATAGGTAGCGATCTCTGCTTTCATGTTCGGCCACCAATACAGTTTCTTGAGGTCCTGATACATCTTGTCCGAACCTGGATGCACGGAGTATTGAGTCTTATGAGCCTCATTCATGACCACGTCTATGAATCCACCAAACCTCAGTGTCCAGATCCGATCCATGAAGTAGCGCACTCCGTCGCCCTTGAGTTCAAGATTCTCATCCATTCCCCTTAAGGCTTCACCTGTCACATTCTCTGTTTTCAAGGCTTCCCTCTGAGCTTCCTTGATTTGTGTGGACAGGTGTGAATGGATCGTCATGGTTAAGGATTTCACTCGGCGGCCCGAGTATTCCTTTCGACTAAGAGCATCAGCTACCACATTCGCTTTTCCTAGATGATAATGAATTTCACATTCATAGTCATTCAACAGTTCAACCCATCGTCTTTGCCTCATGTTGAGTTCCTTTTGATTGAGGATGTGTTGAAGGCTCTTGTGATCGGTAAGATTGTGCATTTTGTGCCGTAGAGATAGTGTCTCCAAATCTTTAAGGCGAAAACGACTGCTCCCAGTTCGAGGTTGTGTGTAGTGTAGTTGACCTCGTGCGTCTTGAGTTGTCTCGAGGCGTAGGCGATGACCTTTCCTCGTTGCATTAGAACACATCCAAGACCTTGATTAGATGCATCACAGTAGACCACGAAGTCTTCTGTTCCTTCTGGCAAGGACAATATAGGTGTGCTGCATGGTGCTTGCTTCAGTGTTTGGAATGCAGTGTCTTGTCTTTCTTCCCAATTGAAAGTTACCCCCTTCTGGGTCAAGGTGGTAAGTGGTTTAGCAATCTTCGAGAAGTTTTGAATAAATATTCGGTAATAGCCAGCAAGGCCCAAGAATTGTCGGATTTCCGTTGGGGTTCTTGGTGCTGACCAGTTCTCTATTGCCTTGATTTTGGAAGGGTCCACGTGTATCCTGTTTTTGCTAACCACGTGACCTAGGAAATCTACTTTCCGAATCCAAAATTCGTACTTTGAGAATTTTGCGTATAGTTTCTCTTTTCTTAGAGTTTCCAAGATTTGTCGGAGGTGTTGACCTTGTTCCTCTTTACTCTTTGAATAAATGAGTATATCGTCTATGAACATGATCACAAATTTGTCTAGGAATGAATGACACACTCAGTTCATTAAGTCCATGAACACCGCCGATGCATTTGTTAATCCAAAGGGCATCACTACAAACTCGTAGTGACCATAACGAGTTCGAAAAGCTGTTTTGGGAACATCTCCTTCCAAGACTCGTAGCTGATGATACCTGGATCTCAAATCGATCTTCGAGAAATAACTCGCTCCTTGGAGTTGGTCGAACAAGTCGTCAATGCGTGGTAGGGGGTATCGGTTCTTGATAGTGAGCTTGTTGAGTTCGCGGTAATCGATGCACATGCGGAAAGATCCATCCTTCCTCTTTACGAACAGGACTGGCGCTCCCCAAGGTGAGAATCTCGGTCTGATGAATCCTTTGTTGAGTAGTTCGTTTAATTGGCTGGATAATTCTTGCATCTCAGCTTGCGCTAGACGATACGGCGACTTAGCTACTGGGGTAGCTCCGGGGATTAAATCGATTCTGAACTCGACTTGTCGTTCTGGTGGGACTCCTGGAAGATCTTCAGGGAAGATATCGGGAAAATCGCAGACTTCTGGAATATCTTTGAGGTCTTTTGTTTCTTTTTCCTTATCTACTACATGGGCAAAGAAGGCATGGTACTCCTTACGCAGGTATTTTTGAGCTTTGACGTAAGAGATGATTTGTAAATTGGTACCAGGTTTGTCACCATAAATGACAAGAGTTTCGCCGTTTGGCAGATTTAGGCGAACGGCCCTTTCGTGACAAAGTATATCGGCATGGTGTAGGCTTAACCAATCCATACCGATGATGACATCAAAGCTCTTTATAGTGATCGGAATTAGATCGATTGG
This sequence comes from Lactuca virosa, assembly GCF_052849685.1. NCBI lineage: Eukaryota > Viridiplantae > Streptophyta > Magnoliopsida > Asterales > Asteraceae > Lactuca > Lactuca virosa. The sequence continues at coordinate 469,441,597 of NC_136429.1, forward strand.
AAATGAATGTTCGTTTAGAGTTAGTGTGCAGCCTATGTACATATCGTTTGTGCTTTCTGTTCTACCGTTTGCCATTTCTACTGTAAATATCTTATTGAGTGATTTAGGATTCTGTATTAGTATGTCTTTGAATTTATCACTCACGAAACTCCTCTCCGCACCACAATCAAAGAGTATGCATGCATAAGCGTTATTGAGGAGAAACGTACCCGTAACCACCGTGGGATCAACTATTGCTTCGTTATGCCCTATTGCCAGCACTCTTCCTATGCCGCCAGCATTCCTTGCCTTAGGGTAGTCTCTCTTGTAGTGTCCAGCCTCACCACACCCATAACACGCCTAGCCCACACCGACTCCAGGGACTTGGGTGATTGGTTGTGCCGGTGCCTTACAGAAACGGGAAGTGTGCCCTTTCTTGTTGCAGTTGTTGCAGTGCCTCTCCCGACAATTTCCGTTGTGATGGAAATTGCATTTGCTGCACTTCGGTAGGTTCCCAACATATTGCTTCGTTGGTGCAGCGGTAACAGGAGCAGCAGTGGGGGTAGTAGCGGCATGGACTGCCACTATTTGTCGCTTCTTGGAAGGTTCCTGTGAAAACTGACTCTTCCTCTTGTTCCAAAACTTCTTCTTGTTGTTGTTGTTGGTACTGATGTTGTTGTTGTTGTTTCCTATGGTTTGCTCTGGGACAGCAGTTGCGAAGCCTTGACAGATTCCATGGTCAACGAGAGCTTGTGCCAACTGTTTGGCGCTATCGAAAGTGACTGGTTTGGAAGCTAGTACGCTTCCTCGAATCTGGGGTGACGGTCCCCGGATGTATCTTTCGATCTTCTTGCTCTCTAGCGCAACCATCCCTGGGCAAAGGATTGTCAAATCACTAAACCTATTGGTATAGGTTGTGATGTCCTAGCCTACCATAGTAAGGCCCCAAAGTTCCTGCTCTAGCTTTTGTACCTCGCCCCTTGGACAGTACTCTTGCATTAACATTTGCTTTAGATTCTCCCATCCCATAGAATTAGCCACCACCAGAGTTAGTGACTTGACATGGCCATTCCACCACGTCAGAGCTCTCTCGGAGAATATATAAGCAGCAGATTTTACCTTGCTCTCTTCCAGACATGCACAGATCTCGAAAACCGCTTCTGTTTTCTCTATCCATTGTGATAGAGACATTATCCCTCCGGATCCATTAAAAGATATAGGCTTGCTATTGGTGAAGTCCTTGAAGGTGCAATCCCCTGAACGACCCTGACGTTGGCCATTCGTAGAGCTATTCACTACCCCTCCGGACCCATTATTACTCATCTGTGCCATTGCTGCTGTCACTGCAGCTGTTACAGCAGCTATCAAGGCGGCGTTATCCGTTGATGGAGGTGGTGGTGGTGGAGGTGTTGCGTTGTTGACACGGCGTGCAGATCTACGGGGCGGCATCGTTCCGCTAGAGAAATAGAATGAAGAACATACGTCTTTAATGATTGGAAGCTGTGTGTTAATAAATTTGCTATTTTTATCAATTTATGAATTTGACTGACCTACCCAGGGTTTAGAGCTTGGCTCATAATAAAAGTTTGCATTGTGATAGATAAACTTATGAATCTAGGGGGTATTCAAAGAATTAACACACAAAGGAATTTCTTCATATATATTAAATATACGTTGAGTTACATTTGAAGTTAGGAAAATGTCGACCCTTCTAAGGGTCTCCGATGCAGAATTTAAAGAAAAGTAAGACTTTTAGCCGAGTTCCTATTCTATAACAAAATTTTGGGATTTGGGCAAGTACTAATTGCGACGTAGGTTGCGCTTGGAGCTTGACTCCGTGTCTGATTGCTTTGCTTCCATAAGGCGCCTATCGAAGGCGGCTTGCTGTTCCCTTATCTCAAAGAGGGCTGCAATCAGTTGTGCTTGGAATGTGTCGGTGCGGAGTTGGGCGTCATCCTGCAACATGTCCAGTCGACGGATGTCGGAAGTGTGAACTTGTACTTCCACGTTGACTTCACGAATCCGGTTAGCTTGAACCCTGGATGTATAGGACTGGTTGGCTACTTTGCCCACTATGACTGGGAGTGCTCGGTCGGCTGAACCTCCATCCCTGACGTCGTAGAAGTCCCGACACATACCGTAGGGAGGACGTAATCCTTGCTGTTGGCTCCAATGGTGAAGGTGACTTCCCTAAATGGGAGTTGGTCCCTAAAAGTTTCTCCTAACTGCGGGAGGTTGAGCGACTGGTGGGTTGATTACTTCTGGTTCTGAGTCTGTCCCAGAGCATCTCCTTCCTCCAAGTCTATAGGTTCCTCATCCTCTTCGGGGTACTCCTCTATCCATCCTCCATTGCCCTGATTCGGGTAGTAGGGATCCCCTGGTGGATAGAATCCAGCCATTGTGTCTGTACGAGAATGGAGGTATGAGAATTGTCTTAGAAATTTTTAAAAAAAAACATGTAAATCTAAACATGTAAGTTAAACTATTGTATTTACCAAATACTCCTATAGTATTTAAGTTTGTATGTTTGATACTAGTGTCATTTTGGTAAGTTTTGACTTGTTGCTCACTACGACCATTCCTCGACATACATTAGTCCGATCTCGGATAAATATAGTTGATCAGGCTATATTCGTCCCAACTCCGATTACATATTCTGAGGCCTAGTCGTAGTGTCCAACTTGTTTTAATACTTCTTGTATAGTTCTAACTATGAAAATGACTCGTTGTATGCATGTATTTGTGCTTTTATGACCCAAATAATTTAAGGTACATGAAACGCGATTTAGGTGTAAAAATGTTTTGTCAGAGAGTTTTAGTCCCTATGCATTTATAGTTTGTATATCTTATGCGGTTCAATATACTTAGTTCACTATAAACAATGCTCTGATACCAATCTGTCACACCCCCAAACCAGAACGGCGGAATCGTTCGAGGGTGGATGACTTCATGTAGTATCGTAACAGTTGAATACATAGTAAAGAAAGTAAAACAACCATCATATATATAATTTAAACGTTACATTATTGAATGATACTTGTTTCAAAACAAATTACAATATGATGACAAAATGAGTTTTAAACTGACTCCTTAGCGTCACTTCTCCAAAAGCTGAAGTTTTCCTGTATTACTGAATCCCTGAGAAATACAAGTAGATTTGAAAGAATAGATCAACATTTAAGCTGGTGAGTTCATAAGTATTTAATGTTAATGTTTGTATAAATCTGAATGAAATTGTTTGTAGATGTTTGAAAACTCCTAGAAAATCCCATATTTCCTACTAGTATAAAAGTAGTCTTCTACCAAGACCCGATTGATTTGAATGTTTGCTTTTAGAAATCCAATGTTTTCCATAAATGTGTGGTAGTTTAAAAGTTCCAAAACTGAAATGCAAAAGTGTTTTTCATGCCTAGAATAGTAGATTTATGTATGTATAAAATCACAAAGGCATCTCATAACCCCGTAAATCAACGTGTTTTTAATACTCCATGTGAGTTTTATAACCATGCTATTGACCCAGACTGCCCATAACAACGTTCTTCAAGCGTTGAAATGTTATGACGATTGTCACCCCAGACTTGCCAGTCTAACTGTAGCTAACAGTTTAGGTGCGGGATTGTCAATCCCGTATAGATCTATACACCAGTATCACGCTCTCCCTACAAGAGATTATGGTATATAATACAGGACTTTAACTGCATACTTGAAAGTACGTGAAGTTGAATGTCTCACAAAACTTAGTATTAAATAGATTTACGTATGAAAAGTCCATTCGTTCTTGTATATGAAAGTATTTACTTGATATAGTACTTGCAGTATGTAAAATTTCATGAATATCTAGTAAACTATACCTATTATAGTTTTTCCAAATGTGTGATTCGTTTGTATGATAAACCCTAGTGTAGTGTTGACTTTGTATATAAGGTATAACATTAGTAATAACATTATTGAACATTTATACCTGAAATATAAATAAATTGTTTGATATTTATATAACAACATGTTTCACTCCAAAAAGACAAAGTGTTATCATGATATGTTGTATGAGAACGTTTTCGTATGATAGTTATAAATCACATATGATTGATTATAACAAAAGTATAGCAAAAGATTTATGTTATTCACACGAGGATAATCGTGTGTTTACTTGTATTCCCCCCCCCCCCACCTTTAAAGTGTATAAAAGCATTCACAAAGCATTTGAAAACGTAGTTATAGGGGTATGAACTCACTTGATAGAGTGAAGATGGTGAGATGAAAACCGAGCAGAACTTCGACAGGAGAAAGCGGGTTTTCTCGGGATTCTCGGGAATTCTCGGGAGTGTAAGACCGTCCTTCGGAACTTGGATGTGAAGACCGGGGCTTCGGGATGGCTTCAGGGGTTAAAACGCAGAGCTTCGGCACAAGAAAGAAGAGTTCCTATGCCACGCCGTGGCAAAAGGGTTCCCCATGTCGTGGAGTCGATCCTATCCTCTTCCATGGACGAGACGTCTGCTGCCAAACCTGAAAACCCATCAATCAGGGCCCCACGTCGTGGCCATCTGTGCCACGCCGTGGCCAGCCTGACAGCCTTAGATTTTGTGTCTCGAAGTTGTAAAATCCGTAACTTCCGCGTACGAGCTCCGTTTTCGACGGTCTATATATGCACGCGTAGGTGAGAATACGCTCTACAACTCTCGTTTAGATTTTGTTGGCTAATTTTGAATTTGTTTTTAATTAATTATTTTTAATAGGCCGGGACATGAAAACTCCGTCATAAATCCATAACTTCTTCATCCGACGCCCGTTTTCGTCAGACATTTTACCGTTGCGCTACTATTGTTGAGATCTTCGATTCTCATTTAGATTGTTTCGGCCAAAAATCCCTCGATCTCTATTTCGAGTTTTTAGCTGTCTACTGCTATATCCGAAACTTCGAAAAAAACATAACTTCCTCATATGAAGTCAGATTTGGGCGTTCTTTTTATGTATGTTCACGGTTTAAATATATCTATGACTTTCATTCAGATACTTAAGGTTAAAAAGTATTTTATTAAAACTTCACGTTTTACGTTTAATCGTATTGATGGTTTTGTTGTGAATCTTAGCTTGGTCATAACTTCTTCGTTATAACTCGGATTTTAGTGTTCTTTATATTTCTGAAAACCTTGACATGATAACTATCATTTTAGGCAACCCAATAGAGACTTTTAAACATTTTATTTTTGACACTAATTTCATCATATCAAAAGAGATTAAAGTTCTTGACTTTTTAGGTCATTACATTGATTCGAAATATCGGGTTGTCATATCCTCACCATACTAAGTTCATATGATTCTACCACCTCGATCATCAAGTTCTCGAAACTTTCGTCATTCGTATCGATAGTCTGACCTAAACCTCAGCTTTATCTTTCGTATTCTAAACCCCGAAGTACTCGTGCGAAGAGTACTTTGTCCTCCGAAGCCTTATCGTCAGATGTCCGCAGACCGTCACGAAATACCACTCGTCCAACAGACCAAGTTCGAGCACAGAGGCTATGGACGAATACAGCCCACCTATCACTATTCAGTGTATACGCGAGGGTGGTATATGATTATAATTATGCAGATTTAGTATGTGTGTTTCTGCCCTATCTCCTGGTCCTTGTTTGGTTGTGGACCTGGGGCAGAGTCGCACATCCGACCATCTTACTAACCCTAATTATATACGACTTGTATACACGAGGTAATGATAGATGGGCCAAGTACAAATCCTATCATGAACGCCAGGGCAAAGTTGTCAGACCTACGAGTAGGTATTCTGCCAATCAGAGGAGCGCAACCCCGGTAGTACTGCTAAGAAAGCTAATTTCGGGATGAAGTTCCATCTAACGGGGGGATGATGTGACAACCCGAAAAAATTTTGCTTTGAAAGCTCAGTCAGTCAACTCAATTGAGTGTCAGACTCATTGGTAATGAGTTCTAGCCTGGTTAAAGGTCATTTTAAGGAGTTTTGAGCCTAGTACACTTAAGGAATGAGTGTTAAAATGTACCTGCTAGAGACATTGTACAACGATTCCAGCCTTAACCTTATCATAAGGAGTTCACGGCCACATTGTCAATGAGTTTACGGCCGTAAACTCATGCGGCCGTAAACTCAAGTCCATATATATGGCCCTTGATCATTTCTAGCCATTTCTTACATTCCAACCTCAAGAACACTCCATTTCTCTCTCAACTATCATCCCGATTTTCATCCTAGATCTTCAAAAGTTGTAAGTGTTCTTCCTTTATTTGTTGATACATCTCTTAATCTAGTATCATCTAATGATTTCATCCATGGAAATCATATTTTCTTAGATCTTCAAGAAACACCAAGAACACCAAGAACACACACTAGTGCTCTTGGACCTTAATCACCATTTCAAGCCTCTAGATTGTAAGTACTCTTCCCTATACTTGATATCTAGTTAAGACTCATGCTTAGAACCTTGAACACATCAAGAATGCAATACCAAAAGGAGTTTACAGCCAAGCCATCTCCCATGGCCGTAAACCCCTATAAGTAGGCCATTTTGGCCATAAACTCTTCCTAAGGCTAGGATTTGAGGCTAGAACACTCCCTTGTGCTTTGTAAGACCTTGAATCATCACCAAACTCATCATTTAGAGAGTTTATGGCCCAAGAGTAAACACCCTTGGCCGTAAACTCCAGTTATCGTCAAGTCTTGGACGTTATACACATCTAGGCCTTTGCTAACCTTTTGGACATTTAAGCCTTTGAAACTCCTTACCTTTAAGACCCTAAATGTGACCATTTAGAGAGTTTACGGCCAGGAGTAAACTCCCTTGGCCGTAAACACCTCAACACTCTCCATTGAGTTGGTCTTTCTCATCCTTGTGTAGAGCAAAAGTCCGTCTAGCGTCCCTAGCCTTGAAACACCCTCTTATGCATGTTTGACCATGAGTTTACGGCCGTAAACTCCCTTGGTCGTAAACCCATGGCAGTAAACTCATGGTAGTGCCATTCCACTTTCCTTTGATGAATCACATGTGATTCCAACACTTGGTCAAAGTGTTTCCTAGTCCCGGAAGGTGTTTCCTTTCATATATGTCACACCCCAAAACCGAGAACGGCGGAATACGTTCTGGGGTGGAGGACTTCATGTAGAGTATCATAACAATGCATAATAGTGAAGACAAGCAACAACATCCATTGCATTAATATGATAATTGTAATACAAGCGTGTTCTGTACAGTTTGTTAGACACCAAAAGTATAATCAAAATAAATAGGATTCTGATATATGCTCCATCTTCTCAAAAGCTGCATCTGTACCTGTCTACTGATGACCTGAGAATACAAGTTATTTTGAAAGCGAGTATCAGCATAAAGCTGGTGAGTTCATAAGTATTTAGTGTCATTGCTTGTATAAAAATGTTTACAACAAGGTGGTATAATAACTGGCTTCAATGTTTGAAAATAGAATACTCCCTAGAAAACCCTATGTTTTCCAGTAAAAAGTAGCCTTCTACCAAGACTCAATTGTTTGTATATTTGTTCTTTCATAAATGTGGAGATTTTCTCAGTGAAACTATTATTATAAAAATATAGTTTTTGACCTCATTAATGTAAAGAAATGGGAAAATAATGTTTTACCCCAGCAGTGTCACTGCCGGCTGAATGTAATGAAAAATGCAGACTCTAGGTGGTATTAAATGTACAATACACCTCGGGGAGTCTGTTTTGCCTTTAATTCTTAGAGTGTTAATTAAAGGTCTGAATGTGAACTCGTATGTAACCATGCTGATTGGCGATCGAATAACTGATGACCCTCCAGGTCACACGTAGTATGGTGACATTTTGTCACCCCTGGGCCTAGTTGGCTCGGACTGTAGCTAGCAGTCGGGATGTGGGAGTGTCTGTCCCGTATCGATCTATACACATAATGCCCGCTCTCCCTCCAGGAGACTCTGGTTACACGGTGATAGCACAATGAAGTGTCGTATCGAGATGTAGTATGTCACATTCTATTTTAGTATATTCTCTCATATATCGTATAATGTACTTTCTGGTATAATGTATAGAGTGTTCTCTTGTATAGTATATATCATTCTCTTTGTATAGTATTTAGTATTCTCTTTGTATAGTTTTTAGCATGTATTGACTCATAACTGTGCTGACTCTGGTAATTGTCATGGCCATAGTAGTAACGAGTAGTAATCCTTAACTATACCTATTATAGTTAAATAGTAATGTTGGTTGCATGCCTTTGGTACACAAAGGCATTGAACTGAAATGAAGACATTTAAATCTAACACAAATATAGTTGATATATAACTAAGAATTCAACAAAAGTCGGACAAATAACAAAATACCCTAAGCCCACAATCAAACAAGAACAGGAAGTAAGGTGAGCTATTAGTCCTAAGTCCTTCAAGTCTTACTTATATATATATATATATATATATATATATATATATATATATATATATATATATATATATATATATATATATATATATATATATATATATATGTATATTGGTGTAGATATGGTTTGGGAATAAAAGAAGTTTAAAAGAGTTTGGAAATAGTTTTATAATAATTTAATACGAAAATGAGTTTGATAAACATTTGAAGCAGTTTTGTTGGCAAAGCAGTTGAAAATATAGAAAATCCTTTTGGTTGCAAGTTATAAATCACATGTGATTGATACTATAACTTGTTTGATTCAACTTGTATTCCCCCCATAAAAGCATTTAAAAAAAACATTTAAAAGGTTAATTAAGGGGTATGAACTCACCTGCAGTGAGTAGTATGGATGGAAGTGCCGGGTAGGATGCTAGGTGTCAAGTGAGGACTTGAGCACACACACGGATCCTCTGTAATATGTAGTGATACATAAATGTATCAAATTAGTTAATTAATCACTAATTAAGTAAGTAAAGACACTCTAATGCATGAAAACACTTTGTTTCAAGTGCTAGGAGTGCTAAGGGTTGCTTCTAAGGAGTGTATGGCCTCACTATGGAGTTTACACTTCAAATGGTCACCCTATATGAGTTTACGGTTGATGGACCATTCCCCCCATGAGTTTACGGCCGTAAACTCATGGGAATGGTGCATTTGGGTGTTTTAAGGTCTCATGTTTCATAAAGAAGTGTCCTAGGGTTGAATCAAAGGCTTAGGAAGTGGTTAGGGCTCGAAATGGCACTCCTTTGGAGTTTGCGGTCCTTTGACCACTCCTTGGGAGTTTACGGTCGTAAACCCTAGAGTTTACGGCCGTAAACCCTTGGCCACTTCATTCTTTTCGTGTTTTGTGGTTCTTAGTTCATGCATGTAAGTTCTTAGCCTCTTATCCAAGCATTAGAAGGTGTTAGGGGCATCAAAACACCCTTTGGGGGTGTTTACGGTTTTGGGAGATCCCCAAACCGTAAACACATGTTCTTGGGGATTTTTGGTGTTCATTCCATGGATTAGCAAGCACACTAAGCAAATAACTAGTTAGGAAGAGTATACTTACTTATAGGAAGCTTGTAAGAGTGTTTAGGACCCAAGAACACTAGTGTGTGTTCTTGGTGTTCTTGGTGTTTTGAAGAATATTTGAAGATCTATGTAAAAACCAAGAATCCATGGATGAAATGATGTATAAACACTAGATTAAGTGTTGTATGAACGAATTTAGGAAGGAAAACTTACACTTTTGGCGGATTTGGAAGAATGGACTTATGATACTTGAGAGAAAAGCCTTATGTTCTTGAGGTGGGAAGTGGAGAATGAGGAAAAGATGTGTAAAATCATGCTATATGCATGAGTCTTGGGAAAATGGTGTTTACGGCCCAAACACCACTTGTTTGGCCGTAAACTCCTAGTAAATCAGTTGATTGTTTTGTTCGTTACACCTCACTCATAACGACACTTCCTTTTTATTAAATCGTTTGACGAAATTAAAATAAAACACCCAGACGGGCTTAAATCCGGCCAAAAATGTACTGAAATGTTTTTGACTAATTTTTGAAGTGTTTGGCTGTGGAAATTATACAAATGAAAATTTCGGGTTGTCACATCATCCCCCCGTTAGAGGGAATTTCGTCCCGAAATTAGAGTTCAAGCAGCTAAGTTATTACAACATAACTAAGTAAAAAGATGAGGATATTTAAGTTTCATTTGATCCTCGCGCTCCCATGTGAATTCCGGTCCTCGGTTGGCATTCCAGCGAACCTTCCACGAAGTTGAGGCTCTCGTTGATCTCGATCTCGTCGAGTGGGATTACAAAACTCTCGTCGGATAGGCACTTTTTCAAGTTCGAGACGTGGAAGGTAGGATGTACGTTACTAAGCTCGCGAGGAAGACTGAGTTTGTAAGCTACGGGGCCGATTCTGGCGAGAATCTCGAAAGGCCCTATGTATCTCGGATTCAGCTTTCCACGTTTTCCGAAACGTATCAAGCCTTTCCCGGGTGAGACTTTTAAAAGCACTCAGTCTCCCACCTGGAACTCCAAAGGTTTCCTTCGTTTGTCCGCATAGCTTTTCTGCCGGTCTCTAGAGGCTTTCAATCGTTCACGAATCTGAACGATCTTCTCTGTCATTTCCCGAATGATTTCCAGACCTGTGAGAGTGCTGTCAGGAACTCGTCCTTTAGCTAATTGAGTGTCACCCACCTCAGCCCAGCACAGAGGGGATCTGCACTTCCGGCCGTAGAGGGCTTCAAATGGAGCAGCCTAGATGCTCGCGTGATAACTGTTGTTGTAGGAAAACTCGACAAGGGGTAAGTGGGTATCACACGCCTTACCAAAGTTGATCACACAGGCTCGCAACATATCTTCCAAAGTTTGGATAGTCCTCTCACTTTGTCCGTCGGTCTGTGGATGGTAGGCTGTACTCATGTCCAGCCTCGTTCCTAAGGAGCTTTGTAGCGACTGCCAGAACCTCGAAGTGAATCTACTATCTCTGTTGAAGATAATGGATATAGGAACACCATGCAGTCGTACGATTTCCCTAATGTAGGTTCTCGTGAGTTTCTCCATTTTGTTGGTTTCTTTGATGGGTAGGAAGTATGCGGACTTGGTCAATCTATCGACGATGATGTTGGGTTTTGAGCATTCTAACACTCCTATGGTGTACATGCAACCCTAAATACCTTGGATCTATGTTTTCTCTAATATACATGCAAATGCTAATATTCCAAGGTATTACCCTATCTAGCATACAATCATAGATACTTGGGTAATAATATAGATAAAATACAAACCTTTTGTAGTGTAGCTAGACTCCATGGGGCTTGAGTGCCTAGTGCCTCAAATGTGACACCTCAAATGGCTCACACAACATCAAATGCTTTTGGAATAACTTAGAGAGAAATCCACACTTCAAGAAATCGGCTAGCCCTTCTTTTACACACACTAGTGGCCGATTTTGGTGAATAATATGATGCTTATATAGTATGTTACAATTAGGGTTACACCATGTAAACCCTAATTGTCATGACCTTTCATTTGCATGACCCATGGGTTAAGTAACCTCCATGGAGCATCCACGGAGCATCCTATGGGTTTAACCCAACTTGATTATCCATGGAGCTTTGGCCCACTATATAAGTTATGGTATGATTTACACAATCAACCTATATATTTAATTAGTCTTCTTTTGATCACATAATTAATTCTAAATTAATTCTTGATCAATACTAGTTAAGTATTATTATTCTTATCATTAATATATTAGAACTTATAATATATTAATAACCATAAGTGTCTTATTTCTCTCATTTATTCTATCCAAGTGCATGATGCCATGCAACCCAAATGGACCATGCCTGGTCGGGTCAAGTACATACCACATATAGTTATGGACTTAGACACTAATCCAACAGTCTCCCACTTGGATAAGTCTAAAACTATTATTGTGTATGACTCCAAGAACCAACTGGCAATCGTAGCTCTCAAAAGCCTCCGTCGAACTCTGACCTTGCCGATAATCTCTGACCTTTTGACAATGACTTGTCCATTAGATAAGTGATCATATATTCCTCCATTCTAGATATCATATGGACTGAGACATGGATTGTAATCATTCTCTCTGTCCATTTGTTGTTTCCCGATTTCCGATTTATGACGACTGAGTGATTGAACAGATCAAATCAGTCCTGGCTTGCCCAAGCACTCACATGTGTCATCGCTAAATCATCGAGGGGCCCACAGATATTGCTTTTATCCCGAAGGTAAATGGAATGGATAAACTTCGACTCATATGGCTTCTTCTACTACTTGTTGAATCATACACAAAGGCACGTTTTATAACATCGAGTTACCAATGCGTTTTCGTGCAATCAATGTATAACCAACTCATAGTAACAACTCATATCTCTAGGTTTTAAGAATATAAGATATTATCGTCTCATGATCACTCGTGATAAAATCCATGAAGTGATTCGAATGAGCGTGGGTTGAATCCAATACTCAGAACTTATGAGCACTCATGAGTGTTGTAGTACCACTTTGTCCACCAACTTGGACCTCTACAAACCAACCCATGACAGTCTTGATTCATATCTACTTCCAACATATGACCGACTGTGGATGGTTTGAATAACTTAGTCATTCAGGAAGAATAACCTAATTTATTCTGGAAGTCAAAACATGCAAGATGAAACACAAGAATAAATGAATCTAATATGGTATCAAACTATGAATATAAATAAAACACTTTTTATTTATCACCATACTGATTACTCATTATTCATTGTTTCGGTTTTATCAACTTTATACTTGAATTTAGAAAACACTAGTTGTCCCATGCTCCAAGCATGTACACTATGTTTTCTAAGCAATAGCTTTGCAATACATCAAGTATGCACTATATGTTTGTCTATGATCCTTACTTTGTGAAATAGATCGATTGAACGTACTTTCATTGATTCACTTTTCACACTCCCAAATCCTTATCGAAAAATGTAAGAATTCCAAATTCCTAACATTTACCAAAATCTGTTTAGATTTTAAACTTATATGCACATACCGTCTTGTAATGAATATGTACAAAGTCACAAAGACTTGTCATCAGTCATTACAGGTTATTCCAATGGAGATCAATTCCATGGAGACGAAGTCTCAAAGTACATTGCTTTGAATATCCTTCTTGCATTAAGTTTTCTAATCTTACACATATAACTTCCACCTATGGAGACAACTCCATATTTCTATTTTGACTACTACTTGTAAACAAGAGTTGTCTCTTTTCTAGAATATGTCAATATGGTCCTTCCAATATTAACAATATACTTCCAACTATCCTTGAGCAACCAATCTTTGGTAAAACCTTAGATTGTCCTCGACAATTGCTTAATCATTTTAGTCATATCCAATTCTAGACCTTTTCCCTTCTTAATGCCTCTGGGCATTTGGAAAATTTAGAAAACACAAATATTATAGCACATGCAATCGATCCTGTACCCAAAGCAAATGGGGCACGATTCATGATGTCTCACATAAAGACATGATTGTAGACTAGTTTTTTGCTACAATATTTTTATTTGCCTTGTTCTCTAAATTTGACTATGAAGAGGGATGTCGTAATCATAATCGAATTTTGAGAACGCAATATATGGAATTTCGTTTAGTTGAACCAATCCAACATGAAATTCATATATATATATATTCTTGACTAAAGATGATTAAGGTCTCAATCTAAGCCTTTAGAATTGAAATGAAGTATAATTTCCTCTCCCTTAATTATAGCAAAACAACTTTTTCTACCCTTGCAACCTCACGAGTTGAACTTTTGTTTTCTATAATTAACATTGCTAACTTGCAATACTTATCATAATTATCATGCTCCCACTAAGATGATGATTATCAGCATAATACTTATGCTCCCACTAGCTTTCACATGTATTCAGAAATTAGTGGACTTCTAGAAATCAATACTTTATTGACTTTCTTACCAAAGTTCAAATTTCAGATACTAGATTGCTTTGATAAGACTTTATCAAAATCATACACCTTATTGTAGATAGCCCACTGGTGTGTCTAAACAATTTAAGAACTATGAAAAGGGATGCCGTAATCATAGTCTCAATTGGTTAGACCTTTGTTATTTCTCATAAGTCCATGTTAGTGTACTCTACTAACGACTTTGAGAATGCAAAGATTACTATCTACTTAAAAAGCTACTGAGTGAAAGTGTTTCCTCACCATCATTTTCATGAATCGGGGAGAAACCTTATGACACTTAGATTTTTATATGTATGAGTTCCTACCCATATGAATTTGTCAAAACCATAATCACAAGACAAGGTTAGTGACAAATCCAAACTCATATGGATTGAACTTGTGCAATCTTAAGTTCTTTCCACCTGGCTACACAAGGGCCTGCCATAGCTTCCAAGTAGCTGTGCAACCTATTGAGAACTCTCAGAACTACTATGCAAAGTCGACTTGAATAGGCACAAAAATGTCAACATGATAGGTTATACACCTCAAGTTGTGTGCTAGTGAAGAATTCCAGGTTTTTATTCTTGATTAGGTCTTGAAACTTTCAAGAGCTTTAGGACTCCCACTGTCCTCTTGACATATAAGACTCACTTACCAAATATACAAGAGATAGTGCAGATTCTTTATCAAGACAAACACTTCACACAATTGGTCTAAGTTGGTCTCTGTTTTATCCAAAACATCACAACTTACCAATTTCAAATGTACAAGAGTAGATAACCTTTTACTCTTACATTTGACTAGTATTAATAAACCCTCTTTAAGATATGTCACTCAAGTTACAATCTTGGAGTATGACTCTAAGAATTGTTTTTGGAACGAAGTATGACTCATCTTTTTTATTTAACCATTTCAACAATTCATGACTCCTCTTCTTAGTCATAAGAATGCACTAAGATGACCTTTAGAGGACTAATTGTGATATGATTTCTAAATCATTAAGATGATCACAAACATGATACTAAAGTACTCTCCCATCTTTTCAGATTTGAGAAACTTTTATCTTTCTGCCAAATTTGATTCTTCTCATTCGTTCTGCCATACATTGAAGTATTTTCAATTTTTTCAGAATTATACTTAAACTTGTAAGTATAACCATATTTACTAAGCTTTAGTAAATCATGACGAATATTCTTTGTGGTGAACCTGACCAGCACACACCCAAGTGGACCCAATCCCTTTGTCCTTCCCTTGACTAATATATACATGTGAACAAGGAATTAGTCTTAATTTTCCAAAGATGAAAATTCTCATTCATCATACTATACAACTTGCATGATTCCAAGTTTCGGTCCAATTTAAACTTGGGTGATGAGAAACTTTCCTTATTTGGTAAATTTAGACACTACCACAAATGAAAGAATCAAAACCATTTTCCTATACAACTAGCAATGGAATCATATAAGCAACAAATCTTTTTTTTCCACAAATGCCATTGTAAGGATACTTAAAATAAATAAAATCAAACATTTCCTTTTATTTTAAAAACTTTGCGGAAAAACTCATCCTTACAATCCATATGAAAACCTTGTTGTTATCTATTCCTAAGCAATGTGTCATAACTCCTATGTAACAGCTCAAAAATTCTGATGCGATCGAAGTCCATCTTCGCAATCAGAATCAGTATATACTTCCTTTAAGCTTTCTCTCTTTTCTTTGATTCTTATAACATCAACATGTGACCCAGTCACATCATGTAATAAGAATCTCCAAGTAAGAACTTAATAGAGTTAGACAATGGACTTTACCTGAAATAAAGTCAAACTTATTGACTTTACCCTCCTTAGGTAAGTTTGGCAGCTTCGTAACCAAAGCCCCTCCCTTTGGCAATAGAAACATATGGACCCTTAGGTAATAGTACATGAGACTATCTCAGACTTAGCCTTTCTCTTTACCATTTGGTCAACCAAGTTGACTATGGCCAATCCCTTTCCATTGGGAAGAGAATGCTTTTCTGGATTTCCTGTGTCACTATTGTCCATGTCCATAAAGTTTTTGGGAAGTTGATCTCCTAATCAAATTTGCTTTACTAGTACACCAAATCATTTCTAATTTAGCAGCACCAAGAAAATAGTTAAGATCATTAAGGGTCTTGTCATAGTCTATTTCATAGGAGTCCCAAAGGAATTCACTATGTGACTTAGAAGGTGATCAAACATCCACTTCCTCTAGACTTTGACACCCAACTCTCCCGGCTTGTGAATACTTAACTTCATCTCCAAGATGTGATCACACATAGACCTTGCTTTCCAATAGGGATTGAGTGACCTTAAGCTATTCAAGAACTTGTGGGTTAGGGAGAATAACTGGAGGAGGTGAAAGAAGTAAAGTTCCAAGAGATTTGGGAAGATCATAGATGTCTGAACTTAGACATCTTTTGGGAGATATTCAAGATAGTTGATCTAAAGTCCTTAATACGACACCCAATATGAAATATTAAGGCTAGGACCCAACAAACTATTTTATAACTTAGAAGAGGGATGCCGTAATCCAAGCTATAAAATATTTGAAGGTAGGTGAATGACGATTCACCAATTTCCACCAAGATAAACGAAATGTATTATTAGGTTTTAATTGGATTTGAAACTCCTAGATCTTTTGAGATTCATTGAACTTTTCAATGGCATGTTTCACTCTCGAGTGTGCCCTTCAGGTTTTGTGACTAGGATGCCGAGGATCACAAAACAAGGTGTGAAGTAACCATGCAAATTACTTGGTACCCTTAAGTGTTTACCCCTCAATCGATGTGCCGGTTAACCACACACGCTGCATCGATACTATGATAAACATTAAGTTACCCTTTGCCTACCTTGTTAAGTCCAGGTTAGTGTGCCGGTTAACCACACACGCTCCACTAACGGCTTAAACAAAGTGCAGAGTGTAATTTCATGGATTAGCACCTTATTCACATTTTCCTAAGTAACTAAGATTCAGAATTTATAAGTGTTTAGTTACTTAGTATTTATCATTAATACTTTTAATGAAGGGAGAATTATAGTCTTTGTCCTACCCGTTCGGCTAACGACTCTCCACCAGTCAAGGAAGCGGTGGGTGAGAGTGGACACCCATTAAACTGCCATTTTATAGGCAGTAACATTATACCCCCCTTATAGACCGACTTCGTGAATGAGGCCTAGTAATGGTAAGACTGACTTTACTCTTATTCATATATATAAATATTATTAACTTATAATATTATAAAGTATAAGGGTTGAATTTTAACTTTTAAAATTCTAAGGGCTAACTTGCAATTAGAGTATTCATAAGTGAAAACTTTTCAAATTCCAAAACTTGAGGGCAAGTTTTTGAAACTATTCAAAACTAATTAATTCCATAACTTATGTGTTTAAAGTAGTTTTAATTAAAAGACTCTTCAAGTTCCATAACTTGAGGACAAGTTATGGAAGACTTTAAACTTAATAAAAGAATGTAACTTTTCTTTATTTTGTAACTTATGGAATTAAATAAGGTTACATATTTTATTACTTTATGAAACTTAAATGTGACTTTTCATATAACTTGAGGAAAAGTTACAAAAACACATTTTAGAATCAACTCTTAGATTAAAATGGATTGAAAACACATAATCAATTAACTTTTCTATTAATCTAAGAAACTCATATGAACATAGATAATTCACATCAAATTTTTTCAAGTAATTAGCATAACTTTTAAACTAATACAAAACATGAATCTATTGACAGTTATCTTTGAAATTGGACTAACATGAACATTTCCACATCAAAAACAAGTTTATAAGTCCAAAAACATCTAAGGGTAATGTTCCTAGTCCATTTCTAGCCAAAACAGTCGAATATATGCTGTCTGGGAGTCCAACTCGTCGAGTGCACGAACCAACTCGGCGAGTTGGATGCTTTTTGCCTTGGACTCGGCGAGTCTGCTGTGCAGACAGCACCAAAATTCGATTTTTCAACTAATTTTGCGAGTATAACAAGAAAACAAGCCTAGGCTCTGATACCACTGTTGGGTTTTGAGCATTCTAACACTCCTATGGTGTACATGCAACCCTAAATACCTTGGATCTATGTTTTCTCTAATATACATGCAAATGCTAATATTCCAAGGTATTACCCTATCTAGCATACAATCATAGATACTTGGGTAATAATATAGATAGAATACATACCTTTTGTAGTGTAGCTGGACTCCATGGGGCTTGACTGCCTAGTGCCTCAAATGTGACACCATAAATGGCTCACACAACATCAAATGCTCTTGGAATAACTTAGAGAGAAATCCACACTTCAAGAAATCAGGTAGCCCTTCTTTTACACACACTAGTGGCCGATTTTGGAGCATCCTATGGGTTTAACCCAACTTGATTATCCATGGAGCTTTGGCCCACTATATAAGTTATGGGATGATTTACACAATCAACCCATATATTTAGTTAGTCTTCTTTTGATCACATAATTAATTCTAAATTAATTCTTGATCAATACTAATTAAATATTATTATTCTTATTATTAATATATTAGAACTTATAATATATTAATAACCATAAGTGTCTTATTTCTCTCATTTAGTCTATCCAAGTGCATGATGTCATGCAACCCAAGTCGACCATGCCTGGTCGGGTCAAGTACATACCAAATATAGTTATGGACTTAGACACTAATCCAACAGATGACCCATATGGTATCAAGTCCACCCATAGTGATCCGCTCCCACTTCCACTCAGGTATCTCCGGTTGTTGGAGTAGTCCTGATGGTTTCTGGTATTCGACCTTGACCTTGGCGCAAGTAAGGCATTTACTCACGAAGGTAGCAATCTCTGCTTTCATGTTAGGCCACCAGTATGACTTTTTGAGATCCAGATACATCTTATCTGAACCTGGGTGGACGGAGTATCGAGTGTTGTGCGCTTCCTTCATAACCAAGTCTCTGAAGCCACCGTGCTTCGGTGTCCAGATCCGGCCCATGAGATATAAGGCTCCGTCACCCTTGACTTCTAGATTCTTATCCATTCCTCGCAGGGCCTCTCCCGCTACATGTTCAGGTTTCAAAGCTTCGAGTTGAGCTTCCTTAATTTGCGCTGATAGATGCGAATGGATAGTCATTGTTAATGACTTGACTCTTCGGCCAGAATATTCTTTCCGACTTAGGGTGTCTGCTACTACGTTGGCTTTACCCGGATGATAACGAATTTCACATTCTTAGTCATTGAGTAGCTCGACCCATCGTCGTTGTCTCATGTTGAGCTCTTTTTGGTTGAAGATGTGTTGGAGGCTTTTGTGGTCGGTATAGATGGTGCTCTTTGTACCATATAGGTAGTGTCTCCAGATTTTTAGGGCGAATACAACCGCTCCTAATTCAAGGTCGTGTGTGGTGTAGTTAACCTCGTGTGTCTTCAGCTGTCTTGAGGCGTAGGCGATGACCTTACCTCGTTGCATCAGAACACAACCGAGCCCCTGGTTGGATGCATCGCAGAAGACCACGATGTCTTCTATCCCTTCGGGGAGGGACAGTATCGGTGCGGTGCATAAGGCTCGCTTCAGGGTTTGGAATGCCTTCTCTTGCTTCTCTTCCTAGTTGAAGGCCACGCCTTTCTGGGTCAATGTAGTCAGGGGTTTTGCGATTTGAGAGAGGTTTTGAATGAACCTGCGGTAGTAGCCAGCGAGGCCTAGAAATTGACGAATTTATGTAGGCGTCTTCGGTGCTGACCAGCTCTCAATAGCTTTAATATTGGATGGGTCCACGTGGATTCCTTCTTTGCTAACCACGTGTCCTAAGAATTCGACTCTTCGGATCCAGAACTCGCACTTAGAGAACTTCGCGTACAGCTTCTCCGATCGTAAGGTTTCCAGGACTTGTCGTAGATGATTGTTATGCTCCTCCTTACTTCGAGAGTAGATAAGTATGTCATCTATGAAGACGATGATGAACTGATCCAAGTAAGCACGGCACACCCTATTCATTAAGTCCATGAATACTGCGGGCACATTGGTCAGTCCGAACGGCATCACTACGAACTCGTAGTGTCCGTAACGAGTTCGGAAGGCTGTTTTCGGAACATCCTCCTCGAGTACTCGTAACTGGTGATACCCGGACCTTAGATCAATCTTGGCAAAGTAACTCCCCCTTGCAGTTGGTCGAATAAATCGTCTCTACGAGGAAGAGGGTAACGATTTTTGACCGTCAGCTTGTTGAGTTCCCTATAATTGATACACATAAGGAACGATCTGTCTTTCTTCTTCACGAACAAGACCGGTGCTCCCCAGGGTGAGAAGCTTGGTCTTATAAAGCCCTTGCTGAGCAGTTCGTTTAGTTGACCGGACAGTTCTTGCATCTCAGCAGGCGCTAGACGATAGGGCGATTTGGCTACGGGGGTGGCTCCTGGGATTAAGTCGATTCGGAACTCGACTTGACGTTGGGGAGGTAATCCCGGTAGCTCTTCTAGAAAGACGTCCGGGAAGTCACGTACCACGGGGAAGTCTTTCAGGTCTTTTGTTTTCTGGATCGTGTCGACGATGTGTGCAAGGAACGCGCGATATTCCTTACGCAAATATTTTCGGGCTCGAATACTTGAGATGATACGAAGGCTCGTATAGGGTTTGTCTCCGTAGATCAACAAGGTTTCGTTATTTGGCAGGTTCAGACGAATTGCTTTGTCGAAACACAGAATATCGGTACGATAGAGACTCAACCAGCCCATGCCCACAATGACATCGTAGCTCTTGATTGCTACTGGTATGAGGTCGATAGGAAACGAGTGATTATTTAACGCGGGGGTACAACCTATGTAGATTTCGTTAGAGCTCTCTGTCTTGCCGTTAGCCTTTTCTACGACGAAGGTTTCTTTTAGTGGTTGCGGTGATTGTTTAAGTAGGTGTATAAAGTTTTGGTTTATGAAGCTTCTTTCTGCCCCACTATCGAATAGAATACAAGCATAAGAGTTATCGAGAAGGAACGTACCCGTGACTACTGTGGGTTCTGCTACTGCTTCATTGTGGCAAATAGCAAGTAGTCTACCAGTCCCTCCTGCATTCCCAGCCTTCGGTCAGTTTCTTTTGAAATGCCCTATCTCGCCACAACCGTAGAAGGCCTGGCTTACTCCTGTACTGGGGACCTGGGAAATGGGTTTGGGCTGTGATCGGGAAAACCGGGCGGTATGGCCCTTCCGGTCACAGTTAGTGCAGTGTATTTCCCGGCAGGGGCCGTTATGATGGAAAGAACACTTTGTGCACTTGGGTAAGTTCCCTGCATATGTTTTGGCCGGTACAGGGGCAGCTGGAGTGGTGGCAGCATGGACAGCCACCGTCTGTTGGTTCTTGGAAGAGGATTGATTTGATTTGCCCCTCCTTCGGTCTCCACACTTCCTTTTGTTGTCGGTCGCGTAGGTTGGTGTTGCGGTGGTGGTTGTAGTTGTTGATGAAGTAGAAGGAACTTCATGATCAATCAGCCTTTGGGCCAACTCCTTGGCAATATCAAAGGTTGCATGGTTTGAAGCTAGAACGTTCCCACGATACGGGGGCACCAAACCCCAGATGTATCTCTCGATCTTTTTGTTTTCGGTGGGGACCATGTTTGGACATAGAGCCACCAGGTCGCAGAACCTGGCTGTATAAGCCACTATGTCGGAACCCTGCATTTTGAGGTTCCATAGTTCCTCCTCGAGCTTCTGAATTTCGCCCCTCGGGCAGTACTCCTTTGTCATAAGGTCCTTCAGTGTGTCCCAGCCCATGGCGTTAGCTGTTACCAGTGAGAGTGATTTGACATGGCCATTCCACCACGTCAGGGCCCTTTGGGTGAAGGTACAAGCAGCAAACTTTATCTTGCTTCCCTCAGGGCATGAGCACATCTCGAAAAACGCTTCTGTTCTCTCGATCCATTGGGATAGTGCAAGGATCCCTCCGGTTCCGTTGAAGTATGTAGGTTTGCAGCTGATGAAATCTTTATAGGTGCACTCCCGTGCACGCGGATGGATTTCACCTTGGCTGGAGTTTGTGCCAATCCCCGTTCCACTAACACCACCAGAGTTTACTTGAGCCATGGCCGCGGTCACAGCTGCGGTTACAACTGCTTGAAACATCACCGGATCGAACTGTAGAGGAGGAGGTGGTGGAGGTGTTTGAGTTGCAAGTTTGCCCCTGGTCGGACGAGGACGAGGCGGCATCTTTTACTGAAAATTGATAGAGATGATGATAATAGTAAGAATCGATTGTGAGTATGATGAGAGTGTTTCATGGACTAAATCGCCATAGTCCAACTGTCAGATAGAGTCATAACAAATAGAGTAGGAAAACATAAGAGTATAGACTTTCCCATATAGTAGTCAACTGCCAATGTTACTGGTATTAGTGATGTAAAATGAGTTCGGGAAAATGACCTAACAATAGGTCTTACATCAAACCATAAGGGAAAATGTTGGCAGTTTAGAAGCCTAGTTAGAGTATTTTCAAAGTTAGGAATGTTTACAGACAAGCGCTCTACCGAGCATAGAAAAGAAAAGGCTATTCCTTAATCAAAAGAGAAGGATGAGTTGACATCTCCTACTGGCGACGGGTAACCCTTGGGCGAACCCTAAGACCAGCCAGTTGGCATACAACTTCCTGAAGATGTCACTCATGCGCCCTCTGACGCACTTGGAGTTCCATGACTTCAGCTCGGGATGCAGCTAGTTCTTGCTGCAGAGCCTCATTGGCCCTCCTAGTCCTATCCATAGCTTCTTCGAGTTGGTGGATACGAACAACGTTAAGGTTATAGTTGGCATCAATTTCCACAACTTTGTCGATGGCTGCATGACTCTGTTCGACGTTCCTAGCAATCCTACGGACCATGATGGGCAAGACTCGGTCAGCTGAACCTCCCTCGCTTATGTTGTAAAAGCTTCGTTCTTCGTTGAAAGGTAAAGGCTGACCCTGTTGATCACTCCATCGATTCAAGGTTGTTGCCCACATGGGAGTAGGACCTTGGAGTGTCAGACGGGGGTTGGGGTTTGGAGCTACTGGGGGTAGGTTGTTGACTTCTGGTTCGGAGTCGGAGCTATACGAAAAGCCTTCTGCACGGTGATCATCCAAAGGGATCGGGTGATCATCTTCTGGCTCTTCATCAAGCCATCCTCCAATGCCTTAGTTCGGATAGTACGGATCGCCAGGAAGGTGGAAGCCAGCCATGCTATCTACGCGAGAATGGGGAAAGAATAGTTAATAGACGCTCCAATCTAAGATACTTATAAGATGATCTTTACCAGTTACTTTGATACTTGCATAGTGCATACCAATTACATGTAATCTAGACAAGATATACCTTCGAATAAGTGACCCTAACTCTAAATCCACAACCAAATAAGGAACAGGAAGTAAAGCAAAGGTCACAGATTTTGAGTCTATCGCGTCTTAGTTGCATGTAACCTTAGCGTATCCACTTAGCAACTATCTCCCTACTAGTAAAGACCTTTTTAGTTCTCACTTATGTAAATTAAAGTAATGCAGAATACTCCTATAGTATTCTCGTTCTAATGTTCTTGTAGTACTGTTGGTAACTTTTTAGACTTGTTGCAACACCACAATCTTTCTTAGGCACATGCTAGTCACTCCTAGGAAAATGTAGTTGATCAGGCTACATCTACCCAGATTTGACTATATGTCTCTAAGCCTAATTGTGTTGTTCAACAATCTTAATACTTTTGTTATGTTCTAGTATGATACAGACCCTTTGTATGAATGGATGTATATATATACTTAGTTAAATATTTTATTATTTAAAGGTATATATTCTTGGTCAGGGTGTTTTAATCCCGATGTGTTTATAGTTCATATATATTTTATGGGATAATATACTTGATTCACTATAAACAATGCTCTGAGTCACACCCCAAAACCGAGAACGGCGGAATAGTAAAGACAATATCATAACAATGCATAATAGTAAAGACAATACGTTCTGGGGTGGAGGACGTCATGTACAATATCATAACAACGCATAATAGTAAAGACAAGCAACAACATCCATTGCATTAATATAATAATTGTACTACAAGCGTGTTCTGTACAGTTTGTTAGACACCAAAAGTATAATCAAAATAAATAGGAGTCTGGTATATGCTCCATCTTCTCAAAAGCTGCATCTGTACCTGTCTACTGATGACCTGAGAATACAAGTTATTTTGAAAGCGAGTATCAGCATAAAGTGTTGGATTAATGTCTAAGTCCATAACTATATTTGGTATGTACTTGACCCGACCCTGCATGGTCCATTTGAGTTGCACTTCACCGGCACAATTTATATGGATAGTCTTTTCAGAATAGTATATTTATGATTTATATTAATATATTATAAGTTCTAATATATTAATATGGAATGATATTATTTAATTAGTATTGATCAAGAATTAATTTAGAATTAATTAAGTGATCAAAAAGAATTAATTAAATATGGACTCTTATATATATGGAATGGGCCAAGTTCATTTAGGTTGGGCTAAGCTTTCATGGATGGTCCATGGAGCTTTTAACCCATGGATCCTATGTAAATGAAAGGTCATGGGTATTAGGGTTTACATGCATGTAACCCTAATCCTCCATAATATATAAAGGGGTCCTTGGCTCACAAAATTGGAACAAGTGTGTGAAAATAAGAGTGGGTCGATTTTAGTGTGTATACATATTCTCTCAAGTTCTTCCAAGGTGTTTTGGTGATTTGTGATTCCATTTGAGGCTTACACACTATTGGGGCTAAGCTCTTAAAGCTTGAAGACATCAAGCTACATCAAAAGGTATGTCATCTAACTAGAACTTTGTAGTATAGGTGCTTCATAATATGCTAGTTAGGATGAAACCTTGGAATAGTTAATATTTGCATGTATAATAGAGAAAACATAGATCCAAGGTTTATAGGGTTGCTAGTACACCATATGAGTGTTAGAATGCTCAAAACCCAACAGTGGTGTCAGAGCCATGGGTTGTTTTCTGTTATATTGATGCAAATGTTTTATTTTCAAGTTGGAAAAAAAAGATAAAAAAAACATGACGTTTGTCAAATTTTAAGATAATTACTTGTTTTTGTGAAAAACTAATTATTTGTAAAATTTGAATCATTTGCTATATGAGTTGAATTAGGTCAAATTTAGTAAAAGATAAAATGATATGATTATTTTATTAGTTTTAAAATTTTGATCTTAAGAGTTTTTTGAAACCTCCATAAGTTATGGATATGAAAAGGTTTTAAAAAAAAAAATTGATTCAAAGTTTTTTATGGAGTTACAAAACTTGGTCTTAATATTTTAAAGAATTCCATAACTTGTTCTTAAGTTATGGAACATGAAAAGTTTCATCATAAAACAAGTATTTAACTCCATGAGTTATGGAATCCAAAAGTTTTCAAGAGTTACAAAACATGCCCTCAAGTTTTGGAATTTGGAAAAAGTTTTTTTTATGATAAAAAAAAAGAATTGAATTCTAAAACTCTTGGGTTCATAACTTAAACAATTAATTAAATGGTTTTAATTTTGAATTTAATAATTGGAATTATGATGTTTTATTGAATAATTCAATTAACTCTTATGGACTTTATTAATAGATAATTAAAGTGTTTAATTAAAAGAGAATTTATAATTCCATAATGACATGGTTTAAATTTAATTAAATTAAGAGTATAGTTTAATTAATAGATTAAACTACCAAGTATTTTAAATGTCTAAAATACACCCTTATACTATTATAATATTAAAAGTTTAATATATTATATGTATAAGAGCAAGTCGTCTTACCATTAGTAGGCCTCATTCACGAAGCCGGTCTATAAGGGGGTATAAGGTTACTGCCTATAAAATGGCAGTTTAATGGGTGTCCACTCTCACCCACCGCTTCCTTGACTGGTGGAGGGTCGTTAGCTGAACAGGTAGGACAAGGACTATAATTCTCCCTTCATTAAAAGTATTAATGATAAATACTAAGTAACTAAACTTTTTATAAATTCCCAATCTTAGTTACTTAGGAAAATGTGAATAAGGTGCTAATCCATGAAATTACACTTTGCATTTTGTTTAAGCTGTTAGTGGAGCGTGTGTGGTTAACCGACACACTAACCTAGACTTAACAAGGTAGGCAAAGGGTAACTTAATGTTTATCATAGTATCGTTGGAGCGTGTGTGGTTAACCGGCACATCGATTGAGGGGTAAATATTAAGGGTACCAAGTATATTTGCATGGTTACTTCACACCTTGTTTTCTGATCCTCGGCATCCCAGTCACAAAACCTGAAGGGCACACTCGAGATTGAAACATGCCATTGAAAAGTTCAATGAATCTCAAAAGAATCTAGGAGTTTCAAAACCAATTAAAACCTAATAATACATTTCGTTTATCTTGGTGGAAATTGGTGAATCGTCATTCACCTACCTTCAAATATTTTATAGCTTGGATTACGGCATCCCTCTTCCAAGTTATAAAATAGTTTGTTGGGTCCTAGCCTTAATATATCATATTGGGTGTTATATTAAGGACTTAAATCAACTTTACGTGAATTTATCCCATTGTTGATGTCTGGTTTAGACAACAATGATCTTCCCAAACCAAGCTTTCCTAATGAATATGACTTCCCGAGTTTGGCTCAGGGAAGTCATACTTCTCTTCCTCCACCTCCTCTAATTATTCTCCCTAACCCACAAGTTCAAGGTCACTCAAGCCCTAATGGCAAGCAAGGTCTATGTGTGATCACATCTTAGAGATGAAGTCACATATTGACAAGCCGGGAGAGTTGGGTGTCAAAGTCTTGAGAAAGTTGGATGTTCAATCACTTTCTAAGTCACATAGTGAGTTCCTTTGGGACTACTATGAAATAGACTATGACATGAACCTTAATGATCATATGTATTTGCTTGGTGCTGCTGAATCAGCAATGATTTGGAACGATAGTAAAGCAAATTTGATTAGAAGATCAACTTCCCAAAAACTTTATGGACAGTGACAATAGTGACACTGGAAATCCAGAAAAAGCATTCTCTTCCCAATGGAAAGGGATTGGCCATAGTCAACCCGGTTGACGAAATGGTAAAGAGAAAGGCTAAGTCTGAGATAGTCCTATTACCAAAGGGGCGTTGATTGCAAAGGTGCCAAATTTACCTAAGGATGTTAAAGTCAATAAGTTTGACTCTACATCAGGTAGAGCCCATTATCTAACTCTGTTAAGTTCTATTCTAAGATCCTTATTACATGATGTGACTGGGTCACATGTTGATGTTTTAACAATCAAAGAATATAGAGAAATCTTAAAGGAAGTATATGCTGATTCTGATCGCAAAGGTGGATTTCGATCGCATCAGAATTTTGAGCAGTTGCTTAAGAAGTTATGATATATTGGTAAGGAATAGATAACAACAATTTTCCATGTGGATTGTAAGGATAAGTTTTTCCGCAAAGTTTTAAAATAAAAGAAAATTGTTTAATTTTATTTATTTGAAGTATCCTTACAATGGCATTTGTGGAAAATTGTTGCTTATATGATTCCACTGACAACAATATTGGAAAATGGATTTGATTCTTTCATTTGTGGTAGTGTCTAAATTTACCAAATCAGGAAAGTTCCTCATCACCCAAGTTTCAATTGGACCGAAACTTGGAATCATGCAAGTTGAATAGTATGATGAATGAGAACTTTCAAGCATTGGAAAATCAAGACTAATTACTTGTTCACATGGATGTGTGAGTCAAGTGAAGGACTAAAGGGATCGAGTACACATTCTTGCGCACTGGTCATGTCCACCACAAAGCTCGTTAAGACTATTTGATTTACTACAGTTTAGTAAATATGGTTATACTTACAAGTTTAAGTATAATTCTGAAACATTGGAAAAGTCTCAATGTATGGCAGAACAAATAGGAAGAATAAAATTAGGCAGAAAGATAAAAGTTTCTCAAATCTGAAAAGATAGGAGAGTACTTTAGTATCATGTTTGTGATCATCTTAATGATTTGGAAATCATATCACAATTAGTCCTCTAAAGGTCATCTTAGTGCATTCTTATGACTAAGAAGAGGAGTCATGAATTGTTGAAATGGTTAGATCAGGAAGATGAGTCATACTTCGTTCCAAAACAATTCTTAGAGTCATACTCCAAGATTGTAACTTGAGTGACATATCTTAAAGAAAGGTTTAAAACACTTGTCAAATGTAAGAGTAAAAGTGTCCTACTCTTGTACATTTGAAATTGGTAAGTTGTGATGTTTTGGATAAAACAAAGACCAACTAAGGCTAATTGTGTGAAGTGTTTGTCTTGATAAAGAATCTGCACTATCTCTTGAATATTTGGCAAGATAGTCTTATATGTCAAGAGGATAGTGGGAGTCTTAAAGATCCTAAAAAGAATTTCAAGAACTAATCAAGAATAAAACCTGAGGTTCTTCACTAGCACACGACTTGAGGTTTATAACCTATCGTGTTGACATATTCTGTGCCCATTCCAGTTAAAGTTGGCTTTGCATAGGAGTTCTGAAAGTTCTCAATTGGTTGCATAACAACTTGGAAGCAATGACAGGCCGTGTACTGCCAGGTGGCAAGAAGTTAAGATTGCATAAGTTCAGTCCATATGAGTTTGGATTTGTCATTATCCTTTTCTTGTGACTATGGTTTTGACGATTCACATGGATAAGAACACATACACCATAAAATCTAAGGGTGATAAGGTTTCTCTCCGATTCATGAAAATGATGGTGAGGAAACACTTCCACCAAGTAGATTTGAAGCAGATGGCAAAAGGTCTAAATAATTGAGACTATGATTACGACATCCCTTTTCATAGTTCTAAAATTATTTAGACACACATGCATGCTATCTAAGGAAAGGTGTATGATTTTGATAAAGTTTTATCAAAGCATCTTGTATCAGAAATCTGAACTTTGGTAAGAAAGTCAATAAAGTATTGATTTCTAGAAGTCCATCTGATTTCTGAGTACATGTCAAAGCTAGAGGGAACATAAGTGTTATGCTAATAATCATCATGTTAGTGGGAGCATGATAATTATTGTTAGTGTTGCAAGTTAGCAATGTTAATTATAGAAAACAAAAGTTTCAATTCGTGAGGCTGCAGGGATTGAAAAAGTTGTTTTGCTATAATTAAGGGAGAGGATATACTTCATTTCAGTTCTAAAGGCTTAGATTGAGACCTTAATCATCTTTAGTCAAGAATATATATATGAATTTCATGTTGGATTGGTTCAACTTAAGGAAATTCTATATATTGTGTTCTTAAAATTCGATTATGATTACGACATCCCTCTTCATAGTCAAATTTTGAAAACATGGCAAATAAAAATATTGTAGCAAAAGACTGGTCTAGAATCATGTCTTTATGTGAGACATCATGAATCGTGTACCATTTGCTTTGGGTACAGGATCGATTGCATGTGCTATAATATTTGTCATTTCTAAATTTTTCCAAATGCCCAGAGGCATTAAGAAGGGAAAAGGTCTAGAATTGGATATGACTAAAATGATTAAGCAATTATCGAGGATAATCTGAGGTTTACCAAAGATTGGTTGCTCAGGGACAGTTGGAAGTATAGTGCTAATTTTGGAAGGACCATATTGACATATTCTGAAAAGAGGCATCTCTTATTCAGAAGTGATAGTCAAAATGAGAATATGGAGTTGTCTCCATAGGTGGAAGTTATCTGTGTAAGATTAGAAAACTTAATGCAAGAAGCATGTCCAAAGAAATGTACTTTGAATATGAGACTTAGTTTCCATGGAGTTGATCTCCATTGGAATACCTTATAATGACTGTTGACAAGTCTTTGTGACTTTGTGCATATTCATTACAGGAGGGTCAGTGCATATAAGTTTAAAATCTAAACAGATTTCGATAAATGACAGGAATTTGAAATTCTCACATTTTTCGATAAGGATTTGGGAGTGTGAAATTAGAATCATTGAAATTATGTTCAATTGGTTTATTTCACAAAGTAAGGATCATGACAAACATAGAGTGCATACTTGGTGTATGGCAAAGCTATTGTTTAAGAAAAACATAGTGTACATGCTTGGAGCATGGGACAACTAGTGTTTTTAATTCAAGTATAAAGTTGATAAAACCGAAACAATGAATAATGAGTAATCAGTATGGTGATAAATAAAAGTGTTTATTTATATTCATAGGGTTTGATACCATATTTGATTCATTTATTCTTGTGTTTCACTTTGCATGTTTTGACTTCCAGAATAACTAAGTCACTCTTCCTGAATGATTAAGTTATTCAAACCATCCACAGTCGGTGATATGTTGGAAGTAGATATGAATCAAGACTGTCATGGGTTGGTTTGTAGAGGTCCAAGTTGGTGGACAAAGTGGTGCTACAACACTCATGAGTGCTCATAAGTTCTGAGTATTGGATTCAACCCACGCTCATTTGAATCACTTCATGGATTTTATCACGAGTGATAATGAGACGATAATATCTTATATTCTTCAAACCTAGAGATATGAGTTGTTACTATGAGTTGGTTATACATTGATTGCACGAAAACACATTTGGTAACTCGATGTTATAAAACGTGCCTTTTTGTATGATTCAACAAGTAGTAAAACAAGCCATATGAGTCGAAGTTTATCCATTCCTTTTACTTTCGGGATAAAAGCGATATATGTGGGCCCCTCGATGATTTAGCGATGACACATGTGAGTGCTTGGCCAAGCCAGGACTGATTTGATTTGTTCAATCAGTCAGTCATCATAAATCGAAAATCGGGAAACAACAAATGGACAGAGAGAATGATTATAATCCATGTCTCAGTCCATATGATATCTAGAATGGAGGAATATATGATCCCTTATCTAATGGACAAGTCATTGATAAGGTCAGAGTTCGACAGCGGCTTTAAGAGCTACGATTGCCAGTTAGGTTTTGAAGTCATACTCAATAATAGTTTTAGACTTATCCAAGTGGGATACTGTTGGATTAATGTCTATGTCCATAACTATATTTGGTATGTACTTGACCCGACCCTGCATGGTCCATTTGGGTTGCACTTCACCGACACAATTTATATGGATAGTCTTTTGAGAATAGTATATTTATGATTTATATTAATATATTATAAGTTCTAATATATTACTATGGAATCATATTATTTAATTAGTATTGATCAAGAATTAATTTAGAATTAACTAAGTGATCAAAAAGAACTAATTAAATATGGACTCTTATATATATGGAATGGGCCAAGTTCATTTAGGTTGGGCTAAGCTTTCATGGATGGTCCATGGAGCTTTTAACCCATGGATCCTATCTAAATGAAAGGTCATGGGTATTAGGGTTTACATGGATGTAACCCTAATCCTCCATAATATATAAAGGGGTCCTTGGCTCACAAAATTGGAACAAGTGTGTGAAAATAAGAGTGGGTCGATTTTAGTGTGCATATATATTCTCTCAAGTTCTTCCAAGGTGTTTTGGTGGTTTGTGATTCCATTTGAGGCTTCCACACTATTGGGGTTAAGCTCTTAAAGCTTGAAGACATCAAGCTACATCAAAAGGTATGTCATCTAACTAGAACTTTGTAGTATAGGTGCTTCATAATATGCTAGTTAGGATGAAACCTTGGAATAGTTAATATTTGCATGTATAATAGAGAAAACATAGATCCAAGGTTTATAGGGTTGCATGTACACCATATGAGTGTTAGAATGCTCAAAACCCAACATAAAGCTGGTGAGTTCATAAGTATTTAGTGTCATTGCTTGTATAAAAATGTTTACAACAAGGTGGTATAATAACTGGCTTCAATGTTTGAAAATAGAATACTCCCTAGAAAACCCTATGTTTTCCAGTAAAAAGTAGCCTTCTAACAAGACTCAATTGTTTGTATATTTGTTCTTTCATAAATGTGGAGATTTTCTCAGTGAAACTATTATTATAAAAATATAGTTTTTGACCTCATTAATGTAAAGAAATGGGAAAATAATGTTTTACCGTAACAGTGTCACTGCCGGCTGAATGTAATGAAAAATGCAGACTCCAGGTGGTATTAAATGTACAATACACCTCGGAGAGTCTGTTTTGCCTTTAATTCTTAGAGTGTTAATTAAAGGTCTGAATGTGAACTCATATGTAACCATGCTGATTGACAATCGAATAATTGATGACCCTCCAGGTCCCCCGTAGTATGGTGACATTTTGTCACCCCTAGGCCTAGTCAGCTCTGACTGTAGCTAGCAGTCGGGATGTGGGAGTGTCTGTCCCGTATAGATCTATACACATAATGCCCGCTCTCCCTCCAGGAGACTCTGGTTACACGGTGATAGCACAATGAAGTGTCGTATCGAGATGTAGTATCTCACATTCTATTTTAGTATATTCTCTCATATATCGTATAATGTACTTTCTGGTATAATGTATAGAGTGTTCTCTTGTATAGTATATAGCATTCTCTTTGTATAGTATTTAGTATTCTCTTTGTATAGTTTTTAGCATGTATTGACTCATAACTGTGCTGACTCTGGTAGTTGTCATGGCCATAGTAGTAATGTGTAGTAATCCTTAACTATACCTATTATAGTTAAATAGTAATGTTGTTTGCATGCCTTTGGTACACAAAGGCACTGAACTGAAATGAAGACTTTTAAATCTAACACAAATATAGATGATATATAACTAACAATTCAACGACAGTCGGACAAATAACAAAATACCCTAAGCCCACAATCAAACAAGAACAGGAAGTAAGGTGAGATATTAGTCCTAATTCCTTCAAGTCTTACTTATATATATATATATATATATATATATATGTATATATATATATATTGGTGTAGATATGGTTTGGGAATAAAAGAAGTTTAAAAGAGTTTGGAAATAGTTTTATAACAATTTAATACGAAAATGAGTTTGATAAACATTTGAAGCAGTTTTGTTGGCAAAGCAGTTGAAAATATAGAAAATCCTTTTGGTTGCAGGTTATAAATCATATGTGATTGATACTATAACTTGTTTGATTCAACTTGTATTCCCCCCCCCATAAAAGCATTTAAAAAAAACATTTAAAAGGTTAATTAAGGGGTATGAACTCACCTGCAGTGAGTAGTACGGATGGAAGTGCCGGGTAGGATGCTAGGTGTCAAGTGAGGACTTGAACACACACACGGATCCTATGTAATATGTATTGATACATAAATGTATCTAATTAGTTAATTAATCACTAATTAAGTAAGTAAAGACACTCTAATGCATGAAAACACTTTGTTTCAAGTGCTAGGAGTGCTAAGGGTTGCTTCTAAGGAGTGTATGGCCTCACTATGGAGTTTACACTTCAAATGTTCACCCTATATGAGTTTACGGTTGATGGACCATTCCCTCATGAGTTTACGGCCGTAAACTCATGGGAATGGTGCATTTGGGTGTTTCAAGGTCTCATGTTTCACAAAGAAGTGTCCTAGGGTTGAATCAAAGGCTTAGGAAGTGGTTAGGGCTCGAAATGACACTCCTTTGGAGTTTGCGGTCTCATGTTTGCCAAAACACCTCACGAAATGTGGACGGGGAAAGTTCCCTCGTTAGCAGATATTAAAGTCTGGGGTTGTGAAGCTTTCGTAAGACGTGAGACTCACGACAAGCTAGCAGCTAGAAGTGAGAAATGTGTTTTCATTGGTTACCCAAAGCAGTCTTTTGGATATTTGTTCTACAGACCTAGTGAAAACGTGGTCTTTGTAGCACGAAGAGGAGTCTTTCTAGAAAGAGAGCTCATATTCAAAGAGGACGGTGGGAGCACCATTGACCTTGAAGAAATTCAAGAGTTAGCTAATGAAGGAACCTAAGATGACACAAGCACTCAACCAGAGGAAACAGTTCCTGTTGAACCAGTTGACAACTCATTACCTCTTCGAAGATCCACTAGGGTGAGTGTGCCACCTGAGTTGTATGGTTTTCATATTACTTCAGACGGTGACACATTCATCAGTGATAGGACACTGGTAAAGTTAGATGAACCAGTCACTTATAAGGAAGCAATGGCAGGCCCAGAGGCTTCCAAGTGGAAAGAGGCAATGGACAGCGAGATTAAGTCAGACATGGATGGAAATGTGCACACATTCAAGGCTCGACTGGTTGTAAAAGGTTTCACTCAAACCCCAGGGGTTGACTATGATGAGGCCTTCTCGCCAGTAGCTAAGATTAAATCTATTACGATATTGCTCGCCATAGCTGCCTTTCATGACTATGAAATCTGGCAGATAGATGTCAAGACTGCTTTCCTTAACGGGAAGTTGGCTGAGGATGTTTACATGAATCAGTCAGACGGTTTTGTTGGTGCAAAGTTTCCCACTAGAGTGTGCAAGCTTGAGAAATCCATTTATGGATTGAGACAAGGATCTCGCAGCTGGAATCTTTGCTTCCATGAGAAAGTTAAAGAGTTTGGTTTCTCTAGAAGTGAAGATGAGTTTTGTGTGTATATCAAGGCTAGTGGGAGTATAGTAAATTTTCTGGTGTTACATGTCGATGACATATTACTAATTGGTAACGACGTTCCAACCTTGAAAGATGTTAAGTCTTGGCTTGGAAAGTGTTTTCCCATGAAATACCTTGGAGAAGCTGCCTATATTCATGGGATTAGAATATTGAGAGATAGAAAGAAGAGACTAATTGGACTTAGTCAGAGCACATACTTGGATAAGGTACTAAAGAGGTTTAGTATGGAAAATTCCAAGAAGGGACAGCTACCTATCCAAAGCAATACCAAATTAAGTAAGACTCAATGCCCAAGTACAGATGAGGAAATAGCAGACATGAGTCGTGTACCTTATGCTTCCGCTGTCGGATCGATCATTACGCTATGACATGTACTCGCCCTGATGTGGCATTTGCTTTGAGCATGGTCAGTCGCTATCAGGGAAACCCGGGTAGAGCTCATTGGATACCGGTTAAGAATATACTCAAGTATTTGCGAAGGACAAAGGACTGGGTCCTTGTGCTTGGTGGCAATGATACTTTGAGAGTAGATGGTTACAATGATGCCAGTTTTCAAATGGATAGAGATAACTTACGTTCTCAATCTGGCTGGGTATTTTTACTTAATGGAGGAGCGGTTACTTGGATAAGTTACAAGCAAGATACGGTGGCTGATTCTCCTTGTGAATCAGAGTACATAGCAGCGAGTGAAGCGTCGAAAGAAGCAGCTTGGTTAAGGAACTTCATCGGAGATCTCGGAGTTGTTCCAACCATCCAGGAGCCTATGGAACTGTTCTGTGATAATGAGGGAGCGATTGCCTTAACAAAGGAACCAAGAGATCATGGTAAAACCAGACATATCGACAGAAAGTACCATTTTATCAGACATAGAGTAGAAGAAGGCCATCTTGTAGTAAAGAGGGTGTCATCTGAAGATAACCCAGCAGACCCCCTCACAAAGGGTCTGAGTAGGGCTAAGCATATTCAGCATGCTCGGAGCATAGGACTGAAAGATGATATTAGTTTTAGTAGTTAGATTAGTTTTGTTCTGAAACTTGTAACAAAGTAAATGTAATTGACTTTTGGTGATTAAATAATAAAGTATTATTTATAAGTTTGGTTACTGCCTTTTGTCGATTGTTTATTAATGTGTTTCATATTTTGCATGTTTTACTTCCCGAATAATAAGATTATTCAAACTCCACAGTCGCTCGTACTTTTGGAAGTAAGTAGTGAATTAAGACTGTCGTGAATTGGATTGCAGATTGTCTGAGGATAGACATGGCAATAGAATTGTTGCAATGTTCATGAGTACTCAGAAATTGAGATTTGAGTATTGGATAAACCCTCGCTCTGAGTATCACTTCATGGAATTCATCACGAGTAATACTGAGACGATAATATCTTATAATCTTGAAACGAAGATATATGAGTTGTAATTTACAAAGTCGGTTATACATTGGTGATACGAGAACTCATCAGTAACTTGGTGTTATAAAACGTATTGTCATGTATATTTTGATGAGTAAAAGATACAAGCATATGAGTCAACGTTTATTCGTTCCTTTTGCCCTAACCGGAAAAGCGATATCTGTGGGCCCCTCGATGATTTGGTGTTGACTTATGTGTTGGGCCCAGCCAGGACTAAATTGATGTGTTCAATTAGAAGTCCTACATCATCACAAATCATAAATCGGGAAACATAGATTCTGGACAAAGAGATTCATTACGTTCCATGTCTTATGTCTTTGGATATCTTGTAGAACGAAGGATTATATGATCACTTATCTAAGGACACGTAACTGACTGGGTCAGAGTTCAGCAGCAGCTTTTGGAAGCTACAATTGCAGGTCAAATTTAGAAGGCATACTAGCAATTATACTTACAGACTTATCCAAGTGGGAGACTGTTGGATTAGGTGTCTACGCCCATAACTATAATTGGTATGTACTTGAATTGATAGTAGCACAGTCCTTTTGGGTTGCCCTCAAACCTAGCAACTAGACAAGGAAATTATGAAAGGAGAGATATTAATTTATAAGATTAATAAATTAATATAAATGATTTATTAATATGTTAAAAGATTAATATATTAATTAGAAATCATTATGTTTAATTAATAGTTAGCCAGAAATTAATCAGAATTAATTTTGGGGTTAAAAGTATCAATTATAAAGTGCAGGGACTAGTTTGCAATTATCAGATAGTTGAGTGGAAGGCTCCAGAACCTCCTTGGAAGGAGGTGGACGAAATCTATAGGGGAAACCCTAAGGATTTCGTCCAAGGGGTTTGGATAAGGCCTTTGGATTAGCTTAGGCCCCAAGCAAAGGAGTATTAGGGTTTTCCCTAAACCCAAGATCCCTCAGCTATATAAGGAGCCTCCCAGCTCCTAAATTCGGCCACTCCTACCTTGGAAGAAACCTTAGGCCGATTTTTGCATACCCTACCCTCTCTCCTTCTGTCACACCCCGCTAAAGCGGAAACACGAGGCGTGGCAGTATAAAGGGTTTCATAGCAAAAGTTAAAAGACAACACCAACCATAGTATTAAAAATCATTACAATTTTACAATGGGTTTGAACAACTTTTAAAAGAAATTACAATGTAAATTGAAATACAACACATGTGAATGCTCCTAAAAGTGAAGTGTCCCTAAGTGCCACTTACTCGATGATTCCTGAAAAAGCATGTAAAACGAGCGTCAACTATAAAAATAGTTGGTGAGTACTCACAGATAAACAAAATAATATTGGTTCCATGAATTGAAATCAAAGTTTTGATAAAAGTTTCCAATAATAAAAGTATATTGTTAAAATGAGTAAATAAGTTTGTAAAAACAAAGTTCTTTGTCATCATGAGAGATAAAGTATGTTGCGCAAATATGATGCAACATTCATATTCTCATGGAAGATAAAGTTCGTTACTCAAACGAGTAAACAAGTTTCATTGCTAAAATGAGCAATCAATTTCGTTGCTACAAGGAGCAAACAATTTCATTGCTAAAACATGTATATAAGCTTTCAGTAATAAAAGTTCATTGTTGTAATGAGAAACAAAGTTCATTGCTATAATTAATAACAAGTTTATTGCTATAACGAGAAACGAGTTTGTATGTGTATGAGCAAACAATGAGTCTCAACCAAACCTATGACTGAAGCCCTATCAAGATCTATGCTTATCGTTCCATAGATGAATATGGTATCATGCACTCCAGCAATAGGGCGAGTGAAGAGTTGTCAATTCCTAATAGCGCTATCCATAATGACCATTGGCTCAAAGAGTTAATGGTTAGAGATAAGGGAAGGGCCTTAGTACGATAAGTTCTCATGTTCCGTGTTGCATAGACATACATAGAGAGACATAGCAATACAATAGCAATCATGTTTGATATAAATCGATTTAAATACAACATGCAAATAATAGTTTTTCGGGACATGCTTTTCCACCCCAAAACATAAAAACTGAAAATAGGGGAGTGCGTGAATACTCACAATGCATTTAGATGATGCAAATGGTGCCTTGAACTACGTTCCACGTGTACCACTACCGATTCCTACAATAATAGTATTCGCTAGTGAGTCTCTAATCGAAATCTAACACTAGTATACTTATTACTACAATAGAATTATGCCAATAATGTGTCAAAATTTAATATTGATAAGTTACAAACATTTTTCTGTGGAAATTAAGTTTCAAAGAATCAATTGTTATATAACAATTTAAGTGGAAATTTCTCATTATTGAAATGCTAATATTTAACATTTTAAGAGGTGTTCCAATGATTAAATATTCAAAAACTAAATCAATTTAGTTCTAAAATTTCCCAAAGTTTGCATTTCAGTTTTAATTGAAGTCAAAGACCTCAAGATAAATTTTCTTGAATTTTTGATTTGTCTGACTATTTGTCACGATTTTAATTTCTTGAATAACCATAAAATCATGAAAAATACTAAACAGTTAATAAAAATTACCAAACTTCAGATTTTGGTTCTAAATGTACTAAAAGGCTTCTAGATAAATTTTCATGGATTATGAATATGTATAACCATTTTTCATATATTTAATTCTCTAAATAGATACAAATTCATGAAAAATAGAAATCAGTTAAGAAAATACCCCAAACTCTTTATAACAATGTCATTACACATACTTAAGCTGGGCAAAATATAAAAATGGGTTTCTAAACTGTTTAACCCAATTTTGAGATTTTTATGCATTTATTCTAATAAAAATGAAATAAATAGAAAACAGTTTCCAAAATTACTCAAACTTTTTATTTTACTGTTATTATACATATAGGAGCTGGGAAAAATATAAAAGATATTTTTCAGTTGGTATTTCTATTTTTCTTTGTTTTATCCCCTTAAATAATCATTAATTGAAGAATAAATAATAAAGAGTTAAAATAAATTCCCAAAAAATTTTGTAACATCATTTACAGTGTAAGTAATCTGGGAAAAATACCAAAGGTGGTTTTCATATTGTATAATCCGGTTTTGGGTATTTAAGTGTATTTAAGTGTATTTAACCTTAGAAAATAGGAGAAAAATAGTATACAGAAGAGAAAAATCATCAAAATTTTTATGTAGGCTCCTAATGTACAACAAGAGGTTCTGATAATTTTTCATGAATTTTTCATCAAAATTTTTATGTAGGCTCCTAATGTACAACAAGAGGTTCTGATAATTTTTCATGAATTTTGGATGATCAAAAATATTTTTTGTAAATGATAATATGAGGGGTCATTATTCACCATAAGGGTCATCCACGAATTTTTCTAGGATTTATAGACCTCAGAAAGTATTTTATGTGATTTATGCCCTTGTTTTCTTGTAACAAATTTAATAAATCAAAGAAATGGTAAAAACTCTTGGGATTTTTTTCAGATATTCATATTATCTTAATGGGAATCTGGGAAAATTTTTATTTCGAACAGAAAGAACTTTTAGATATTTTTTATAAATAAAATCATTTACATGCACTATTAACAATGTACTTTAATCATCAAGCTCTTTAGCTTGGTGTTCATCACATGCATCACGGTTTGAAGACCATGCATGGACATATGTTGGTCATAGTGATGTTTTCAAAGGAAATACTTGAATGCATAAGGTATATGAACCTTCAAAACTTGTAAAAATCCGTATTTTAGTGTTTGACATAGGTTTTGGTCCTTGGATTTCACCATTTACAACATGCATGTTGTTTTTGGGTGAAATCCTACCACCATCATCATCAAAACCGTGAGTTTGTGTATGTGTATGTTTATGTGTTCATGATCTTTCATTAGAATGGAGTAGAAGATGGAGAAAGTCCATGAAAAACAAGTAAAACTTGAAGGAAAAGAGAAGGAAAATGAATGATTTTCGGGTTTACCTTTAAGAACACCTCAAGATGATTAAGATTTAGAGTTCATGGTGTGTTCTTTGACCTATTTTCTGGAGAATTCCGTGGTTGAGGGAGAGAGGAAGAGAGAATAGAGAGAAAATGAAGTGAGGGAGTGTGAGAGAGAAAGTGAAATATTGAGAAATGGAGAGGAATTGATTGTGTGTGTTGGGAAGAGGAGAGAGAGGAGAGAGAGGAGAGATCCGACTTTTTAATGGAGAGAGGGTCTCCCTCTTTTAAATTTTATAAAATACAACTTTATTTTATAAAAATATCAAGTTTTTATAAAATATGCACCTTATTCTAAATTTTCCTTCACAAAACCTTGATTTTTGGCTTAGAAAATAAGGTTAAATACTAATGACTTCAATTTTATTTCTCCTTGGTTATATTTTACTAAATTGAGTTATTTTAAATTTATATTATATATTCCATACCAATTTTATGGATTTTTAGGTGTTAAAGTTTATAAATTTGAGTTTTTAGGGTTTTAGGGTCTTGAGATTTAATAAATATTTGGATATCAAAATTACTTGAATTTTGAGACTTCAAACTATTTTAGAGTTTCATAACTCTTATTCAAATTAGAAATATTGTTTGTAATTTATTTTTATTGGTTTATTGGCATTCTATGTAGTGATTCCGAGATTCAAATGAAATTGAGGAATCAAGTATACTAGTCCTAGTTTCAACTTTGACTTAAGTTTCTATGAGACTCTGACCTAACTTTTACTACTAGGTCAAGTGCATGATGTGTGTATACGATTCATGAAATGGTGTTCGAGTTATAGAGTGACCCAAATATGGATAGTCACTACAGTTAAGTAGTAGTAGAATTCAAATATCAATGTGAAATCTAAGTACACCATCCATTGTTTCTATCTGTTTCCAAGTTTCTACTAGGTTATAACTTAGTTTCTAGTTACTAAGTCTAATATGTTTTGTGCCTATATGTGCAACTAAGTCTAGTCAAATCTAGAACCGACTTGAATTTTGACGGTTGTCACATTCTCCCCCGGTTGAAAGAATTTCGCCCCGAAATTCAATTCGTGACGTATTCTATTAGAACTCAGCCGAATACAATTGTATAATTGGAGAGGTGGTGACTTGAAGAGCTCTTTGATTATTTTGGGTTAATTCCTCAAGGGAAGAGCCCAACTCTTTAGCTATAATCAAATTAATGTTTCCCTAATTCGAGTTCTACAATCTAGATTGCGAGAAATTAGGATCATGGAAATCATGATCCAACCATGGCGACCTAGTTGAAAAAGGTTATATAGTTAGATATTATCTAACTTAAAAGAACGTTATAAGTTTTGCTGACGCACCAACTACACTGAGCGTTAAATCCGCATTGATGCTTAAGTCGCATTCTAAATTAGCACTAAGTGTAAATTTGCCGCCTAATAAAGAAGAGATTAGGAACAATTTGTTCACTTCCGGGTTAGCTATTACCTCTGGAAAGGATATATTTCGAAATAAGAAGGGGTAGCATGAATGAAAGGGAAGCGATCGAGGGTAAGTTCCTAAAAATACGTACTAAGGGTAGGCAACGAAGTTTTGGTACATCTCAAATGTAAAGGCTATTTAAGTGTCGTCTACAAAATAAATTACGAAATGATTGAGGATCTCCGAGGCTATAATTACTACTACGGTTACTCTTACAATCATAGAACTATATTCGAAGAGTATATATAATTAGAGAGTCATTGTTTCTAATGAAGGCGGTGAAAGTTTATGATAAATTAAATCACATTGTGTAGATAGCATTTTAAGTGTTTTAGAAGTGATAAAAATCTCACTGTTATCAAAATATGTAATAATTCCAAGATAATGAAAATACATGTTTGGCAATCCAACGAAGTAGTAAAATAGTATAAAGATTAATTAAGGTTAAAGGTTTAAGTCGTCATTAAAGGAATTTGTATTGAAATATTTGTATTAAACTTTTGAGAAATTGTCCAATTGTGAAAGTCAGGACAAATTCAAGTTTA
Source organism: Lactuca virosa (assembly GCF_052849685.1). NCBI lineage: Eukaryota > Viridiplantae > Streptophyta > Magnoliopsida > Asterales > Asteraceae > Lactuca > Lactuca virosa. Next base: position 469,483,304 of record NC_136429.1, read on the forward strand.
CAAGGAGTCGGAATACTTATGAAAACAAGTTTCAGAGTTTAGGAACTCACTGAAAATTGCAAAGTAAAATACTATTTTAAGAAAGGTGTAAAAATGTCAATCTTTGAAAATAGTGCATTCATAGTTTAGTGTTTCTACAAAAACAATCATTTAGAGAATAGATAATCGTAAAATTCAAAACTTTTGATGTATTTAAAGAAAAGAAGAAACATAAGGAAATATATCCTTCACATATATTTTCCGGATATAGAAAAATTATAAGCATAAGAGTATTCATCTTGTGTATTAATTATAAGGAAAAATACAATGAAAATTGCATTTTATATCAAGTTTCTGAATTTAGAACGAAAGAGCAAATGTAAATAAGGATCACTTGTTTATAGAGATTTCAAAATAAAAACAAGATGTATATGATAAAAGGCGTAATTGAATATATCAAAGTTGACTAAATAAAAATTATTCCTCACGGCTATACATGTATTAATCGCTCAAAACGAAAGGATGGACTTCTAGTATGTATGTGTACAAACATGATACCAGGAGAAGCAAAATAGACAGAAACAAAGTTAGACAATGTATTATGTTACTATTATGGGTGTGCGAGATCTAAAATCATAAGGAGAGCAAGAAATCAAGTGCGGGGGAAAGAAAAAGGAAGGTAGCGGCGGCAATGATTGTTATTGTTAAAATTATAAGAACAATACCTATAGGTAGATTAAAACCAGGTTGAGATATATTTCAAACTTTAATATTTGATGTATATTGATGATTAAATAGACATGTGGGAGTTTTAAAGTGTTTTCTAAAAATTTATGAGTTATCTATTAAGTTAAACTCCATTTGTGAAAAAGAAAGAAACACTAAAACTTGTAATTGAAATTCCGACAACTTTGACCTTTTTGACCGGAGTCCAACAATGCTTAAAACGGATAAGGTAAAGACTTAACATATTTAGATGAATAATTGTGCATTGTCGAAAGTGCGCCACTGGAACTTTAAAAGTGAACACTAAGTTTTGCAATGCTTTATATTTTAGAATCTTTATAGATTATAAAACTATATTGAAGCAAAGTACACAAATAAGGTATGTTTTGAATTACAAGCGTTAGATATGTCTTATAAACATGTCTGAAGTAGACATTTTCATAAATATCATGTTGTGTTTTCGAGAAAACACATTAAAGTAAATTACAATTCCTAAATGAGAAAGCGCTTAAATGTGTCAAAGCAAAAGTGGTTTGGAAAATCCGAGGACGCTTTTACATATAATAGGACTTCAATGTTATATGTTTAAGTTTTATAGAATAGAGTTTAAACACTTTTATAAAAGAAAATGTTTCTAAGTTTTTCGAAAACGTGTCAAAATGGTTAGCAAGGTTTAAAATGGTTTATATGCCCTTAAAAACACATCTATCCATTGAAATGGATTTGAAATAAAATTGAAATAGCAAGGTTAAAACCAATAATGGTTAAATTGAGTTTTGAAGAAAAGTGTTAAGTTAAAGCAAGTTGTCAAAAGATTTTTAGCGAGAATATGGCTTACATTGTTAGGAAATGTCTAGTAAGTTATATGAAGTGGTTATAAAGTATTTTATCGATGATAAATAAAACCGATGAAACGAAATAATTTTTCGATGGAAGATTAAGAAGTAAGGAATAAGTATGTTAGTGTAGCTGATCGTACCTAAATACTAAGGCGAGTCTAAGGCGAGTGCCGGTGTCTTTTCCCCCAAGATAAAGGACAAGAAAAATTGTTTGAAAAACGTTTTATGGTCTCAATACAGTTTACGACCTTTTATAGAGGTCAAAGGGAAATCCTATGTTAAGTTTTAAGCTCAAGGTGGAAACAACATAGAGCTAAATCGTAGCGTAGTAGTAAGGTCTCACGTATGGGTTAAACTTTCGTGTCTCCTCGTGAGTCGAATCCGGAATGACCACCAATGGTATACAAGTGATTACTTAGTGGCGACTCATCTACCTCCTTACGCGATGCTCCAATTATCATTCGTGTCGATATCGAAACACTTTTTCATAGTTGTAACTCTAGTACGAAGACGATGAAGAGGTATTGAGGAATAATTGGTATAGGTTTCGACATAAGATTATTACTAGTGTATATCTAGCTACTAACCTTACATCTAAAGTCAATAGCTACCAAGGAATACTCATTCTCAGTACTAAGTGCATTGCTCCTAGAGTGGCTAGTGATATAACCTAAGTGGTTAACCTAGCACTTGATAAGGGATAAGAATGTTTCTAAATAAGACATTATGGTAAAAGTGCACTTAGTTTCTAAGTGTACCTAGATAAATGCCTATAATATGCAATGCCCGTACGCACACCGAAAAATTTTGTTTTTCAAAAGTTTAAGTTGAAAATTGTTTTGAACATAATTCTAGAATAACCGTTTCCAGCCTGACATTAACTTTCCTTAATTAAGCATAGTTGGCCAGGCTATACTTAATTAAAGTCCAATAATGCGTACTCGAATTAGTTATACCAGTAGTGTGTTCAGTATTTTAAAAACATTTTGAAAATTTTTGGCTATAGTTGTGGTTCTCCAAAGAAAAACCGGTATTCTCTATAACCTTCGGCTCTGATACCATTTTCTGTCACACCCCGCTAAAGCGGAAAAACGAGGCGTGGCAGTATAAAGGGTTTCATAGCAAAAGTTAAAAGACAACACCAACCATAGTATTAAAAATCATTACAATTTTACAATGGGTTTGAACAACTTTTAAAAGAAATTACAATGTAAATTGAAATACAACACATGCGAATGCTCCTAAAAGTGAAGTGTCCCTAAGTGCCACTTACTCGATGATTCCTGAAAAAGCATGTAAAACGAGCGTCAACTATAAAAATAGTTGGTGAGTACTCACAGATAAACAAAATAATATTGGTTCCATGAATTGAAATCAAAGTTTTGATAAAAGTTTCCAATAATAAAAGTATATTGTTAAAATGAGTAAATAAGTTTGTAAAAACAAAGTTCTTTGTCATCATGAGAGATAAAGTATGTTGCGCAAATATGATGCAACATTCATATTCTCATGGAAGATAAAGTTCGTTACTCAAACGAGTAAACAAGTTTCATTGCTAAAATGAGCAATCAATTTCGTTGCTACAAGGAGCAAACAATTTCATTGCTAAAACATGTATATAAGCTTTCAGTAATAAAAGTTCATTGTTGTAATGAGAAACAAAGTTCATTGCTATAATTAATAACAAGTTTATTGCTATAACGAGAAACGAGTTTGTATGTGTATGAGCAAACAATGAGTCTCAACCAAACCTATGACTGAAGCCCTATCAAGATCTATGCTTATCGTTTCATAGATGAATATGGTATCATGCACTCCAGCAATAAGGCGAGTGAAGAGTTGTCAATTCCTAATAGCGCTATCCATAATGACCATTGGCTCAAAGAGTTAATGGTTAGAGATAAGGGAAGGGCCTTAGTACGATAAGTTCTCATGTTCCGTGTTGCATAGACATACATAGAGAGACATAGCAATACAATAGCAATCATGTTTGATATAAATCGATTTAAATACAACATGCAAATAATAGTTTTTCGGGACATGCTTTTCCACCCCAAAACATAAAAACTGAAAATAGGGGAGTGCGTGAATACTCACAATGCATTTAGATGATGCAAATGGTGCCTTGAACTACGTTCCACGTGTACCACTACCGATTCCTACAATAATGGTATTCGCTAGTGAGTCTGTAATCGAAATCTAACACTAGTATACTTACTACTACAATAGAATTATGCCAATAATGTGTCAAAATTTAATATTGATAAGTTACAAACATTTTTCTGTGGAAATTAAGTTTCAAAGAATCAATTGTTATATAACAATTTAAGTGGAAATTTCCCATTATTGAAATGCTAATATTTAACATTTTAAGAGGTGTTCCAATGATTAATGATTCAAAAACTAAATCAATTTAGTTCTAAAATTTCCCAAAGTTTGCATTTCAGTTTTAATTAAAGTCAAAGACCTTAAGATAAATTTTCTTGAATTTTTGATTTGTCTAACTATTTGTCACGATTTTAATTTCTTGAATAACCATAAAATCATGAAAAATACTAAACAGTTAATAAAAATTACCAAACTTTAGATTTTGGTTCTAAATGTACTAAAAGACTTCTAGATAAATTTTCATGGATTATGAATATGTATAACCATTTTTCATATATTTAATTCTCTAAATAGATACAAATTCATGAAAAATAGAAATCAGTTAAGAAAATACCCCAAACTCTTTATAACTATGTCATTACACATACTTAAGCTGGGCAAAATATAAAAATGGGTTTCTAAACTGTTTAACCTAATTTTATGATTTTTATGCATTTATTCTAATAAAAATGAAATAAATAGAAAACAGTTTCCAAAATTACTCAAACTTTTTATTTTACTGTGATTATACATATAGGAGCTGGGAAAAATATAAAAGATATTTTTCAGTTGGTATTTCTATTTTTCTTTGTTTTATCCCCTTAAATAATCATTAATTAAAGAATAAATAATAAAGAGTTAAAATAAATTCCCAAAAAATTTTGTAACATCATTTACAGTGTAAGTAATCTGGGAAAAATACCAAAGGTGGTTTTCATATTGTATAATCCGGTTTTGGGTATTTAAGTGTATTTAAGTGTATTTAACCTTAGAAAATAGGAGAAAAATAGTATACAGAAGAGAAAAATCATCAAAATTTTTATGTAGGCTCCTAATGTACAACAAGAGGTTCTGGTAATTTTTCATGAATTTTGGATGATCAGAAATATTTTTTTCTATTTTTAGGCCATTATAATTACAAAAATTGGGAAAAAATAGAAATGTATTATGAAAAATCTTGAAATTATTTTTCTGAGTCTTCCACCTCTGGTAAGAGGTGCGAAAATTGCTAGATGGCATTTTCACACTATCTAAAGTGGTTTTGTGATTTATTGGAACCAGACAAAAAGAAAATCAACAGACACATCAAACAGTAACAAAAATCGATGAAATTTTATGAGGGGTCATTATTCACCATAAGGGTCATCCACGAATTTTTCTAGGATTTATAGACCTCAGAAAGTATTTTATGTGATTTATGCCCTTGTTTTCTTGTAACAAATTTAATAAATCAAAGAAATTGTAAAAACTCTTGGGATTTTTTTCAGATATTCATATTATCTTAATGGGAATCTGGGAAAATTTTTATTTCGAACAGAAAGAACTTTTATATATTTTTTATAAATAAAATCATTTACATGCAATATTAACAATGTACTTTAATCATCAAGCTCTTTAGCTTGGTGTTCATCACATGCATCACGGTTTGAAGACCATGCATGGACATATGTTGGTCATAGTGATGTTTTCAAAGGAAATACTTGAATGCATAAGGTATATGAACCTTCAAAACTTGTAAAAATCCGTATTTTAGTGGTTAACATAGGTTTTGGTCCTTGGATTTCACCATTTACAACATGCATGTTGTTTTTGGGTGAAATCCTACCACCATCATCATCAAAACCGTGAGTTTGTGTATGTGTATGTTTATATGTTCATGATCTTTCATTAGAATGGAGTAGAAGATGGAGAAAGTCCACGAAAAACAAGTAAAACTTGAAGGAAAAGAGAAGGAAAATGAATGATTTTCGGGTTTACCTTTAAGAACACCTCAAGATGATTAAGATTTAGAGTTCATGGTGTGTTCTATGACCTATTTTCTGGAGAATTCCGTGGTTGAGGGAGAGAGGAAGAGAGAATAGAGAGAAAATGAAGTGAGGGAGTGTGAGAGAGAAAGTGAAATATTGAGAAATGGAGAGGAATTGATTATGTGTGTTGGGAAGAGGAGAGAGAGGAGAGAGAGGAGAGATCCGACTTTTTAATGGAGAGAGGGTCTCCCTCTTTTAAATTTTATAAAATACAACTTTATTTTATAAAAATATCAAGTTTTTATAAAATATGCACCTTATTCTAAATTTTCCTTCACAAAACCTTGATTTTTGGCTTAGAAAATAAGGTTAAATACTAATGACTTCAATTTTATTTCTCCTTGGTTATATTTTACTAAATTGAGTTATTTTAAATTGATATTATATATTCCATACCAAATTTATGGATTTTTAGGTGTTAAAGTTTATAAATTTGAGTTTTTAGGGTTTTAGGGTCTTGAGATTTAATAAATATTTGGATATCAAAATTACTTGAATTTTGAGACTTCAAACTATTTTAGAGTTTCATAACTCTTATTCAAATTAGAAATATTGTTTGTAATTTATTTTTATTGGTTTATTGGCATTCTATGTAGTGATTTCGAGATTCAAATGAAATTGAGGAATCAAGTATACTAGTCCTAGTTTCAACTTTGACTTAAGTTTCTATGAGACTCTGACCCAACTTTTACTACTAGGTCAAGTGCATGATGTGTGTATATGATTCATGAAATGGTGTTCGAGTCATAGAGTGACCCAAATATGGATAGTCACTACAGTTAAGTAGTAGTAGAATTCACATATCAATGTGAAATCTAAGAACACCATCCATTGTTTCTATCTGTTTCCAAGTTTCTACTAGGTTATAACTTAGTTTCTAATTACTAAGTCTAATATGTTTTGTGCCTATATGTGCAACTAAGTCTAGTCAAATCTAGAACCGACTTTAATTTTGACGGTTGTCACACCTTCAAGTTTCCTTCTTGCTAGTTCTTGGGTGTGATTCCATTAGAGGCATTACATTTATGGTGCTAGGCTTCCAAGAAGATCAAGTTCAAGAGGATTATAAATTGTTTGCTATAACAATTGAAAGGTATGTAACTCTTAAACCCTAGTTAGTTATTTTCGAAAATAGCCTCTTTCCTCTAGGGTTCTTGTTTTGCAATTCAAAGTTATATGTTCAATAGTTAAAACATAGATCCAAAGTAGGGTTGCGTGTGAACTTAGGAATTGTTTTCAAGTTTATTTGTTTCACCAAAAACCCATCATACAAGTGGGTATTCTGCCAATCACAGGAGTGCAACCCCAGTAGTACTGCTAAGAAAGCTAATTTCGGGACGAAATCCCATCTAAAGGGGGGATGATGTGACAACCCGAAATTTTTTGCCTTGTAAGTTCAGCCGTTCAATTCAACTGTGAGTCAGACTCATTTCTAATAACTTATAGCCTTGTTAAGGGTCATTCTAAGGAGTTTTAACCAAGTACACTTAAGGATTAAGTGTATGAATGGGTCAACTGAAGTTCCAAACCATCAAACAAGCCATAAACCCTCAAATGAGGAGTTTACGGGCAGGACCCATGAGTTTACGGACGTAAACTCATGGTGGCCGTAAACTCCAGACTTAAGTTTGAAGCTTGGGCTATTTTCATCACTTTTTCCATTTACAAGGCTTGGAACTCGAAAAACTCTCTCAAGTATCATAGGATTTTTCTTCAAAACCCTCAAAATGTAAGTGATTCCTTCCATCTATGTGTTAATACTTCTCTTATCCATGAATCACCATTAATTTCATCCATGGATTTCATCTTTGACTCTAGATCTTCAAAGATTCTCAAGAACATCAAGAGCACTTAGGAGTTTTGGGCCGAAAAACTCTCCTTTGCCTTCAAATCGTAAGTATCTACCCCCTATACTTGTTATCTAGTTATGACTCATAATGCTAGCCTTGAAATCAAGCTTTTCCCAAGAACATGAGGTGTTTACGGCCAAGAGCATCTCCCTTGGCCGTAAACCCTAGTTTGTAGTGCATTTGGACCTTAAAAACTTCCTAAGGCATGGACAAGAACCTAGAACCCTTCCTCAATGCCTGAAAGCCCTTCAAAACACCCATATGCACAAAGTAGCATGAGTTTACAGCCGTAAACTCTTGAGGCCGTATACTCATTGGCCGAAATCACATGCGGCCGTGAACACATGGCCGTGAACTCCCTTGGTCATGCCATTTTGGCCGTAAACTCCTTTGAGTGGCCAAACACCCTTAGTATGCAACCATATGTGATTCATATCCTTCAATCTTAGGGTTTCCTAGTCCAAATAAGGTGTTACCTTTCATGATTAGTTGTATAAACCCTAATCTTATACATATATGTGCCATTATATGTCATTAGGACTCGTTTGTATCTCGGGAATTCATTCGTGGAACTTCTCATCCTTACGCGCATATTCATTTGAATCACCCACATAAGGTGAGTTCATACCCCGTAATCAATCTTTTAAACTGTTTTAAATGCTTTTAAGGGAGGGAATACAAGTTGAACACAATGATAATTGTGTAATTGTTTGTTATAAACATTTTCAAAAGATTACTTATGTCATTTATAAGTAGTCAAAACATTTCAAAAACACTTTTAAAGTTATGTTACTTTATAGTTTAACAAAACTCCGTTTTTAAAGTACAAGCATAACTTAGTAGTAAAATGAGTCTTTTCAATAACAGTTCAAGTAAAATACTAGTAAACTATAAGGGGTATAGTTTAGAGGTTCAGTATATAGTAGATGCTAGAACATACTATAAAGAGAAACAGGGAGGTAGATACAATACACGATAACATAAAGAGAAACAGGGAGGTAGATACAATACTTCAAAGAGAACATACTAAGATACTATAACAGAACGAACATACTAAGATGCTATAGCATAAAACCACTACAAGATCTAATTATACCAATGAATCACTAACTCATTGTTCTTAACAAAAGGTGATAGTTAAATTGGGTATACATGATCATATAACATTAATGTGAATTACACGGCTAGCAATCGTTTGCTGCAGTCGAGTTTGGTCCCTAGAATCTCTTGACAGGGAGAGCGTATAGTATGGGTACTAGCATTCACATTATGACCTTACTAATACAAACATGTTTTAAGGTAATTAGTACTACAGGATGTCAATTCAAAGGACAACTGTGTACTTATAATTTCCCATTACTTTCATTTTGTGACAGTTCCACTTGAAAGTTAATGCAAACTATTTTTGAGTCAAGATAGTTATAAACTAGGGAAAAACTTACATTTTACAAACGACACACAGAACAGTCGAGTCTAGTACATTCAGTAGAAAAGGATCTATAATGCTAACTTAATGATTCCTTAGTGTATGCATTCAGGGATATATATTAATCGGGTCCGACAGGTAGTAGGATGTGTGCTTTCCGCTTCATTTCATGTTCCTTGTTTGGTTGTGGGCTTAGAGCAGATACACCCAGCCTACTATCTATCCGAGCTTACCTATATATATGTTCCGTATACACCAAGTAATCATAAGGGGTACCATGTATGGGTCAGGTCATATTCAATGCACCGTCTTCTAGTACAAACCGTACTTTTTAAATGAAGAACTTTTGGAATACAAAACTAGAAACCTAACCAGTAAAGGGTTTAATCCATTTTATTAAACCATTAAAACTTAAAGGACCTTAGGTGGTTAATTCTATAATACCTTAGTTTATACACCAGGGTTATATATAATTAATATCCGATAGGTAGTTGGATGTGTGCCTTCTGCCTCATTCCCTGTTCCTTGTTTGGTTGTGGGTTTAGGGTAGATTCACACAATTAACTATATGTTCGATATTAGATTATATATAACTAGTATAAACTTAGTGATTATAGAAGGAACTACTATGGTTATCATTTTATTATAAGAAATAAGGGTTTTCTTAAAGTATCTTTTCATCAAATATAAAGGAAGTATTACAGTTAACTCTGTGTGTACCGAGTGAATACGCAGGGGTTATATGCAACGATGATCTAACAAACAATGGGATGTGTGTCTTCCACCTCATTTCTTTTTCCTTGTTTGGTTGTGGGCTTAGGGCAGATACACACAACCGATTGTTTGTTCACTCTAGGTTTTATATAACTTGTATCCATTTAATACTCATAGAAAGGACTGTAGAGTCATTTTTACTTATCTTTCATCAAAGCAGGAAATATAGGATTTTCTGGCGGAACAGGCAAACTTTTCTAAACAAGAACTTACTACAACTTACTACAACTTACTACAACTTACTACAACTTTCTACAAAATTTCTTACTACTTACTACATCACTAAAATCTTATGAACTAACCAGCTTAAATGTTGATCTATGCTTTCAAAATAACTTGTATTCTCAGGAGACCAGTAGACACGTTCGCGCACTGGGATTCAGAAGATGGAGCAGTATAGCTTCATGTCTTTTTGTTATTTGCTATGTATTCTATATTATGTGAATCACATACTTTGTAAGCACTTTCTTTCTAATGAAATGGTTGTTTATTACTTTGCTTACTATGATGCATGTCTTGTGATACTAAACAATATGTCCTCCGCCCCAGAACGTTTCCTCCGTTTCAGTTTTGGGGTGTGACAAGTTTTGTGAAGATTATTCCTTGGGCGCTTCTCACCCTGAATGGGTTTTATAATCATTTGTTGATTATAAAAAAGGGATGAATGAAGAGTGGGTATTCGAAGCTTCTCGAGCTTCGCGGGTACTCATTTGCGGATTTGAAAACAAGCAATACTTCGAGGGGGAGTTAATCTTTGATCGCGCGAGCTCGTTGGATATTGAATCCGAGACATCCAATTCTAAGTTTAAGGGGGAGAATGTTAGGGTGGAAAGTCACTCTTGGATGTCATGTGTGCTTACTCCTTTGTATGTGTGTAATGAGTTGTCTTTCCTTTATAAGGAAATGAATGAGACTCATTTTTTATAAGGAACATTTTATGAGAGATTAGTTTAGATAGAGAATTATTGCAAACCCATTTGTACTCTTTCTATGAACTAATGAGAGCTAAACCCAGATTTATTTACTCTTGTGTTCTTCGTGTTCATGATTCTTGTATGATTCACTAAATCATTTCGTATTCCGCATTCTCATCATAATCAACACCACTACAAGGTGAGTATCGGTGACTTTCCTCCAAAATATAGGTCATGAAAAGCTGTTTGTAACACGTTTTATGGTGAAGATGAATTTTCACGCCTTTTATTAGGGACAAAGGTTAAGTCATACGTTCAACTTGTGGTGTAAGAGGATGTAATCCCTTTATAACGATAGGAGTGTTAGTAATGCCGATAAGGACTCAAACAAATGTATGAAAATGATGAGGGTCGAAGGAGGATTCAAAATTATAGGAAGGATTCATACAACGAGTAGTACGATGTTTGATCAGGCATGAAAATTTATGGTTGAAGGCTGGGTAGGAAACATTTTAGTAATTTGAAAAGTATAAGATGATGGTATACTTGTGATAATCACTAGTGCAACTGGGGGTCTCAAACTAATACATGTAATTTTTTTAATAAAGGGGATGGTTTGTGCTTGAATACAAAGTAAAGATGGTAGGGTTGTTGGGTTTTTGTTCCAAAATACGATTTTATAAACAGTAAAAACGGTAACGGATGCTTTAAAAATGTTGACTAAACTAAAACCATTTTATCCCACCAAGGATCTTTTGCAAGACATAGGAAGATTAAAACACCCATAGAAAGAAAGTGTTATAACCTTTCAAGACTTTGGTTGCTTTTGGCAATTACGAAGTTGATGAAGATGGAATTAAGACATAGGAAGATTAAAACAACCATAGAAAGAAAGTGTTACAACCTTTGAAAACTTTTGTTCCTCTTGGCATTTAGGAAGTTGATGAAGATGGCATTAAACTCTAAGTTAAGCTTTCTAGAAGTATCAGCCAAAGCAAGAGTATAACCATCAATATATGCTAGTATAACACTTGTAAAATGTTGTTCTTAAGCTTTAAGACATATTCCAAAATATACTTAAAGAGAAGCAACATTTAATCACTTAATCTCTACACCATTTGCAAGAATAAGATGGAGAAGGGAGGGCAAAAGAACCGAATTCTTGGCAGCCCCATTAGGAGCCTTTGATCTCGGTTTTAGATAGCTAAAAGAAGAGGGAAATAATACAAGAAATAAGTCCTAACCTTCCATACTCTCCATTATGTATAAAGACCAAAAATCAAGAAGAAACCATAAAGCAAAAGCATGGGACATGTTTCTTACAAGCATGGAAATATTGATTAAACAATTCAAAAGTAAAGCATGCTTAGTCTTATTCTCCAGAAGAAGAAACATATGTCCCATACCCTAACTCATATCTAGTTCTTATAAATAATCGTATTTTATGATATATTTCATAAGTTGTTATTTCTCCAATAAATATTATTTCCATAACTAACAAATTCCCAATTAGTAAAATATCATTTCCATGAAATAATAATTTTTCCAATTAAATACAAGTGTTGATATATTTATTAATATTCAAATTACAATAATAAATAATCAGTTCATGGTAACTTGCTATAAGGCGTGACCCTATAGGATCATATATTATTAGCAATATCATTCTATAATGACTCTTGGGCATACTAGATCTTTCAATCTCCCACTTGTACAAGACTCATCATAGATTGATATAGATAGTGGTGAACATCTAGCAACATTTCACTGCCCCCAATAACACATGAAGAAGAATTCCATTCATCAACATCCAATTCCCAAAAGCTCCTAGCTTTAATTGAAGTATTAAGGTAAGTTTATCAACTATCCATTTGTTATATACATCCTGGTTAACATGAGACTTGGATCGCAATCAATCTCATTTGGAGTTCAACTTTTGGGTAAAGCGCGTTAGATGTCTAACTCTCAACACATTAGAGGAAAAAATCCCATATTGACTACATAAGCCTCTTGCATAGTTTACACCATACCCGAGAATGACTTTTATAACCACCCGGTTAAGGAACAACATTTGGTCATATCTGATGGGTTTTGAGTATAACAAACAATCCCTCTATGTGCATGCAACACTAATTTGTAGGATCTATGTTTTCACTATTAGACATGAATGTATTGAATAGAAAAATAAACCCTAGGAGGCATCTACAATCAAAATTCATAATAAGAGATAGCACACTAACCTTTAATTGTTATATAGTAATAACAATAAATTCATTGAAGTTGTTGAAGCTTGAGAACTAGTATCACAAGTGTAACACCTATAATGGCTCACAAACACACTTACGAAGAGGATGTATAAGAGAGGAGGAGGAGGAAGTTTCAAGATTTCGGCTCTTCTTTGGGTTAGGAATGGTGGCCGAAATCCCAAAGGGGTATGCGCTTTATATAGTTGTTAGTAGCTTAAAGCCAAAGCTAGCGTTTTAAGGAGGAAACCCTAATTCCTCAGTTTAAGGCCTAAGCAGCCCAAGAACCTCATCCAAGAGGCCCATGGAAGAAATTTGTAGGGTATTCCTAAAATATTTCATCCAACCCATGTAGGAGGGTTCTAGAGCCTAAATCCACAACTATCAACAAATTGCCAAATAGCCCTACACTTTTAATTAATTCATTTAATCCCAAAATTAATTCCAAATTATTTTCTGGTTAAATATTATTTAAAAAATATGATTTCTAATTAATATATTATTTTCATAATACATTAATAAATCGTTTATTTAAATTTATTACTCAAATAATAAATTCTTCCTCTTTCTCATTAGGTCATCATGTCTAACTGCTAGTATGAAGGCAACCCAAATAGACAGTGCTACCATCAGTTCAAGTACATATAAATTATAGTTATGGGCTTAGACATCTAATCCAACAGTCTCCCACTTTGATAAGTCTAATAACTATAATAGGAAGTATAACTTCAAAATTGACTAGCAAGTTGTATCTCTTAAAGCCGTTGTCAAACTCTGACCTAGTCAGTAATGTGTCCTAGATAAGTGATCAGATAATCATCCGTTCTTCAAGATATCATTTGGACAACTGACATGGAACAAAATCATTCTCATTGTCCAATAGTTTTGTTTCCCGATTTCTGATTTGTAATGACAAAGAACTACTAATCGAACACATCAATTTAGTCCTAGTCGGGCCCGACACTATTAGTCAATACCAAATCATCGAGGGGCCCAAGTAATCACTTTTCCCATTAGGGCTAAAGGAACAGATAAACTTTGACTTATATGCTTTCACTATTTACTCATCAAATCAAGCACAACAATGTGTTTTATAACATCAAGTTACTGATGCGTTTACGCATTATCAATGCACAACCAACTCGTAAACAACAACTCATATATCTCCGTTTAAAGATTATACTATATTATCGTCTCAGAATTACTCATGATAAATTCTGTGAAGTAATTCTCTGAGCGTCAGTTAATCCAATACTTAAAACCCCTATTTTCAAGTGCTCATTAATGTTGCAGCAAACCATTGATATGTCTAAACCCTTCGACAATCCACAACCCAATGTATGACAAGCTTAATTCATTACTTACTTACAAAAGTATCAATGACCTTGGAGGTTGGAATAATCTAATTATTTGGGAAGTAAAACATGCAAAATGAGACACAATAATAAACAATTGACAAAAGATAGTAAATAATACTCATAAATAAATCTTCATTATATAATCATTAAATGTCAATTACATTTACATTGTTACAAGTTACTAAATATCTATCTAATCACTAAAACTAATATCATATTTCAGACCAATGCGCCTTGCATGTTGAACGTGCTTAACCGTACTTAGACCCTTTGTGAGGGGATCTGCAGGGTTCTCTTCAGATGATACCCTCTTCATGACGAGGTGTCCTTCTTCTACTCGATGTGTGATAAAGTGGTATTTTCTGTCGATATGCCTAGGTCTGCCATGATCTCTTGGTTCCTTGGTCATGGCAACCACTCCTTCATTATCATACAAAATTTCCATCGGCTCCTTTATGGCTGGCATAACTCCAAGGTCTCCAATGAAGTTCTTCAACCGTATAGCCTCTGTTGAAGCTTCGCTTGCTGCAAAGTACTCTGATTCACAGGTAGAATCAGCCACCGTCTCCTGCTTGGAAATTTTCCAAGTTACAGCTCCTCCATTAAGGGTAAACACCCAACCAGACTGAGAACTGAAGTTGTCTCTTTCTGTCTGAAAGTTGACATTACTATACGTAGTTACTCTTAAGTCATCACTGCCACCAAGCACAAGGACCCAATCCTTAGTTCTTCACAGATACTTAAGAATGTTCTTCACCGCTATCCAATAAGCTTTACATGGATTTCCCTGATATCGACTAACCATGCTCAAAGACAAAGCCACGTCAGGGTGAGTACACGTCATAGCATACATGATCGATCCAACAGCGGAAGCATATGGAACTCAACTCATTTCTGCTATCTCTGCATCAGTACTCGGACTCTGAGTCTTACTCAGTTTGGTATTACTCTGGATAGGCAACTCTCCTTTTCTTGGAATTCTCCAAGCTAAAAAGCTTTAGCACTTTATCCAAATATATGTTTTGACTTAGTCCAATTATTGTTTTACTCCTGTTCCTTAAAATCGTTATTCACAAAATATAAGCAGCCTCTCCTAGATCCTTCATAGTGAAACACTTTCTAAGCAAATATTTAACCTCTTGCAAGGTTCGAATCCCGTTTCCTATGAGTAGTATGTCATCAACATACAATACCAGGAAGGTGACTATACTGCCACTAGCTTTGACAAATACAAAAGATTCATCCTCACTTCTAGAGAATCCAAACTCTTTGACTCTCTCATCAAAGCAAAGATTCCATCTGCGAGAAACTTGTTTCAATCCATAGATTGATTTCTCAAGCTTACACACTCTATTGGGGTATATAGCATCCACAAAACCCTCTGACTGACTCATGTAAACATCCTCAACCAACTTCCCAATAAGGAAAGTGGTTTTGACATCCATCTGCTAAATTTCATAGTCATGAAATGCAAATATGGCTAACATTAGCCTAATAGATTTAATCTTAGCTACTCGTGAAAAGGTCTCATCATAGACAACCCCTGGGGTTTGAGTAAAGCCCTTCGCAACTAGTCGAGCCTTAAAAGTGTGTACCTTTCCATCCATGTCAGTCTTCTTATTGAAGATCCATTTGCACCTAACTATTTTACGACCTAGTAAATTATCAACCAAATTCCAAACTTGGTTGTCATACATGGACTTGATCTCGCTGTCCATTGCCTCTTTCCATTTGGCAGACTTAGGTTGCGCCATGGCTTCCTTGTAGTTAGAAGGCTCATCCAAATTTATTAGTGTATTATCACTGATAAACGCATCACCATTTGTAGTAATATGGAATCCATAAAACTCTGGTGCTATTCTAACTCTGCTGGAATGTCTGAGAGGTAACGACTCGTCAATAGGTTCAAACAGAATTTCTTCCGCATGTTGAGTGTTAGTATTAGAGGTTCCTTCATCGTTTGACTCTTGAATTTCTTCATGATCAATTGTACTTCCCCTGTCTTCTTTGCCTACGATATCTCTCTCGCGAAAGACTCCCCTTCGTGCTATGAAGACCACGTTTTCACTAGGTCTGTAAAAAAATATCCAAAGGAATTTTGTGGGTAGCCGATGAAAATACATCTCTCACTTTGAGGTTCAAGCTTGTCATGAGTCTCTCATCTAACGAAAGCTTACCAAACCCAAACCTTGATATGTGCCAACGAGCGAACCTTCCATGTCCACATCTCGTGAGGTGTTTTGGAAACCTTCTTTGTTGGGACAAGATTAAGAATGTGGGCGACAGTCTCTAAGGCATACCCCCAGAATGAGATTGAAAGTGAAGCTCAAATCATCGTGGAATGAACCATATCCAACAAGGTTTGATTATGCCTCTCATCCACAACATTAAGTTCTGGTGTCCTAGGAGGTGTTAATTGTGAAACAATTCCACATTCCTTGAGGTAGTCGTGGAACTTTATACTATAATACTCACACCCTCTATCAGATCTGAGCATATTGATCTTCCTACCCAATTGATTCTTGACTTCTTCTTTGAACTCTTTGAACTTTTCAAAGGTTTCTGATTTGTGCTTGATTAATTAGATATATCCATATCTGCTATAATCATCAGTAAAAGTTACATAGAATCGATTTTCATCCCTTGTGGTGGATCAGAAGCGCGCATACACATCTGTGTGTATGAGATCCAACAATCCTTCACCTCTTTCACAACAACCAATGAAAGGTTATTTTATCATCTTTCCAAGTAAACAAGACTCACATGTATCATCTGACCTTAAGTCAAATGATTCTAACACTCCATCCTTTTGTAGTTGGGCAATGTGTTTCTTGCTGACATGTCCAATATGACAATGCCACAAGCATGCTTTGTCTAAACCATTAGACGAATATATATGCAAAACACTATTACCTAAATTGTCTACAACCATCACAGTTTCATACACGCCATCACAATGTAATGCTTCAAAATAAAATACACCATTTTTGTAAGAATAAATAGAACCATTCTCATTATTAAAAGAATATCTAAAACCTTGTCTATATAAACCACGAAATGAAATGATGTTTCCCGTCATTTCTGACGAATAGCAACAATTGTTTAAATCCAAACATAACCCACTAGTAGGCACTAAAGATTAAACACCAATCTTGGTAACAGGTGACGATCTCCTATTGCCCATAATCAGGTTCATCTTCCCATGCTCCACATCCTCACTTCTTTTTAGCCCCTGCAAGTTAGAACAAATGTGAAAGCAACATCCCGTATCAAGGTCCCAAGAATCAGATATGATGAGTTTTTGGATAAGATCGTGTAGATACCTGCCTAGGTTGGCTTCACCTTTCCATCCTTTAAGTCTTGCAAGTATTTGGGGCAAATTCGTTTCCAATGCCCCTTATCATGGCAGTAAAAGCAAGTAGCCTCCTTAGGATCCGAGTCAGTAGTATCATCAGAACTGGCCTTTCCCTATTACTTGAGGACCCTGCTTGGCACTTTCCCTTCCAATTATGTTTGTGAGGATCTTTCCTCTTCTTCCCTTTCCTTGCCTAATAGCCAAGGTAGGAGCAGAGGAAATACTCTTTCCCTTCATTCCACTTTCAGCAGTTCTCAACAAGGTCTCAAGTTGGGCCAATGTGGTCTCTTGGTTGTTCAAATGATAAGTCATGATGAATTGAACATAACAATTGGGAAATGAGTGCAAGACTATGTCAATATCTAATTCCTCATCAAAGTTCAGATTTAGCTTTAGCAAGCGTTCCACATATTATTGCATACGTTGCAAGTGGCTCGTGACAGACTCTCCGTCCTTTATCTTGCTGGTAATGAGGGACATTACTACCTCGTATTTTTCTTGACGATCTCGTTGATGGTACTTTTCCATCAAGTCCTTGTACATATCATACGACCTGTAATCCTCATAGAACCTTTGTAGCTCAGGAGTCATAGTACCCACCATGAGGCATGCTCCTTTGGTAGCATCATTGATATGTTTCCTATACTCAGCTAGTTGTTCAGGAGAAGCTTTTATTTCATCAATCTCAATGAGTTCTTTTTCGAGAACGTACTCTTTGTCCTCGAAGTGTGGAGCCATCTTGATGTTTCACATCCAATCATTATAATTTGTTCCATCAAAGGTGACTTTCGAGCAGATGCTCAAGAGCGAGAAGTTGGATCATATAAAATCCTGCAATTATCTTAATAAACATGTAAGAAGATAATTACCAAAAATAAGAAACCCTAACTTCCATATTTTGAAAAATCTTGGAGAGGAAGGCAAGGATTTCAATCCTTTCCAAATTTTCTAAAATCCCTAGGGCTACAAAACCCTACATTTTCGAAATTAGAAGGCCAAAGGAAAGGGTTAAAACCCTTATGTACATTTTTGAAAACTAGGGTTAGGAAACCCTAATTTGCGAAAACCCTAATTCCAATGGGTTTAATTGCCATAAACCCTAAATGTCAAGTTCAACCAATTGCGTTTATTCAATAGAAAGAAATCCTAGGCTATGATACCACGAATGGGTTTTAAGCATAACAAGCAATCCCTATGTGTGCATGCAACCCTAATTTGTAGGATTTATGTTTTCACTATTGGGCATGCAAGTATTGGACACAAAAATAAACCCTAGGAGGCATATACTATAATAGAAATTCATAATAAGAGATAGTATACTAAACTTTAACTATTATATAGTAATAACAATCAATTCCTTGAAGTTTTTGAAGCTTGAGAACTAGTGTCACAAGTGTAACACCTCTAATGGCTCACAAACACACTTAGAAAAAGGATGTATGAGAGAGGAGGAAAAGGAAGCTTCAAGATTTCAGCTCTTCATAGGGTTAGGAATGGTGGCCGAAATCTCAAATGGGTATGCCCTTTATATAGTTGTTAGTAGCCTTGAGCCAAAGCTCGGGTTTTAAGGAGGAAACCCTAATTCCTCAGCTTAAGGCCTAAGCAACCCAAGAAACTCATCCTAGAGGACCTTGGACGAAATTTCTAGGGTATTCGTAGAAGATTTCGTCCAACCCATCTAGGAGGGTTCTAGAGCCCAAATCCACAACTATTAACAAATTGCCAAATAGTCCCTGCACTTTTAATTAATTCCTTTATTCCTAAAATTAATTCCAAATTAATTTCTGATTAAATATTATTTCAATAGTATGATTTTTAATTAATATATTACTTTCATAATATATTTATAAATCATTTATTTCAAATTATTAATTAAATAATAAATTTTTCCACTTTCTCAATAGGTCATCCTGTCTAGTTGCTAGTATGAAGGAAACCCAAAACGAATGTGCTACTATCAATTCAAATACATACAAATTATATTTATGGGCATAGACACCTAATCCAACAATATCAAAGCATAGCACTCCCTGCACTTAAGTCACACTATGTATCTCAGGTGTTAAGGATACAAAGGTAGTACTTTTAATCAAGTATCACTCATAACTACGATCTATGAGATGATCTTGATGCGGGTCCGTTCAATACTAGTTCTCAGACAAGCAGCTATGAAACTTGGTTACAACCACTTGCCCACTTTCAACTAGTGAGATTCAACCGATCCAATTCATATTGGTCTTACTTCATAATTGCTCCCATAATCATGACCGACTATGAACAATTAGAATAATAAAATTACTCATGGATTAAACATGTTAATATAGAACACAACAAGTATTAATGTGATGATCATATCCAGTATATCAAAACATTATTTAATAGTTGTTGTTACAATGTGCCAATATCCAAATACTAAATTCAAATTAAAATCCCATTTCTACAATAACGAAGTCCTCTTGTTGAAGTGTGACTAATCATACTTAGCTCGAAGAGGGACTTTATTAATAGGTCCGACTAAATTTAATTTGTGTGAATTCTACAAATACTATCATCTCCATATTTGACTTCACGTTAAGTATAGTTAAATATCTTGGAGAATATAATTGGTGCTCTGATGTGATGTAGAGTTTCTTAGCTTGATTAAGTACACTCTATTACTTACAAAAGATTTCTAGGTTATCCTTGAATGGAAGAATTCAACCAAGTTTTTCAATGATCTAGTTCATCCAATTATATTTGATTTCAACTTCTGAAATGTAGTGTATTCTTATTTATTAGATTGTGCTATTATGTTTTGCTTGGATCTCATTCTAACTTAACTTACTCTTGATTCCACAATGAATTCATAATCCAAATATAATTCATAATTATCTATATTTGTTTAGAAATCAGAATTCTATGTAGCTCTTTACATGAAGATTTTATTCTAAACTAATTATCTCATATACATTCTCTTTGTTCTTCTTTAGTACTCTTAGAATGTTCTCATAGGCATCCAATGACTTAACCATGCATTTGCAAAGCAAATAGAATATAAATCATTTTATTTAGCTCAAAACTATGTGCTCGGTCCTTTTGAGACAAACTCAAAATGGTGTCATGTGACAATGTCAAGAATCCTCTAAAGAAATCTTATATATTGACCTATTTCAAGATATTGTTAATTCAAACAAAACATTTAAAATTTTTAGCATTCATCTTTATCTATCTCTATAAATTTTACATTCCAAGAATGTATCTTGTCATTCCTAAGTCTTTCAATTTATAAACACTTTCCGAGTCAATGTGAAAGGACCTTGCATAGTTAGAATGTAATTTCAAATTATTAAGTATGTCTCATTCATATATGATTACGAATATCACTATCCTCCCACTAGTTCTTAATAAACACAAATGTCATCCTCATTTTGATATAAAAGTGCACCTTCTATTTATATATTAAAATGATGATTCCAACCTTGAGATGTTTGCTTTATATTCATAAGTGGATATCAAGCATTAAACATTTTGTTAGGATAACATGGATTAAGAAAACGTTCAGGCTAAGCTACATAGATATCTCCTTGTAGATGTCTATTTAAAAAAGCGGTTTTTCTTGAAATCTATCTGTCATATCTCATATTAGAAATATGTAGTTATGATAAATAATATCCTTGTTGATCTAATCATAGTTACTTGTGAGAAGGTTTGATCATAGTCAATGTCATGAGTATGATAAGGACCATAGTCAATGACATTAGTATAAGAAAGTCCTTATATGACAAGTATTACTAAATGTGTATATATATATATATCCATGTATATATTTTTTCTAGAAGAGTCTCTTACTTCTAACCTTGCTATAGATATGAAGATTAATCAAGCCCATACTTTATTATTAAACATGGATTACATCTCAATGTTTATGACTCTATGTCATTTGTCAGATTCAAGATCTGATATAACATTTTGGTAGTTGATGGTTTAACTAGAAAGCATCACGAATTCATCAATTGTGAAAAAATTGTGTTTATGAATAGCTGTTATTCATGTTTAACAATTTCTAATTAAAACTAGTGCCAACAATTATTACATCAGGCTATGGTTCTTGAACTACTTCAACTTCTATGTGCCTCCCATTTTCTTTGTCATTTTAAGCTTGCTTTCTGCTAACTCAGCTTTCAGAGAAATAAAGAAACTTATTCTTGGTGAGTTTGTATATAATAATCTAAATGCCCTTTTAAAAAATTATCTAATTATGTAATGATTTGGTTTTTATATTCTGGATACAATTAATAGTGATTGAAGTATAATCCCAAAAAGGTTAAAGGAGGACATTTCTACCAATTAGAAAGTAAACTATATCAAGTAAAGTTTAATTCACCCTTTATCATCACGAAGGCTTTAGATGGTATTACTGGGTTGTATCTTGTGCTTAATCATAGACATTCATTAGAAATGTTGTCATACACAAAAGTGTATAGTTCCTTAATAATTATTTTCTCTACACTTTAGTGAAAATATCATTAGGAATCTCTTATATATAGGAAAGATTCACATATGTCAAATAAACTACATTATTTGCCTTCAAAGATCCCTTTTCTTGAAGTTGGAATATGTGTATTTCATTCATATAATAAAGATAACAATGTCATACACAAGTTTGATTTAAAACAAGTTTAAGTCAAAAGTGCCTTTTATATAGAGCTTAATTTTATTAATTAAAATATTGATATTTACTTTATAATTCTATTAATAGATCTAGTCTCATAAATAGAAGTTATTCATTTCAGAATATGAATATTATCATTATAAAAAACGATCAAGTAAATAATCAATCATTTAAATAAAATAACTGAGACATATATCTAAACATGCTAAAGTTAAAACATACATTGTTCCAAAACAAATATTGTTTTTCAATACAAGTATATCATGTTCCAAACATAAATCATAAATTAAACTTCAAGAGTGTAGTTCCAACTTGATTGTGCCGAGCTAGTTACTCTTCTATAAATATATGCAATCAAGTTACAAATATTAGACTAACATTTAAGTTCCTCTACAATGTCCAGTTTCTTCAAAAAAGAAACAAGATCCATCTATGTGGGCCTTATTGGATTTCTTGGGCTTAAAAGTGTTTTAGTCCATAAAACATGGGCCTCTTAGATCACACAAGGTGACTCTTTTTAGCCTTACACTATTCCAACAAAATATCACTATATTTATTGGAATATTACTTAACTTGTTATTATCATATATATATATATATATATATATATATATATATATATATATATATATAAATTGTCCAAAACTTCATAGAAGTCATGAGTAATTGTTCTTAGTATGATGTTAGAAGCATCTTGAGCATCATTATGATGCTTTAGTAAGTATCATATTCAGGTCTATTGCTCAAAACAATTTTTTTAGGAATAGGATCTTTAAGTGTACACAATTTCACATCTCTCACGAGATTGTCTCTTAAGACATGAAACCATTCATTGAAGTTGTATTTATTGAATGTTATTGTTTCATTAAGGGATTTAAAGAAAAATGGCAATTCATGGTTATGAGAGTGGATTATATATCTACCAAATTTTAACAAAATTTATTTAGTATTTTAAATATTTAATCTTGAATAATTAATACCCTTTTAGTTTCTAAAAACATTAATTATCAAAGTGTAGGATTCAAGTTCCAAAACAAATAAATGGTTAGGTATCATTTGTCCCATTCATCCGAATTCAACCCGGTAGATATCGATTATCAATTATATCTTACTTTATAATTCTTAGATTTATGGGATCGCTAATAACAAATTCAATTAGATGTGTTTGATCCCATCTATGCCTCAGAACTCTCTTGCATAGGTATCCTTTATCACAGGAGATTTCCGATCAAATCATCAAATTTGAAAAACTTGTGTAATGGGCCTATAACTTGATTATACAAAATCGTGAAAAACACTCGGACTATTAAAAGATAACACTAAGCGGTTAGGTATCATTTATCCCACTAGTGCATACAAGAGACATGTGAGTATTTAAAAAAAAAAGGATTGCACAGATTTGAGGGTTGTAAGGGGTCTTTGATGTTTTAGAATTCTATTTAAAAAATCATATTATATAATGGTTTCATGCATTCAATAAACCAAGGTATACTTTAACAATCTTATTTCATGTAAATTCATATTTTTAACAATGTTCTACATATAAAACCCGGTTTAGTATAATTGGCGCGATCAAAGTTAATTAATAACTAGTATTAAGTTATATCGTTTGAGCGCTTTAGAACATTTGGAAACCTATTAATAAAACTTTCTTTTATAAAATACGGTTTGGAGTTTTATAAGTTTATAAATCTCAATTTTAAACTTATATAATTTTAATTCCGAAATTTAACCGGTTACCAGTTTTAATGATAAAACTTGTTTTTATTTTAACTATTTTTAGCATATTATGTTAAAAGGTAAATTTCATTAAAACCAAACTCCTAGTAATGTTTATTTATGTTCAAAATATTATTTATCATTTGAAAACTAGTTTATCAACCATAACATAATAATAACATAAATATAAAACAACACAAACATACATAATTATAACATATCTACATAAACCAAGCAATAAAGTAGTAATAAAGAGTCATCATAAAATTATCAAGTCCATTCCTAAAGGGACATAAGAACCTTTATCTTGTAAAATCTTCATGTGCTCCAACTTGCTTCAACACCTTGTACAAAGTTTATAAAAATAATTTTATAAAGTTTGAGAAACATAAATTAAATCAAGTTTATAAGCTTTTGATCTTCAAAATGGCCACGATCTTCATTCTTGTTACATTTTTATAAAAAATAAACTATTTCTAAAACTAATCTATTACTTACAAAAATTAACAAAAGAAAACTATCTATTTAATTATTACATACCATATGAATAAATAAATAATTACAACCATTTTAAATAAACCAACACATGCAACAACACAAAGGTCCATGACTAGTTTATGCACATCATACATATTTATATACTCAAAAATATATAAAACAACTCTTTTTCTTTCTAAGACAACTTTTATGACCAAAAAGATACATGTAAACTTTTAGTCAAAAAATAACAACTATAAATATTTTAAAGTTGTCATAGAAAATATGTATGGATTTGTTTTGCAAAAACAAAAACGATCCATGTTTTCCAAAAACAAATATTTCATCAACTAAACAAATAATCTAACTAATCTTGCAAAAATGGCTATGATACCAATTGTTGGGTTTTTGTTCAAAAATCTGGTTATATAAACGGTAAAAACGGAAACGAAAGCTTTAAAATTGTTGAATAAACTAAAACCATTTTATCCCATCAAGGATCTTTTGCCAGACATTGGAGGATTAAAACAACCATAGAAAGAAAGTGTTACAACCTTTGAAGACTTTGGTTCCTTTTGGCAATTAGGAAGTATCCACGAAAGAAAGAGTAGAACCATCAAGATATGCTAGTATAACACTTGTAAAATGTTGTTCTTAAACTTTAAGACATATTCTCAAATATACTTAAAGAAAAGCAACATTTAAGCAATAATCTCTACACCATTTGCAAGAATAAGAGAGAGAAGGGAAGCGACAAGAACAAAATTCTTCGCAGCCCCATTAGGAGAATATGTCTCCCGAGTGTGCAGCCAGCCAGCCGCACACAACCGACCGCACACCCTACTAGCCTCACACTCCAGCCTATATAAAGGACCCTAAGTCAACCTTACACCCTTTTCCCACTCCTTCAAAGCTGGAACATTTTCTCTCAAGAGTCCTTCAAGTTTTCTTCTCCAATCGACAATACAAGTAAGTAAACATCCTTAGATCATTACTACAACACATTAGAAAGCCTTTTCCTCGAGTTTGATCCATGAAATCATCATTCTAGATGATCTTCATGTGTGTACGGCCGCACACACATCATGTGTGACAGCACACACATCTTTTGGTCCTAAAATGGACTTAAACACTCATTTAAGCATAACATCGGCCAAAACACCTTTTTAGGATCATAATAAGGCCTTGGAAAATCGATTTGGACACATTTGTATGGGAGTGTACGGTCGCACACAGGCCTGGCCACACACACCTGGCCCCACATGCCATGTGCAACCGCACGCACCCTTTTAACAAATGGTCAAAACACCTTCCCTAGAACATTCCTAAGGCTTGGAAACACGTTTTTGACACACTTCATAGTAAGTGTACGGCCGCACACACACTTGGCCGCACACTCTGGCCGCACACACATAAAACCCATGATTTTGTGGCCTTACACTCCAATATAGGGCCATACACCCCCTTATATGCAACCATATGTGTTGGTAACACTTAGTTCTAAGTGTTTTTATGTCCTTAAGGAATGTCCCTATCACCATTAGTGGTTATATACATTGAATATATTCATATATGTGTAATTATATGTTAAATAGGATTCGTTTGTGCTCAAGACTCCAATTGACACCCAACAATCCTATATCAATCTTCCATTCGAGTTACTCACTACAGGTGAGTTCATACCCCTTAATCGACCTTTTAAATGATTTTAAATGCTTTAATAGGGGGGAATACAAGTCGAATTATTAAGTTATTACATCAATCACACGTGATTAATAACTGTCAAGTTAATAGATTTCATACTTTTCAAACTGTCTTATCAAACAAATGTTTTATGAACTCTTTTCAAACTCTTTTAAGTTACTAAACCTTTTTCTAAAATTCATTTAAACTTATATTATTGATAAAATCATGTCTATGCAGATATAATTATATAAGTAGGATTTGAAGGACTTAGGACTGATAGCCCACTTTATTTCCTGTTCCTTGTTTGGTTGTGGATTTAGGGTATCCAGTTATTTGTCCGAAGGTCATTGAAATCTTAATTATATATTATGTATATGTGTTTAGGAGATTACTACATACTATTACAAGAACATAAACATATATAGGTACAGCAAAGAGAACATATACATATATACTTATACATATACTTTTACAAGTGAACAAAAGGAACATATATGAACGTAACATTTAGAGTATGAGATACATCCTCAAGACGTGGATTCAACCGTTGTCACGTTTGTAACCAGAGTCTCCTGGAGGGAGAGCGGTAATTGTGTGTATAGATCTATACGGGACAGACTATCCCACATCCAGACTGCTAGCTACAGTCCCGGCCGACCAAGCCAAGGGGTGACAAATGTCACATTTATTTCGACGCCAGCAGTTCGTCGTGTTTTCATCCGTCAATCAGTATGGTTACGCGTATCTTCACATTTACCTTATAATTCATGGCCTTAAGGTAATTAGTACCACGGTAGTTAATACATACAAAACTACGGTACTATAACATTTTCCATAATACATTAAACTTGAAACGTTTTTGATATTAAACGATAATATACAAACTATATTTTGGTAATGATAGTCAAACTTGGGAAAAATGCATACACCTACAAATAAACAAACAGAATATTTGAGTCTTGGTAGAAGACTACTGTTTAGTAGAAAATATAGGATTTTCTAGGGAGATACGAACATTTTACAAAGAGATACGAACATTTAACGAAGAGATACGAACATTTTACAAAGAGATACGAACATTTTACAAATAGATGCGTACACTTACAAACGAACATCTTTATTGTAAACATTTTGTTGAACTTAGTTAACTTACATTTTACAACATCAATGACACTAAATACTTATGAACTCACCAACATTTTATGTTGATACTCTCTTTCAAAATAACTTGTATTCTCAGGGAACCAGTAAGACAGGTATACCCATGCAGCTTTTGAAGGACGAAGTGGATCCCAGACTCGTCTTATTTTGATTGTACATTTTTGGTGTCAATTTAACTTACAATAGAACACACATGTATGTAACTATTATATTAATGCAATGGATGTTGTTGTTTGTTTACTATTATGCATTGTTATGATACTGTACATGACGTCCTCCGCCCCAGAACGTTTCCGCCGTTCCGGTTTTGGGGTGTGACAGATTGGTATCAGAGCATTGTTTATAGTGAATCAAGTATATCAACCCATTAAAGATATACAAACTATAAACACATCGGGATTAATATACTCTGACCAAGAGTTTATACTTTTAAATAATAAAATATTTAACTAAGTATACATACCTGCATTCATACTAAAATCAGTGTCATTAGGACATAACAAAAGTACTACGATTGTTGAACAAAACAATTAGGCTTAGAGACATATAGTCAAACCTGGGAGGATATAGCCTGATCAACTATATTTTCCGAGGAGTGACTAGCATGTGCCTAAGAATGGTTGTGGTGTTGCAACAAGTCTAAAACCTTACCAAAAATACTACAATGAGAACATTAGAATAGAACATAAACTTAAAATACTATATGAGTATTTTGTGTTACTATAATTACTTATTTGAGAACTAAACAGGTCTTTATTAGTATGTCAATAGTTGCTGAGTGGATACACTACGGTTATATGTAACTAGGGTGTTATAGACTTAGAATTTGTGATTCTTGCTTTACTTCCTGTTCCTTGTTTGGTTGTGGACTTAGAGTTAGGATCACTTATTCGAAGGTCTATCCTGCTTTGGTTACATATGACTGGTATGCACTACGTAAATGTTGGAGTAACTGATAAGGATCATCTTATAATTAACTTAGATTAGTACATCTATAATTATAAGATTCTTATACCCCCCTTTTGCTCGCGTAGATAGCATGGCTGGCTTCCATCTCTCCGGCGATCCGTATTTTCCCAACCAAGGCAATGGTGGGTGGCTCGATGATGAGCCAGAAGAGGATCATCCAATCCCTTTGGATGATCACCTCGCAGAAGGTTTTTCGGATGGATCTGACTCCGAGCCAGAGGTCAACAACTTGCCCCAAGAGGGTCCAATCCCAAACCTCAACCCCCGACCAGCATTTCAAGGCCCCACTCCCTTGTGGGCGACAACCTTGAACCGTTGGAGTGATGAGCAGGTCAGACCTTACCCTTCAACGGAGACTGAAGCTTTTACAACATAAGAGAGGGAGGCTCATCTGACCGAGTCCTGCCCATTATGGTCCGCAGGATTGCTCGAAATGTAGAGCAAGGTCGAGCAGCCATCGACCGAGTGATGGAAGTGGATGCCAACTCTGGAATTAACACGGTCCGTATTCGCCAACTCGAAGAGGCTATGGAAAGGACTAGGTGAACCAATGAGGCTCTACAGCAACAGCTAACTGCATCCCGGGCTGAAGTCATAGAACTCCGAGTGCGTCAGAGGGCGCATGAGCGACAGTTTCAAGAAGTTGTACGTCAGCTGGCAGAGCTGAGGGTTCGTCCGAGGGATACCCATTGCCGGTAGAAGATGTTGACTCGTCCTTTCTTTTGGGTTAGGGAATAGCCTTTCTTTTATGTGCCTATGTAGCACTAATCTGTAAAATATTCCTATCTTTCAAGTACTTTAACTAGGATTTCTAAGCTGTCAACATTTTCCCTTATGGTTTGATGTAAGACCTACTGATAGGTCATTTTTCCCGAACTCATTTACATCATTAATACCAGTAATATTGACAGTTATCTAATCTATTGGAAAGCCTTTACCTTTGTGTTTCCCCTACTCTATTGTTATGTCTCTATCTGGTTGTTGGACTATGGCGATTTAGTCCATGAAAAACTCTCATCATACTTACAATTGATTCTTACTATTATCATAATCTCTGTAAATTTCCAGTAAAAGATGCCACCTCGCAAGCGTCCGACCAGAGGCAGACCTGTAAATCAAACTCCACCACCACCACCCCCTCCGCAGTTCGATGCGGTGATGTTTCAGGCAGCTGTGACCGCAGCCATGGCTCAAGTAAATTCTGGTGGTGTTAGTGGGGCTGGAACGGGCACCAACTCTAGCCATGGTGAAATCCAACCATGTACACGGGAGTGTAGCTATAAAGACTTCATCAGCTGCAAACCAACGTACTTCAACGGAACCGGAGGGATTATTATGCTGTCCCAATGGATCGAGAGAACAGAAGCAATGTTTGAGATGTGCTCTTGCCCTGAAGGAAGCAAGATTAAGTTCGCTGCTTGCACCTTCACAGAAAGGGCCCGGACATGGTGGAATGGCCATGTCAAATCACTCTCACTGGTAGCAGCTAACGCCATGGGCTGGGAGACACTGAAGGATCTAATGGCAAAGGAGTACTGCCCGAGGGGCGAAGTTCAGAAACTCGAAGAAGAACTATAGAATCTTAAGATGAAGGGTTCCGACATAGTGGCTTATATGGCCAGATTCAGAGACCTGGTGACTCTATGTCCCAATATGGTCCCCACCTAAAGCAAGAAAGTCGAGAGATACATCTGGGGTTTGGTACCCCCGTATCGAGGGAACGTTCTAGCATCGAACCCTACGACATTTGATAGTGCCAAGGAATTGTCCCAAAGGCTTATCGATCATGAGGTTCCTTCTCCTCAAACAACAACTACAACGGCTGCCTCCGCGCCAACCAAAGTGGCCGACATCAAGAGAAAGCGTTGGGACCGAAAGAAGGGCAAATAAGCTCAACCTTCTTCTAAGAACCAACAGACTGTGGCTGTCCATGCTGCCACAACTCCTGTTGCCCCTGTACCAGCCAAGCCATATGCAGGGACCCTACCCAAGTGCACCAAGTGCAAATTCCATCATAACGGCCCCTGCCGGGAAATTCACTGCACCAACTATAATCGGAAGGGCCATACAGTCCGGTTTTGCAGAACACCACCCAAACCCATCACCCAGGTCCCCGGTATAGGAGTAAGTCAGGCCTGCTACGGGTGTGACGAGACAGGGCACTTCAAAAGAAACTGTCCGAAAGATGGGAATGCGGGAAGAGTAGGAAGACTACTGCTATTGGCCACAATGAAGCCGTGGCAGACCCCACAGTAGTCACGGGTACGTTTCTCCTTGATAACTCTTATGCATGTGTCTTATTTGATTGTGGGGCAGAGAGGAGCTTCGTAAACCAAAAATTTAAACACTTACTCAATCAAGCACCGCAAGCACTAAAAGAAACCTTCGTCGTAGAAATGGCTAACGGAAAGATAGAAGATTCTGATGAGATTTACATAGGATGTACCCTCACACTAGATAATCATTCATTCCCAATCGACCTTATACCTATGGCTATCAAGAGTTTGACGTCATTGTAGGCATGGACTGGTTGAGTCTTTATCGCGCCGATATCCTGTGTTTCGAGAAAGCAGTCTGCCTAAACCTACAGAATAACGAAACCTTGTTAATCTACGGAGACAAACCCAGTACGAGCCTTCGTATCATCTCAAGTATGCAAGCCCAGAAGTACTTGCGTAAGGAATATCGTGCATTCCTTGTACACGTGGTCGATGTGAACCAGAAAACAAAAGTCCTAAAAGATCTCCCCGTAGTACACGACTTCCCCGACGTCTTTCCAGAAGAACTACCGGGTTTACCTCCCCAACGTCAAGTCGAATTCAGGATCGACTTAGTTCCAGGGGCTACCCCCGTAGCCAAATCGCCCTATCGTATCGCGCCTGCAGAGATGCAAGAACTGTCCGGTCAACTTAACGAACTGCTCAGCAAGGGCTTTATAAGACCAAGCTTCTCACCCTGGGGAGCTCCGGTCTTGTTCGTCAAGAAGAAAGACAAATCATTCTATATGTGCATCGATTATAGGGAACTCAACAAGCTTACAGTCAAAAATCGCTACCCTCTACCTTGCATAGACGATTTATTCGACCAGCTGCAAGGGGCGAGCTACTTTTCCAAGATTGATCTGAGATCCGGGTATCACCAGTTACAAGTGCTTGAGGAGGATGTTCCGAAGACAGCCTTCCGAACTCGTTACGGACACTACGATTTCGTAGTGATGCCTTTCGGATTAACTAATACGCCTGCAGTATTCATGGACTTAATCAATAGGGTATGCCGTCCTTACTTAGATCAGTTCGTCATCGTTTTCATCGATGACATACTTATCTACTCTCGAAGTAAGGAGGAACATAGCGATCATCTATGACAAGTCCTAGGAACCTTACGATCGGAGAAGCTCTATGCGAAGTTCTCTAAATGCGAATTTTGGATCCGCAGAATCAAATTATTAGGTCACGTGGTTAGCAAAGAAGGAATCCACCTGCACCCCTCCAAAATTAAAGCCATCGAGAACTGGTCAGCACCGAAGACGCCTACAGAAATTCGTCAATTTCTAGGCCTCGCTGGCTACTATCGCAGATTCATACAAAACTTCTCGCGAATAGCAAAACCTCTTACGACACTGACCCAGAAGGGTGTGGCTTTTGACTGGAAGGAGAAACAAGAGAAGGCATTTCAAACGTTGAAGCGAGCCTTATGCACCGTACCGATACTATCCCTCCTCGAAGGGATAGAAGACTTCGTAGTATCCTACGATGCATCCAACCAGGGACTCGGCTGTGTCCTGATGCAACGAGGTAAGGTCATCGCCTGTGCCTCATGACAGCTGAAGACAGACGAGGTCAACTACACCACACACGATCTCGAATTAGCAGCACTTGTGTTTGCACCGAAGATCTGGAGAAGCTACATGTATGGTACGAAAAGCACTATGTTTATAGACCACAAAAGCCTACAACACATATTCAACCAGAAGGAGCTCAATATGAGACAACGATGGTGGGTCGAACTACTTAATGACTACGAATGCGAAATTAGTTATCATCCGGGTAAAGCCAACGTAGTAGCAGACGCCCTAAGTCGGAAAGAATATTCTGGTCGAAGATTCAAGTCATTAACCATGACTATCCATTCGCATCTGTCCACACAAATTAAGGAGGCACAACTCGAAGCCTTGAAACCTGAAAATGTGGCGGGTGAATCCCTGAGAGGAATGGATAAGAACTTAGAAGTCAAGGGTGGCGGAGCTTTATATCTCATGAACCGGATATGGACACCGAAACACGGTGGCTTTAGAGACTTGGTCATGAAAGAAGCGCACAACACTCGATATTCCGTCCACCTGAGTTCAGATAAGATGTATCTGGATCTTAAGAAGTTATACTGGTGGCCTAACATGAAAGCAGAAATTGCTACCTTCGTGAGTAAATGCCTTACTTGCGCCAAGGTGAAGGTGGAATACCAGAAACCCTCTGGTCTACTACAGCAACCAGAGATACCAGAATGGAAGTGGGAGCGGATCACAATGGACTTCATAACCAAGCTACCCAAGACAACGGGTGGACCGGATACCATTTGGGTCATCGTCGACAGATTGACCAAGTCCGCGTACTTCCTACCCATCAAAGAGACTGACAAGATGGAGAAGCTCACAAGAACATACATTCGGGAGATAGTATGACTGCATGGTGTTCCTATATCCATTATCTCCGATAGAGATAGTACATTCACTTCGAGGTTCTGGCAGTCGTTACAAAACTCCTTAGGAACGAGGCTGGACATGAGTACAACCTACCATCCACAGACCGACGGACAAAGTGAGAGAACTATCCAAACCTTGGAGGACATGTTGCGAGCCTGTTCGATCGACTTTGGAAAGGCATGGGATACTCATTTACCCCTTGTCGAGTTTTCCTACAACAACAATTATCACACGAGCATAAAGGCTGCTCCATTTGAAGCCCTTTATGGCCGGAAGTGTAGATCCCCTCTGTGCTGGGCTGAGGTGGGTGACACCCAGTTAGCTAAAGGACGAGTTCCTGACAGCACTCTCATGGGTCCGGAGATCATTCGGGAAACGACGGAGAAGATCGTTCAGATTCGGGAACGACTGAAAGCCTCTAGAGACCGACAGAAAAGCTACGCAGACAAACGAAGAAAACCTTTGGAATTTCAGGTGGGAGACCGAGTCCTTTTGAAAGTCTCACCCTGGAAGGGCTTGATACGCTTCGGAAAGCGTGGAAATCTAGATCCAAACACATAGGGCCTTTCGAAATTCTCGCTAGAATCGGTCCTGTAGCTTACAAACTCAACCTACCCCACGAGCTTAGTAACGTACATCCTATTTTCCACGTCTCGAACGTGAAAAATTGCCTATCCGACGAGACTCTTGTAATTCCACTCGACGAAATCGAGATCAACGAGAGCCTCAACTTCGTGGAAGAACCTATAGAGATCACGGACCGAGAGGTCAAGCGAACGAAGCAAAGCCGCATCCCTATAGTGAAGGTTCGTTGGAACGCCAAACGAGGACCGGAATTCACTTGCGAGCGCGAGGATCAAATGAAACTTAAATATCCTCATCTTCTTACTTAGTTATTTGTAATAACTTAGCTGCTTGAACTATAATTTCGGGACGAAATTCCCTCTAACGGGGGGATGATGTGACAACCCGAAATTTCTAACTTGTACATTCTTCATTTTTATCAAAGTTAGCCTCGTTTTGCTATTTTTTAATGAAGTTTTGGGTCTATATAAGTGCATTAGACTTAGTATAACCTAGATATGAGTCTTAGGAAGGGTTAGAATGTGTATAGCATCACAAAATCGGGCCAAACACACCAAGCAAGGTGTACGCGGCCGCACACCAGAGTGTGCAGCCAGCCAGCCGCACACAGTCGGCCGCACACCCTCCTAGCCTCACACTCCAGCCTATATAATGACCCTAAGTCAACCTTACACCCTTTTCCCACTCCTTCAAAGATGGAACATTTTCTCTCAAGAGTCCTTCAAGTTTTCTTCTCCAATCGACAATACAAGTAAGTAAACATCCTTAGATCATTACTACAACACATTAGAAAGCCTTTTCCTCGATTTTGATCCATGAAATCATCATTCTAGATGATCTTCATGTGTGTACGGCCGCACACACATCATGTGTGACCGCACACACATCTTTTGGTCCTAAAATGGACTTAAACACTCATTTAAGCATAGTATCGACCAAAACACCTTCTTAGGATCATCACAAGGCCTTGGAAAATCGATTTGGACACATTTGTATGGGAGTGTACGGCCGCACACAGGCCTGGCCACACACACCTGGCCCCACATGCCATGTGCAACCGCACACACCCTTTTAACAAATGGTCAAAACACCTTCCCTAGAACATGCCTAAGTCTTGGAAACACGTTTTTGACACACTTCATAGTAAGTGTACGGCTGCACACACACTTGGCCGCACACTCTGGCCGCACACACACAAAACCCATGATTTTGTGGCCTTACACTCCAATATAGGGTCGTACACCCCTTATGTGCAACCATATGTGTTGGTAACACTTAGTTCTAAGTGTTTTTATGTCCTTAAGGCATGTCCCTATCACCATTAGTGGTTATATACATTGAATATATTCATATATGTGTAATTATATGTTAAATAGGATTCGTTTGTGCTCAAGACTCCAATTGACACCCAACAATCCTATATCAATCTTCCATTCGAGTTACTCACTACAGGTGAGTTCATTCCCCTTAATTGAGCTTTTAAATGATTTTAAATGCTTTCATAGGGGGGAATACAAGTCGAATTATTAAGTTATTACATCAATCACACGTGATTAATAACTGTCAAGTTAATAGATTTCATACTTTTCAAACTGTCTTATCAAACAAATGTTTTCTGAACTCTTTTCAAACTCTTTTAAGTTACTAAACCTTTTACTAAAATTCATTTAAACTTATATTATTGATAAAATCATGTCTATGCAGATATAGTTATATAAGTATGATTTGAAGGACATAGGACTGATAGCCCACTTTATTTCCTTTTCCTTGTTTGGTTGTGGATTTAGGGTATCCAGTTATTTGTCCGAAGGTCGTTGAAATATTAATTATATATTATGTATATGTGTATAGATATAAAGGCTTTTACTTCAATTCCATGCCTTTGGGTGGTAAAGGTATGCAAACACGTTAAAACATACAAACAACATTTCAAGTAACTAT
Source organism: Lactuca virosa (assembly GCF_052849685.1). Taxonomy (NCBI): domain Eukaryota; kingdom Viridiplantae; phylum Streptophyta; class Magnoliopsida; order Asterales; family Asteraceae; genus Lactuca; species Lactuca virosa. The sequence goes on from NC_136429.1 coordinate 469,518,831, forward strand.
AATAGGTATAGTTTAGGAGATTACTACATACTATTACAAGAACATAAACATATATAGGTACAGCGAAGAGAACATATACATATACATATACATATACTTTTACAAGTGAACAAAAGGAACATATACGAACATAACATTTAGAGTATGAGATATATCCTCATGACGCGGATTTCACCGTTGTCACGTTGGTAACCAGAGTCTCCTGGAGGGAGAGCGGGCATTGTGTGTATAGATCTATACAGGACAGACCATCCCAGATCCTGACTGCTAGCTACAGTCCCTGCCGACCAAGCCAAGGGGTGACAAATGTCACATTTATTTCGACGCCAACAGTTCATCGTGTTTTCATCCGTCAATCAGTATGGTTACGAGTATCTTCACATTTACCTTATAATTCATGGCCTTAAGGTAATTAGTACCACGATAGTTAATACATACAAAACTACGGTACTATAACATTTTCCCTAATACATTAAACTTGAAATGTTTTTGATATTAAACGATAATGTAAAAACTATATTTTGGTAATGATAGTCAAACTTGGGAAAAATGCATACACCTACAAACAAACAAACAGAATATTTGAGTTTTGGTAGAAGACTACCGTTTAGTAGAAAATATAGGATTTTCTAGGGAGATACGAACAATTTACAAAGAGATACGAACATTTTACAAAGAGATACGAACATTTTACAAATAGATGCGTACACTTACAAACGAACATCTTTATTGTAAAAATTTTGTTGAACTTAGTTAACTTACATTTTACAACATCAATGACACTAAATACTTATGAACACACCAGCATTTTATGCTGATACTCTCTTTCAAAATAACTTGTATTCTCAGGGAACCAGTAAGACAGGTATACCCATGCAACTTTTGAAGGACGAAGTAGATCCCAGACCCGTCTTATTTTGATTGTACATTTTTTGTGTCAATTGAACTTACAATAGAACACACATGTATGTAACTATTATATTAATGCAATGGATGTTGTTGTTTGTTTACTATTATGCATTGTTATGATACTGTACATGACGTCCTCCGTCCCAGAACGTTTCCGCCGTTCCGGTTTTGGGGTGTGACACATAAGCATGTTTTTATAATGAAATCCTATTGATGAATCAGTGAAAGCTGTTAACATGTTTCCAAGAAAATCCAATATTTTCTAACATATGAGTTTCTTACAACGTTGCATAAAGTACTAGTTTGATTTCCTGTTTACCATTAGATGAATTGTATAAAACTGTTTTGAATGTAAAACCCCTTTTTGTATGAATAACCCTGGCTATCACTAGTATGCATAGAATGTTCTATTGGAAAACCCTGGTTACCACCAATATGTATAGTAGATTCATTAATTAAAATGAAACCATGTATTTTATTCCCTGGAACTCTCCAGTATAATGTATATTACTTCTATTAGTTAAAATAAAACTAATGAAGAATGAAATCCCGTAAACAAAAGATTAGTTTATTCAATTGTGAGTCGTATAACCATGCTTGATATGATATGGTGACCTTTACGACGTTCTTCAAGTGTCGGATAAATGACATTTGTCAACCCAGGCATGTCTACCTAACTGTAGCTAGCAGTTCAGGTGTGGGATTGTCAGTCCCGAATAGATCTATTCACAAATCTAACGCTCTCCCTCCAGGAGACTCTGGTTATACTATAATAGGATTTAGTTCAGTACACAAAAGGGTACAATTTGAAGTAGAGTCTCACAATTCTGTATAATCTAGTTTACGTGTGGTTCTGTATTGATCTATTGTATTTAAACCCGTGTGCATACTTTATAGAGTAATAGTTATACTTAGATAATTATATAATAAAGTATCCTTGTTACCCGAGTATGTCATAAACTAAGTCTGTCATAGTTTATATGTTTACTAATGTATAAGCTCAGGAATTCATAAAATTGTGTATTGGATCCCAAAGTATACCTATTATAGTTTCCCTGTATGCATGTATTCGATTCATGTATTTTACTGAAAACTTTGCAATTATGGTTGTATGTTGAAAACTTCCCTTATGCTCAACATGTTACAAAAGGGAAAAAATATCTAAATATTTTATAAGATGTAATGACCTCTTGGTTGTATCAATTGCATAAGTTTATATCATGTTGAAATCCTTTATGTAAGAACACAAAATTTCTTTGTGTTTTGCTTGTATTTCTCCCCTGAAAAAATTTTAAAACAATAAAAGTGTAGGGGTATGAACTCACTGTTAGTTACGGAAAGTTTCGGACATGAAACTGTCAATGGAGAACCTCGGTTGTTGGTGTATGCGGCACTTAACGGAATCCTAAAAACAATTAGATACATATATGTATATTATTAGCGAAACCATTATTTATAGTGTTGGAAACACACTTGCTTTTGGTTTAGGAATGTTACCGGGACTCGACTGAATCGGAGAAATCGGGTTTTCAGCCAAGTTCACCACTTAGGGAGGGTTTGCGGCCATGAAGGGGATTACGGCCGTGAACTATTCTCGGCCATGAACATCCCATCGAAGGGTTTACGGCCGTGAACGGTGTTCTTAAAGCGAATATGAACTTTTGAAGGGTGTTCGGCCGTAAACAGTTTGCGGCCCTTGAAGGTTTGAAGATTTGAAGGGTGTACTGCAGTAAACTCAAGACCAACAACACTTGTTTTGACGAAAAAATGATGTTTTGATGCTCCCTAACGAGTTCTAAGGCGGGTAGAATGATAGATGAAGAGAAATTTTGAGTTTTCTTGTGTTTTCGAGTGGGGGTTTTTAGAGAGATGGAGTGTGTTCGCGGTCAGAAAAGCTCAAATGAGGGTGGGAGTCTCATCTATATAGGATGGGGGGTTTGGTCGGTGGTGGGGTCTAGCTGTGAACGGTCCCACCAACCGTGAACGGGTTTACGGCCGTGATCGGGTTCACAGCCTGAACACCAGTCAGGCCGGGAACTATTGATTTTCGACGGAAACTCGAGTTTTTCACATGATTTTGGTTCCGACTCTTATATAAATTTAATTATATAAAAATTAAATGACTTTCCAAACCATGGAATTTGACGGAACAAATAAAATATGAAATTTATTTAACAGAAAACGGCTAACTTTAACGGGAAAGGGTTCGGGTTGTCACACACACACACACCCATGTATATATATATATATATATATATATATATATATATATATATATATATATATATATATATATACATATATATATATATATATATATATACATGTCATTTTTATAAAATTGCAATCTTATTTATAAATAATTCATAACTTATATATCTATATAACAAGTCATATATAAATATCTTATGTTATATAAAACTACCTTTTATATAATTGTAACTAGTTTATTAACATATAAATATAACTTATAAATAATCATACTTTAGGATATATTTCATAAGTTGTTATTTCTGCAATAAATATTATTTCCATAAATAACAAATTCCCAATTAGTAAAATATAATTTCCATGAAATAATAATTTTTCCAATTAAATACAAGTGTTGATATATTTATTAATAATCAAATTATACTAATAAATAATCAATTGATGTTAACTTGCTATAAGGTGTGACCCTATAGGATAATATATTATTAGAAATATCATTCTATAATGACTATTGGGCAAACTAGATCTTTCAGGGGTAAGAATCACCAAATATAAGGTTTTGGGTCAAAGAGATATCCTATGTTAAGTTTTAAGCTCAAGCTGGAGACAACCTAAAGCTAAATTCATAGCGTAGAAGAAGTCTCACGTATCAGTAATAATGGGCTGAACTTTCATGCCTCCTCGTGAATCTTATTAGGGATGCTCACCAATGGGATCCAAGTGATTACTCGTGGCGACTCATATACCTCCTAACGCGATACTCATGACGAAAAACTAATGTTTTGATGCTCCCCAACAAGTTCTAAGGCGGGTAGAATGATAGATAAAGAGAAATCTTGAGTTTTCTTGTGTTTTTGGGTGGGGGTTTTTAGAGAGAGGGAGTGTGTTCGTGGTCAGAAAAGCTCAAATGAGGGTGGGAGTCTCGTATATATAGGCTGGGGGGTATGGTTGGTGGTGGGGTCCAGCCGTGAACGGTCCCACCAACCGTGAACGGGGTTACGGCCGTGATCGGGTTCACGGCCGTGAACACCAGTCAGGCCGGGAACTGTTGATTTTCGACGGAAACTCGAGTTTTTCACGTGATTTTGGTTCCGACTCTTATATCAATTTAATTATATAAAACTTAAATGACTTTCCAAACCATGGAATTTGACGGAACAAATAAAATGTGAAATTTATTTAACAGAAAACGGCTAACTTTAACGGGAAAAAGGCTCGTGTTGTTACATCATCCCCCCGATAGAGGGAATTTCGTCCCGAAATTCAAACACAGAATACAAATCATGGACTCGGAAAAAGATGCGGGTATTTCTGTTTCATCTGGTCTTCCCGCTTCCAAGTGAATTCAGGTCCCCACTTGGCATCCGAGCGGACCTTCACTATTGGTATGCGACTTTGTTTCGTTCGTTTGACTTCCCGATCCATGATTTCGACTGGTTCTTCCACGAAATTAAGGTTCTCATTGATCTCGATCTCAACAAGAGGTATCACTAACGTTTCGTCGGATAAACACTTTTTAAGGTTCGACACGTGAAAAAACAGGATGAATGTTGCTAAGTTCTTGTGGTAAACGAAGTTTGTATGCTACGGGACCGATCCTAGCGAGGATCTCGAATGGTCCTATGTATCTCGGATTCAGATTTCCATGCTTTCTGAAGCATATCATGCCTTTCCATGGTGCGACCTTTAATAAAAACACGGTCACCAACCTGGAACTCCAAGGGTTTTCGTCTTTTATCGACGTAGCTCTTTTTTCTATCTCTTGAAGCTTTTAGTCGTTCTCGGATTTGTACGATCTTTTCTGTGGTTTCTCGGATGATTTCTAGGCCTCTGAGAGCGTTATCGGGGACTTGACCTTTAGCTAGCTGCGTGTCACCCACATCGGACCATCAAAAAGGGGATCTGCGTTTACGACCATAGAGGGCTTCAAACGGCGCAACCTTGATACTGGTGTGATAGTTGTTGTTGTAAGAGAACTCGACTAGCGGTATGTGGGTATCCCACGACTTACCAAATTCTATAACACACGCTCTCAACATGTCTTTTAGGGTTTGAATGGTTCTCTCACTCTTCCCGTCTATCTGAGGATGGTAAGTTGTGCTCATATCCAGCTTAGTTCCAAGAGATTTCAGCAGTGATTGCCCAATTCTCGAGGTGAATCTGCTAACCCGATCGGAGATAATGGACACAGACACACCATCCAGACGAACTATCTCTTGGATGTAGATTTGTGTTAGTCTCTCTATCTTGAGCGTTTCCTTGATTGGCAGGAATTGGGCGGATTTGGTCAATCGGTCGACATATACCCAGATAGTATCGTACCCACTCGGAGACTTGGGCAATTTAGTGATGAAATCCATCGTAATCCTTTCCCACTTCCACTTAGGTATTTATGGCTGCTGAAGTAGACCTGAGGGCTTTTGATATTCTACATTCACCTTGGCGGAAGTCAGACACTTGCCCACAAAGGTAGCGATATATGCTTTCATGAACGGAGTATCTAGTACTGTGAGCTTCGTTCATGACAACCTCCCTGTACCCGTCGGACTTTAAGGTCCAAATCTGGTTCATGAAATAGTAAACTCCGCCTTCCTTGATCTCTAGGTTCTTTTCCATTCCCCTCAAAGCTTCATCCGACATGTTCTCTGGTTTTAAGGCTTCCAGCTGAGCCTCTCAGATTTGAGCGGACAAATGGGAATAGATGGTCATTGTTAGTGCCTTCACTCTACGACATGAATACTCTTTCCTACTGGGGGAATCCGCTACCACATTGGCCTTGTCAGGATGATAGCGTATTTCGCACTCATAATCACGGAGTACCTCTACCCATCGTCGTTGCCTCATGTTTAACTCTTATTGATTGAAGATATGTTGTAGGCTCTTATGGTCGGTGAAGACAGTACACCTGGTTCCGTATATATAATGTCTCCAAATCTTTAACGCAAATACCATTGCTCCCAACTCCAAATCGTGAGTTGTATAATTGACTTCATGTGTTTTCAGCTGTCTCGAGGCATAGACAATAACCTTTCCTCGCTGCATGAGCACACATCCTACGCCCTGATTGGATGCATCGCATTAGACCATGAAGTCCTCAATCCCTTCAGGCAGAGACAAGATAGGTGCGCTACATAGGGCCTGCTTCAATATTTGAAACGCAGTGTCTTGCTTTTCTCCCCAACAAAAGGGTACACCTTTCTGAGTCAGGGTGGTTAAAGGCTTAGCTTTCCTGGAGAAATTCTGGATAAACCTACGAGAATAACCAGCGAGAACTAAGAATTGACGGATTTCTGTGGGTGTCTTAGGTGCTGACCAATTCTCAATCGCTTTGATTTTGGAAGGGTCCACATGTATGCCTTCCTCGCTAACCACGTGACCAAGGAAAGTTACTTTCCTGATCCAGAATTCACACTTAGAGAATTTTGCATATAGCTTTTTCGCCCTTAAAGTTTGTAGCACTAGTCTCAAGTGTTGTCTATGATCTTCCTCACTCCGAGAGTAGACAAGTATATCATCAATGAATACTATCACGAACTTGTCTAGGAAAGGGCGACACACTCGATTCATCAGATCCATGAATACTGCGGGTGCATTGGTTAGACCAAAGGGCATTACTACAAACTCGTAGTGACCATAGCGAGTTTAGAATGATGTCTTCAGAACATCACTCTCATGGACTTGCAACTGGTTGTACCCTGATCTCATGTCTATCTTTGAGACATAGCCAGATCCTTGGAGTTTATCGAAGAGGTATTCGATTTTGGGTAGGGGATAACGGTTTTTGATGGTAATCTTGTTCAGTTCACGATAATCTATGTACATCCAAAAGGATCCATCTATCTTTTTCACAAACAAGACTGGGGAAGACATTAGGAAAGTTGCAGACTTCGGGGGTGCTCTCGATGTCTTTAACTTCCTGCTTCTCATTAATAATATGGGCTAGGAATTCATGGCACTCCTTTCGCAGATACTTCTGGGCTTTGATGCATGAGATGATACGAAGGTTTGAGCTGAGTTTATCACCGTAAATAATGAGGGCTTCGCCAGATGGGAGATTGAGACGTATGCTTTTTTATAGCAAAGGATATCATCATGATTGGGGCTCAACCAATCCATGCCGATGATGACGTCGAAGCTTTTTATGGAAACTGGCATAAGGTTGATTGGAAATCACTGATCGTTTAGGGTAAGGGTACAACCTATGAATACGTCGTTAGTGCTCTCTTTCTTTCCTTTATCCATCTCGATGGTAAATGTTTCGGTTAAAGGTTGGGACTTATGCTTGAGAAAACACTTAAATGAATGACTAACAAAACTTCTCTCCGCACCAGAATCGAAAAGAATGCATGCATAAGAGTTGTCGAGGAGGAACGTACCCGTAACAATGGTAGGATCAGCGACTGCCTCTTCCTGGCCCATCGCTAGCACTCTCCCTGTGTTGCCAGCTGTTTTTGCCTTGGGGAAATTCCTCTTGAAGTGCCCAATCTCCCCACAGCCATAACAAGTTTGACTAACGCCCACTCCAGGAACCTGATTGGTTGCTTCGGTTGGCGTTTTGCAAAATCGAGTTGTGTGTCCCTTCTTACCACAACTATTGCACAACATCTCACGGCCCTCCCATGATGATGAAAGTTGCACTTGTCGCACCTTGGAAGAGTACCAGCATACCTACTGGCAGGTGCTGGAGCTGCAAGAACAGCAGTAGGAGTGGTAGCAGCATGAACTGCAGCTACTTGTTGTTTCTTGGATGGCTCCTGCGAAGACTGGCCCTTTCGCTTGTTCCAAAACTTCTTTTTCCCACCACTCGCCTTTAGTGGTTCGGGAGGGGCTGTCACTTCATCAAGATAAACCCCGTGATCTATCAGGGTCTGCACCAGGCACTTGGGGCTGTCGAAAGTGAGAGGTTTAGCAGCCAAAACATTTCCTTGAGTTGGGGGTGTCAATCCCCACATATACATCTCTATTTTCTTGCTTTCCGGGGTGACCATCCCCGGACAGAGAAGAACCAGATCGCAGAATCTAGCTGTATAGGTAGCAATGTCGGAACCCTTCATCTTCATGTTCCAAAGCTCGCGTTCCAATTTCTGCATCTCGCCTCTAGGGCAGTACTCAGCAAGCATAAGTTCCTTTAAACTCTCCCAACCCTTAGCATTTGCTATCGGTAGAGTTAGGGATTTGACCCGGCTATTCCACCAAGTCAGTGCTCTGCCGGTGAAGGTGCAGGCGGAAAACTTCACCTTGCTTACCTTAGGACATGCGCAAATCTCAAAAATTTATTCGATCTTCTCGAACCATCGGGTTAGGGCAATAACTCATCCATTGCCGTCAAAGGACTTGGGCTTCGTGTTCATGAAATCTTTGTAGGAACACTCCTTCTGGTCTCCCTGCCCACCATCAAGATTTTGGGGATGGGTACCAACTCCTGATCCACTGGAGCCACCAGGATTTATTTGTGCCATCACGACAGTTACAGCGGCTGTAACGGCTGCCTGGAACATGGCACGATCGAACTGAGGAGGTGTTGGCGGTGGAGGATCGTTGATCTTTTTGTTGGGTCTCTTTCTGGGAGGCATTTTTCTCTAAAAAGATACAAGGGGAAAATGACGATAAGCCACCTATATGATCATGAATCGCATATTTTCGAGCAAGCTATATCTAAACCCTACTACGATAACAAAGATCTGCAATAAAGGTTTATTATCATAAGCAAAGAATTGCAAGACTTTCATATGTGAAGATTAGAACTACTCGTGCAGTGTTATTGAATCAAAAAATACTCCTATAGTATTTTAACTATTTGTTCCATTAGTATAAGATTTGGTGAATTTTGACTTGTCGCACACCACAGTCACTCCCAAACACATGTTGGTCATATCTCAGACAAATATAGTTGATCAGGTTATATTGGCCCCACATATGACTACATAACTATTCAGGTTTAACCGTAGTGTCCAACTCGTCCTAAATACTTTTATGTAGTTCTTACTATGTCATAGCTTCTTGTACATATGTATACTTGTATAGTTCTTGTAAAAATACATGTATTTTTAAAGTATACTTTAGTTTCAAAGCACTTCGGCCCCTTTAGTGTTTATAGTTGTATACCATGTAAGGTTCGGTTTACTTAGTTAACTATAAACAATAGCTCTGATACCAATCTGTTACACCCCCAAACCGGAACGGCGGAAACGTTCGGGGGTGGATGACGTCATATGTAGTATCACAACAATTGCATCATAGTAATCAAAGTAAACACAACCATTACATTAAATATATATAAAAAGATATTTAAATCTGTTTGATTCATGTTTATATACATCAAAAGCAACAAAATAAAGACGCGACTCGGTATGCTCCATCTTCTCAAAAGTCTGCTGAGGTACCTGTCTACTGTGACAACCCGAAATTCCTAACCGCTACATTCTTCATTTTTATCAAAGTTAACCTTGTTTTGCTATTTTGTAATAGGTTTTGGGTCCATATAAAGTGATTTAGGCTTAATACAATCGAGATATGAGTCTTAGGGAGGGTTAGAATGTGTAAAACATCACAAAATCGGGCCAAACGCACCTTGCAAGGTGTGTGCGGCCGCACATCTGAGTGTGCGGCCAGCCAGCCGCACACAGCCGACCGCACACCCTCCCAACGTCACTCTCTAGCCTATATAAAGGACCCCAAGTCAACCTCACACCCTTTTCACACTCCTTGAAGCTGGAACATTTCTCTCTCAAGAGTCCTTCAAGTTTTCCTCTCCAATCATCAAAACAAGTAAGTAAACACCCTTAGATCTTTACACAACACGTTAGAAAGTCTTTGCCTCGAGTTTGATCCATGAAATCATCATTTTAGATGATCTTCATGTGTGTACGGCCGCACACACATCATGTGTGACCGCACACAGATCTTTTGGTCCTAAAATGGGCTTAAACACTCACCCAAAGCTTAGCATCGACCAAAACACCTCCTTAGGATCATCACAAAGCCTTGGAAAATCGATTTGGACACATGGAAGGAGTGTGTACGGCCGCACACAGGCCTGGCCGCACACACCTGACCGCACACGCCATGTGCAACCTCACACACCCTTTCAAGGGTCCAAAATGGCCCCAAACTCCCAATCCGGCTAAGGAATGGTCAAAACACCTTCACTAGAACGTCCCAAAGGCTTGGAACCACGATCTTGACACACTTCATAGTGAGCGTGGGGCCGCACACAGGCTTGGCCGCACACTCTGGCCGCACACATACAAAATCCATGCTTTTGTGGCCTTACACTCCAATATAGGGCCATACACTCCTTATGTGCACCCATATGAGTTGGTAACGCTTAATTCTACATGTTTTTATGTCCTTAAGACATGTCCCTATCACCATTAGTGGTTATATCTACTAGTGTATTCATAGGAATGTAGTTACATGGAAAATAGGACTTGTTTGTGCTCAAGATTTCAATTGACACCCGGCGATCCTACATCGACCTTTCATTTGAGTTACTCACTGCAGGTGAGTTCATACCCTTAAATCAACCTTTTAAATGACTTTAAATGCTTTTATGGGGGGGATACATGTTGAACCGTTATCGTTATTGTATCAATCACATGTGATTAATAACTAGAACAGACTATACAATTTATTGCTACTTTCAGATTTCCATCAAACCTTGGGTTTCCAAGTATTTCAAACCTTTTATCAAGTTCTTTAAATGCTAAAACTGTTTTCAAACTCTTTTAAACTTGTTTTATCTTCAAAACCATATCTATACTAATATATTTATATAAGTAAGACTTGAAGGACTTACGACTGATAGCTCACCTTATTTCCTGTTCCTTGTTTGGTTGTGGACTTAGGGTATTCTGTTATTCGTCCGACTGTCATTGAATTCTTAGTTATATATCATATATATTTGTGTTGGATATAAAAGTCTTCACTTCAGTTCAGTACCTTTGTGTATCAAAGGCATGCAACCAACCTTACTATTTAACTATAATAGGTATAGTTAAGGAATATTACTCATTTCTCCTATTACAATGACATCTACCCGAGTCAGTACAGTTATGAGTCAATACATGATAAATACTATAGAAAGAGAATACTATAAGCTATCCAAGAGAACACTCTATACATTATACCAGAAAATACATTATACAACATATAAGAGAATATACTAAAACAGAATCTGACATACTACTTCTCGATACGACACTTCATTATGCTATCACCGTGTAACCAGAGTCTCCTGGAGGGAGATCGGGCATTATGTGTATAGACCTATACGGGACAGACACTCCCACATCCCGACTGCTAGCTACAGTCTTAGCCGACTAGGCCCAGGGGTGACAAATGTCACCGTACTACGTATGACCTGGAGGGTCATCAGTTATTCGATCGTCAATCAGCATGGTTACATACGAGTTCACATTCAGACCTTTAATTAACACTTTAAGAATCAAAGGCAAAACAGATTCCCCGAGGTGTATTGTACATTTAATACCACCTGGAGTCTGCATTTTCATTACATTCAGCCGGCAGTGACACTGCTGGGGTAAAACATTATTTCCTCATTTCTTTACATTAATGAGGTCAAAAACTATATTTTCATAATAATAGTTTCACTGGGAAAAACTCTTCGTTTATGAAAGAACAAATATACTAACAATTGAGTCTTGGTAGAAGGCTAATTTTTACTGGAAAACATAGGGTTTTCAAGGGAGTAAACCATTTTCAAACATTGAAACCAGTTATTATACCACATTGTTGTAAACATTTTTATACAAGCAATGACACTAAATACCTATGAACTCACCAGCTTTATGCTGATACTCGCTGTCAAAATAACTTGTATTCTCAGGTCATCAGTAGACAGGTACAGATGCAGCTTTTGAGAAGATGGAGCATATACAAGACTCCTATTTATTTTGATTATACTTTTGGTGTCTAACAAACTGTACAGAACACACTTGTATTACAATTATTATATTAATGCAATGGATGTTGTTGCTTGTCTTTACTATTATGAATTGTTATGATACTCTACATGACGTCCTCCACCCCAGAACGTATTCTGCCGTTCTATGTTTTGGGGTGTGACAGATTGGTATCAGAGCATTGTTTATAGTGAATCAAGTATATCAACCCATAAAAGATATATGAACTATAAACACATCGGGATTAAAACACTCTAACCAAGAATATATACTTTTAAATAATAAAGTATTTAACTAAGTATATATATACATCTATTTATACCAAGGTCAGTATCATACTAGAACAGAACAAAAGTATTAAGATTGTTGGACAGCACGATTTAGAGACATACGGTCAAATCTGGGGAGATGTAGCCTTATCAACTACATTTCCCGAGGAGTGACTAGCATGTGCCTAAGAATGGTTGTGGTGTTGCAACAAGTCTAAAAACTTACCCACACTACTACAAGAACATTAGAACAAGAATACTATATGAGTATTTTGCATTACTATGAATTACATATGTGAGAACTAAAAAGGTCGTTGCTAGTAGGACAATAGTTGCTAAGTGGGTACGCCAAGGTTACATGTGACTAAGACGCTATAGACTTAGAATCTGTGATCTTTGCTTTACTTCCTGTTCCTTGTTTGGTTGTGGATTTAGATTTAGGGTCACTTATTCGAAGGTCTATCCTGTTTCGGTTGCTTGTAATTGGTATGCACTATGCAAGTATTGAGTCAACTAATAACGATCATCTTATAAGTATCTTAGATTAGTACGTCTATTAACTATTCTTTCCCCTTTCTCGCATAGATAGTATGGCTGGCTTTCATCTCCCTGGAGATCCGTACTATCCAAACCAAGGAAATGGTGGGTGGCTCGGTAATGAGCCTGAAGTCGATCACCCAATTCTCCTGGATAATCACCGTGCAGGAGGCTCTTCGGATAGCTCTGACTCCGAACCCGAAGTCAACAACATACCCCCAGTAGCTCCAAACCCTAACCAACGCCCAGTGTTCAGAGGCCCAACACCTCTGTGGGTGGAGAGTTTGGAGGCTTGGAGTCAAGAGCTAGACCAACCCATCCCCTACAACGGAGACCAAGGGTTCTACAACGTGAACGAAGGAAGCACTACGGACAGGGTCCTATCTATTCTAGTCCGCAGGGTTGCTCGAAACGAGATTCAGGGGAAAGCCGCCATTAAACGAATTGCTGAGATAGTCACCCACACCAGGTTGAGTGACATCCACACCCGCCATCTACAAGATGCTAAAGAGAGGACTCAGAATGACCGCGAGTCTCTACTTCAGGCACTAGCTGAGACTAGGGCAGAAGTCATAGAGCATCGCGTACGCCAGTGTGTGTACGAGCAGCGCCTACTCGACATGGAGCGCCAACTAGCAGATCTGAGGATCCGTCCGAGGAATAACCGTCGTCGTTAGAGGATGTTGACTCATCTTTCTTTTGAATTAAGGAATAGCCTTTCTTTCTGTGCCCTAGGAAGCACTTGTCTGTAAAATATTCCTAGCTTTTAAAAAAAAGTACTCTAACTAGACTTCTAAGCTGCCAACATTTTCCTGTTATGGTTTGATGTAAGACCTTATGTTGGGTCGTTTTTCCCGAACACTTTTTACATCAGTAATACCAGTAATATTGGCAGTTATTTAATCTAAGGGAAGCTCTTACACATGTGTTTTACTACTCTATTATTATTACCCTATCTAATTTTTGGACTGTGGCAATTTAGTCCATGAGACATTCTCACAATTGATTCTCACTATTATCACCATCCATATCAACTTTCAGTATAAGATGTCGCCTCGTCCGCGTCCGACCAGGGGCAGACCTGCAACTCAAACTCCACCACCACCACCTCCTCTGCAGTTCGACGCGGTGATGTTTCAGGCAGCTGTAACTGCAGCTATGACCGCAGCTATGGCCCAAGTAAATTCTAGTGACGCAAGCGGAGCCGGAATGGGCACTAACTCTAGACATGGTGAAATCCACCCACGTACACAGGGGTGTACCTATAAGGATTTCATGAGCTGCAAACCAACATTCTTCAATGGGACCGGAGGGATCATTGCACTGTCTCAATGGATCGAAAGAACTGAGGCGATCTTTAAGATGTGCTCGTGCCCCAAAGAAAGCAAGATAAAGTTCGTTGCTTGCACCTTCACCGAAAGGGCCTTGACGTGGTGGAATGGCCATGTCAAATCACTCTCTTTACTAACAGCCAACGCCATGGGCTGGGACACACTGAAAGACCTTCTGACAAGGGAGTACTGCCCTAGGGGTGAAATTCAGAAACTCGAGGAGGAACTCTGGAACCTCAAGATGAAGGGGATCGACATAGTGGCTTATACAGCTAGGTTTTGCGACCTAGTGACTCTGTGTCCTAACATGGTCCCCACCGAAGGCAAGAAAATTGAAAGATACATCTGGGGTTTAGTGCCCCCGTATCGAGGGATTGTTCTACCATCACAACCTACGACCTTTGACAGCGCCAAGGAATTGGCCCAAAGGCTCATCGATCATGATGTTCCTACTACTCCATCAACAACTGCAACCACTACCGCAACACCAACCCACGCGGCTGACAACAAGAAGAGGCGTTGGGACCGAAAGAAGGGCAAGTCAAATCAACACCCTTCCAAGAAACAACAAACGGTGGTTGTCCGTGCTGCCACTACTCCTGCTGTCCCTGTACCCGCCAAAACATATGCAGGGAACTTACCCAAGTGCACCAAGTGCTCTTTTCATCATAACGGCCCCTGCCGTGAGATGCACTGCACTAACTGCGACCGGAAGGGCCATACCGCCCGGTTTTGCAGATCTCAACCCAAACCCATCACCCAGATTCCCAGTACCGGAGTGAGTCAAGCCTGCTACGGGTGTGGCGAGACAGGGCACTTCAAAAGAAACTGCCCGAAAGCTGGGAATGCGGGAGGAGCAGGAAGACTACTTGCTATTGGCCATAATGAAGTCGTAGCAGACCCCACAGTAGTCACGGGTACGTTCCTTCTCAATAACTCTTATGCTTGTATCCTATTCGATAGTGGGGCAGAAAGAAGCTTTGTAAACAAAAAATTCAACCACCTACTTAATCAATCACCGCAAGCACTAAAAGAAACCTTCGTCGTAGAAATGGCTAACGGTAAGACAGAGAGTTCTAACGAGATTTACATAGGTTGTACCCTCACGCTAGATAATCATTCGTTCCCAATCGACCTCATACCAGTAGCTATCAAGAGCTTCGATGTCATTGTAGGCATGGACTGGTTGAGTCTCCATCGTGCCGATATCCTGTATTTCGACAAGGCAATCCATCTAAACTTACCCGATAACGAAACCTTGTTGATCTACGGAGACAAATCCAGTACGAGTCTTCATATCATCTCAAGTATTCAAGCCCAGAAGTACTTGCGTAAGGAATATCATGCATTCCTGGCGCATGTTGTAGATACGAGCCAGAAAACAAAAGACCTAAAAGACCTCCCCATAGTACGCGACTTCCCCGACGTATTCCCTGAAGAACTACCGGGTTTACCTCGGCAACGTCAAGTTGAATTCCGAATCGACTTAATTCCAGGAGCGACCCCCATAGCCAAATCGCCCTATCGTCTAGCACCTGCTGAGATGCAAGAACTGTCCGGTCAACTTAACGAACTGCTCATCATGGGCTTCATAAGACCAAGCTTCTCACCCTGGGGAGCACCAGTCTTGTTCGTGAAGAAGAAAGACGGATCATTCCGTATGTGCATCGATTACAGGGAACTCAACAAGCTTACAGTCAAGAATCGTTACCCTCTTCCTCGCATAGACGATTTATTTGACCAGCTGCAAGGGGTGAGCTACTTTTCTAAGATTGATCTGAGGTCCGGGTATCACCAGTTACGAGTGCTAGAGGAAGATGTCCCGAAGACAGCCTTCCGAACTCGTTACGAACACTACGAGTTCATAGTGATGCCATTCGGATTGACCAATGCGCCCGCAGTATTCATGGACTTGATGAATAGAGTATGTCGTCCTTACTTGGATCAGTTCGTCATCGTCTTCATTGATGATATACTTATCTACTATCGAAGTAAGGAGGAGCATAGCGATCATTTACGACAAGTCCTAGGAACCTTACGATCGGAGAAGCTATATACAAAGTTCTCTAAATGCGAATTTTTGATCCGAAGAGTCGAATTCTTAGGACACGTGGTTAGCGAAGAGGTAATCCACGTGGACCAGTCCAAAATTAAGGCTATTGAGAACTGGTCAGCACCAAAGATTCCTACAGAAATCTGTCAATTTCTAGGCCTCGCTGGCTACTACCGCAGGTTCATTCAGAACTTCTCTCGAATCGCGAAACCCCTGACTACATTGACCCAGAAAGGCGTGACCTTTGACTGGGAAGAAAATAAGAGAAGGCATTCTAAACTCTGAAGCGAACCTTATGCAGCGCACCGATACTGTCCCTCCCCGAAGGGATAGAAGACTTCGTGGTGTACTGCGATGCATCTAACCAAGGGCTCGACTGTGTTCTGGTGCAACGAGGTAAGGTCATCGCCTATGCCTCAAGACAACTGAAGACACACGAGGTCAACTACACCATGCACGACCTCGAATTAGGAGCGGTTGTGTTCGCCTTAAAAATCTGGAGACATTATCTGTATGGTACGAAGAGCACCATCTATACCGACCACAAAAGCCTCCAACACATTTTCAACCAGAAAGAGCTCAACATGAGACAACGACGGTGGGTCGAGCTACTCAATGACTACGAATGCGAAATTCGTTGTCATCCAGGTAAAGCCAACGTAGTAGCAGACGCCCTAAGTCGGAAAGAATATTCTGGTCGGAGAGTCAAGTCACTAACAATGACTATCCATTCGCATCTATCCGCACAAATTAAGGAGGCTCAGCTTGAAGCTTTGAAACCTGAAAATGTAGCGGAAGAATCCCTGCAAGGAATGGATAAGAACCTGAAAGCCAAGGGTGACGGAGCCTTATATCTCATGGACCGGATCTGGACACCGAAGCACGGTGGCTTCAGAGACTTGGTCATGAAGGAAGCGCACATTACTCGATATTCCGTCCACCCAGGTTCAGATAAGATATATCTGGATCTCAAGAAGTCATACTGGTGGCCTAACATGAAAGCAGAGATTGCTACCTTCGTAAGTAAATGCCTTACTTGCGCGAAGGTCAAGGTCGAATACCAGAAACCGTCAGGTCTACTCCAACAACCGGAGATACCCGAGTGGAAGTGGGAGCGGATCACTATGGACTTCATAACCAAGTTACCCAAGACAGCGGGTAGACTTGATACCATATGGGTCATCTGTTGGATAAGGTGTCTAAGTCCATAACTTATTTGGTATATACTTGACCCGATCCGGCATGGTCCATTTGGGTTGCACTTCACCCGAACTATTTATATGGATAACATTATGAGAAGAGTATATTTGCGGCTTATTAATATATTATAAGTTATAATATATTAATATGAAATTTTATTATTTAATTAGTATTCGTCTTAAATTAATTATGAATTAATTTAGTGATCAAATGGTGACTAATTAAACATGGGCTAATATATTTATATAGTGTGGGCTAACACTAATTATGGTAATGGGCTAAGCTTATATGGGAGTCCATGGATGATCCATGGAGCTCTTAACCCATGGATCCTTGGAAAGGAAAAGACATGCGTTATTAGGGTTTACCCTAATCATGTGCACTATATAAACAAACTTGTGATGCATGAAATGACACCCTAGTGTGTGTGAAGAAAGGTGGCCGATTTCTAGAGCATAGATATACTCTCTCATAAGTTTTCCAAGTTTGTGGTGATTTGTGATTTCCATTTGAGGCATTCACATTATTGGTGCTTGGCTCTCAAACTCCTAAGGAATCAATTCACAAACAAAGGTATGTAATTCATCTAGTTCTTTTATGTTTAAAAGTTCCCCATGCCGTGCTAGATAAGTTATAAACCTTGGAAAACAAATTTTGCATGTATTTTAGACAAACATAGATCCAAGGTTTATTAGGGTTGCATGTACACTTAGGAAGTGTTAGAATGCTCAAAACCCAACAGTGGTATCAGAGCCTAGGCTTGTTTGTTGCTACTTGATGCAAAATTATGTTAAAAATCAAAATTATTTCTTGTCTGAACAGTGGACTCGCCGAGTCCATGGGGGGACTCGACGAGTCCAAGTGAAAATTCATCCTACTCGTCGAGTAGGTTCGTGCACTCGACGAGTAGAATGAACTGACAGCAGATTTTCGACTTTTGTTGCTGGAAAAAGACTAGAAACATTACCCTAAACTGTTTTGGTGTTTTAAAACCTATTTTATATGGTGTAATGTTCATGCTAATCCATTTACAATGGCTTATATCAAAATTCCAAGATTTTATGTGCTCATATAATTCTTGAAATCTTGATGATTATGTTCATGTTCTTATGAGTTTAGAAAAATGATAGGAATTATTTGTTGAATTGTTTATCATTAATTCTTGATCATTTATGTGTTTTAATGGAGTCCATAATTTGTCCTCAAGTTATGGATATCTAAAGGTCACTTTCTTTTAAACACACATTTAAACACACATTTAAACACATAAGTTACATAAAAATGAAGAGTCTTCATTTTATGAACCATTAACTAATAAGTTATGAAATTAAAAGTTTTGAAAAGTTTCAAAACTTGCCCTCAAGTTTTGGAATTTTTAAAGTTACACACACTTTAATATACTTTAATTCCAACCCTTAGAAATTTAAAAGTTAAAATTCAACCCTTAATACTATTTATAACATTAATGGTTAATTATTATATATATGTATAAGATCAAGTCGTTTTACCGTTAGTAGGCCTCATTCACGAAGTCGGTCTCTAAAGGGGGTATAAGGTTGTTGCCTATAAAATGGAAACTTAATGGGTGTCCATTCTTACCCACCGCTTCCTCGATCGGTGGAGGGTCGTTAGCCGAACAGGTAGGATAATGATTTTAAATTCTCATTAAAAGTATAATGAATATTATAAAGTAACTAAACCTTTTATAAATTCCCAATCTTAGTTACTTTAGGAAAATGTGAATATGGTGCTAACCCATGAAATTCACAGTTTGTACCTTACCAAGTCGTTGGTGGAGCGTGTGTGGTTAACCGGCACATCGATTAGGTGATAATATTAAGGGTACCAAGTGAGTTTGCATGGTTATTCACACCTTGTTTTGTGATCCTCGGCATCCCACTCACAAAACCTGAAGGGCACAATCGAGATTGAAACATGCCATTGAAAGTTCAATGAATCTCAAAAGATCTAGGAGTTTCAAATCCAATTAAAACTTAATAATTTATTTCGTTTTTCATGGTGGGAATTGGTGAATCGTCATTCACCTACCTTCAAATATTTTATAGCTTGGATTACGGCATCCCTCTTCCAAGTTATAAAATATTATGTTGGGTCCTAGCCTTAATATTTCATATTGGGTGTTATATTAAGGACTTAAAATAAACTAACTTGAATATCTCCCATTGTAGATGTCTGGTTTAGACAACTGTGATCTTCCCAAATCTCAAGGAAATCATGCTTCTCTACCTCCACCTCCTCCATTTATTCTCCCTGACCCACAAGCTCGAAGACTTGAAAAATTCAAGGTCACTCAAGCCCTACTAGCAATGAAACATAAAGATGGAAGACATGTATGCACTCATGTCTTAGGAATGAAGTCACACTTTGACAGGTTGAGAATGTTGGGTGTCGTTGTCCCAAGGAAGTTGGCTATTGACTGGGTTCTTCAGTCACTTCCAGAGTCATATAGTGAGTTCATTCAGAACTACTATGTGATAAATCACGACATGACCCTAATAGATCTATCTTATTTGCTTGTTGCTGCTGAGTCAGAAATGATGTGGCGTAATGGTCAAGCAAATATGGGTGGAAGGTCTATTTCTCAAACTTCCATGGACATGGACATTGGTAACATTGGAAGTCCAGAAAAGCCTTTTCTTCCCGATGGAAAGGGATCGTCCTTGGTCAACCCGGTTGACCAAAAGGCAAAAGGAAAGGCTAAGTCTGTGATAATTTCGTGTACCATTCCCAAAGAGTCTATATGTTTTTATTGTCATGAGAAAGGACATTGGAAGCGAAGCTTCCCTGAATACCTGAAAGATCTGAAAGCAAGTAGAAACAAAATGTTAGACTCTGCTTCAGGCAAGTCCACTATCTAACTCTGTTAAGTTCCTTATTGATGATTCTTAATACAAAATGTGACTCGGTTACATTTTGGTGTTTGGCAGGATCAAGCAAAGGGAAGGACACTTAATAAAAGGAGTATGTTGAATCTGATAGCGAAGATGGATTTCAATCGCATGGTTCGAAGATTAGATTCTTGAGCTACTACTTAGAAGTTATGATAGATTGCTAGGAAATATGTAATAGCATAGTTTCCATTTAAAGTTGCATTGTAAGGAAAAGTTTTTCCGCATTTTATAAATAAGTAAAATTTTGTTTTACTTTATTTTATATCTCCTTGCAATGGCATTCATGGAAAGTTAATGTTTGTATGTTTCTAGCAATAATGAATTTGATTCTTTCATCTGTGGTAGTGTCTAAATTTATCAAATAAGGAAAGATTCTCATCACCCAAGGTTTCAATTGGACTGAAACTTGGAATCATGCAGGTTGTATTGCATGATGAATGAGAATTTTCATTTTTGGAAAGTTAAGACTAATTCCCTGACCACATGTGTATGTGAGGCAGGTGAAAGACTAAAGGATCGGGTACACTGGGTGTGTGCAGGTCAAAGTCCACCACAAAGATTGATAAGACTATTCGACATGATTTACTAAAGTTTAGTAAACATGGTTGTACCTACAAGTTGAAGTACAATTCTGAAACATTGGAATAGTTTCAATGTATGGCAGGACGAATGGGAAGAATCAAATTGGGCAGAAAGATAAAAGTTTCTCAAATCTGAAAAGATAGGAGAGTACTTTAGTATCTTGTTTTATGATCATCTTAATGATTAAGAAACCATGTCACAATTCATCCTCTAAGGACATCTTAGTGAATTTTATGGCTAAGAAGAGGATTCATGAATTGTTGGAATGGTTAAAATCAAGAAGATGAATCATACTTCGTTCCAAAAACAAGTCTTAGAGTCATACTCCAAGATTGTAACTTGAGTGACACATCTTAAAGAAGGTTTATAACACTTGTCAAATGTAAGAGTAAAATGTTTTCTACTCTTGTACATTTGAAATTGGTAAGTTGTGATGTTTTGGATAAAACATAGACCAACTGACATCAATTGTGTGAAGTGTTTATCTTGATAAGAATTCGCACGGACTCTTGAATGTTTGTTTGGTTGTCAAGGAATGATTCTTGACAAAGAGAAACTTGCATGTCAAGAGGACAGTGGGAGTCTTAAAGGTCTTCAGAGTTTCAAGAGCTAATCAAGGATAAAACCTATAGTTTATCGCTAGCACACAACTTGAGGTTTGTAACCTATCGTGTTGACATAATTCTTGTTCCTGTGCCTATTCCGGTAAAGTTGACTATATATGTGAGTTCTGTGAGTTCTCAATTGTGTGCATAACAACTTGGAAGAAATGGTGGGCCCTTGGGCTACCAAGAGGCAAGAAATCAAGATTGAACAAGTTCAATCCATATGTTTTGAGTTTGTCACTAACGTTGTCTTTTGATTACGGTTTTGACAAATTCATATGGATAGGAACACATACATCATAAAATCTAAGTGTCATAAGGTTTTTTTCCGATTCATGAAAATGATGGTGAGGAAACGCTTTCACTAAGTAGATTTTAAGTAGATAGCAATTGTGTTGTTTGCATTCTCAAAGTCGTTAGTGGAGCGTGTGTGGTTAATCGACACACTAACATGGACTTGTGAGAAATGGCAAACAGGTCTAAACATTAAGATTACGACATCTCTCTTCATAATTGTTTAGACACACATGTGAGCTATCTAAAGAAAGATGTATGAGTTTGAGAAGCTTAGATAAAGTTTTTTCGAAGCATCTCGTATCAGAAGTCTGAACTTTGGTGATGAAAGTCAATTAAGTATTGATTTCTAGAAGTAGATTTCTGAGTACATGTCAAAGCTAGTGGGAGCATAATTGTTGTGCTAAATGATTATCATGCTAGTGGGAGCATAATCAATTATGATGAGTATTGTTAATTATAGAAGACAAGATTTTCACTTGGAAAAGGTTGTTTTGCTATAATTAAGGGAGAGGAGATTATACTTCATTTCAATCCTAAAAATTTTAGATTCAGATTTTAATCATCATTAGTCAAGGACATATATATGAGTTTTATGTTGGAATGGTTCAACATAAGGAAATTCTATATATATTGCGTTCTCAAATTTGATTACGATTACGACATCCCTCTTCATAGTCGATTTTTGAAAACATGGAAAATAAAAAATATTGTAGCAAAAGACTGATCTAGTATCAGGTCTTTATGTGAGACATCATGAATCATGTCCCATATGCTTCGGGTATAGGATCGGTCACATGTGCTATAATATTTATCTGTTCTAAATTTTTTCAAAATGCTTAGAGCATTAAGAGGGAAAAAGGAATAGAACCGGATATGACTAAAATGATTAAGCAATTGTCGAGGACAATCTAAGGTTCACCAAAGATTGGTTGCTAAGGGATAGTTGGAAGTATAATGTTAAATTTCGGAAGAACCATATAGATATATTCTGAAAAGAGGTAGCTCTTGTTCAGATATGATAATCAAAATGGGAATATGGAAATTTTCTATATTGGGAGTTGGATATTAAAGAATCTATGAGAAAGTTAGAAACTTTTATGCAAGAAGGATGTTCAAAGCAATGTACTTTGAATATTAGACTTCGTTTCCATGGAATTAATCTCCTTTGGAATACTCTGTAATGATTGTTGACAAGTTTTGTGACTTTTGTGCATAGACATTGGAAGAGGATCAATGCATATAAGTTTGGAATCTAACAGATTACAGTAAATGACAAGAATTTGGTATTCTTACATTTACGGTAAGGATTTGGGACTGTGAAATGAGCATCATTGGAATCATGTTCAATTGATCTACTTCACAAAGTAAAGATCATAGACAAACATAGTGTGCATACTTGGTGTATGGCATGACTATTGTTTAGAAAACATAGCGTACATGCTTGGAGCATGGGACAACTATTGTTTTAATTCAAGTGTTAAGTTGATAAATCAAAACAGAATAATGTGGAATCAATATGGTGATGAATAAAAGGTGTTTTATTTATATTCATAAGTGCTGAGACCATATTGGATTCAATTATTCTTGTGTTTCACTTTGCATGTTTTGACTTCCATAATAACTAGGTTATTCTTTCCAAATGATTAAGTTATTCAAACCATCCACAGTCGGTCATATGTTGGAAGTAGATATGAATCAAGACTGTCATGAGTTGGTTGTAGAGGTCTAAGATGTTGGACATGGCTACAACACTCATGAGTGCTCATAAGTTATGAGTATTGGATTCAACCCACGCTCACTTGCATCACTTCATGGAATTCATCTCGAGTGATCGTGAGACGGTAATATCATATAAGTCTTCAAACCTAGAGATATGAGTTGTTACCTATGAGTTGGTTGTACATTGATTGCACGAAAACACATCAGTAACTTGATGTTATAAAACGTGCCTTTGTGTATAATTGAACAAGCAGTAGTAACAAGTATATGAGTCGAAGTTTATCTGTTCCTTCTAGTCCTTGGAGGATTAGAAGCGATATCTGGGCCCCTCGATGATTTTGTTTTGACCTATGCTGGACAATAAGTAAGACATTGTTCCATGTAGTTGTCCGGCTGATATCATGAGAGCAGAGGATTATATGATCACTTATCTAAAATGGCGCTACATAGTTCAACAGAGTTTTCGAGAGCTACGATTGCCGTTTGGTTCCTGAAGTCATATAGGCAAATATAGTTATTAGTCTTATCCAAGTGGGAGATTGTTGGATAAGGTGTCTACGTCCATAACTTATTTGGTATATACTTGACCCGACCCGGCATGGTCCATTTGGGTTGCACTTCACCCGAACTATTTATATGGATAACATTATGAGAAGAGTATATTTGCGACTTATTAATATATTATAAGTTATAATATATTAATATGAAATTTTATTATTTAATTAGTATTCGTCTTAAATTAATTATGAATTAATTTAGTGATCAAATGGTGACTAATTAAACATGGGCTATTATATTTATATAGTGTGGGCTAACACTCATTATGGTAATGGGCTAAGCTTATATGGGAGTCCATGGATGATCCATGGAGCTCTTAACCCATGGATCCTTGGAAAGGAAAAGACATGGGTTATTAGGGTTTACCCTAATCATGTGCACTATATAAACAAGCTTGTGATGCATGAAATGACACCTTAGTGTGTGTGAAGAAAGGTGGCCGATTTCTAGAGCATAGATATACTCTCTCATAAGTTTTCCAAGTTTGTGGTGATTTGTGATTTCCATTTGAGGCATTCACATTATTGGTGCTTGGCTCTCAAACTCCTAAGGAATCAATTCACAAACAAAGGTATGTAATTCATCTAGTTCTTTTATGTTTAAAAGTTCCCCATGCCATGCTAGATAAGTTATAAACCTTGGAAAACAAATTTTGCATGTATTTTAGACAAACATAGATCCAAGGTTTATTAGGGTTGCATGTACACCTAGGAAATGTTAAAATGCTCAAAACCCAACATCATCGTCGACAGATTGACCAAGTCCGCACACTTCCTACCCATCAAAGAAACCGACAAGATGGAGAAGCTCACGAGAACATACATTAGGGAGATCGTATGGCTGCATGGTGTTCCTATATCTATTATCTCAGATAGAGATAGTAGATTCACTTCGAGGTTCTGGCAGTCATTACAATGCTGCTTAGGAACGAGGCTGGACATGAGTACAGCCTACCATCCGCAGACCGACGGACAAAGTGAGAGGACTATCCAAACTTTGGAAGATATGTTGCGAGCCTGTGTGATCGACTTTGGTAAGGCGTGGGATACCCACTTACCCCTTGTCGAGTTGTTATCACACGAGCATCAAAGCTGCTCCATTCGAAGCCCTCTATGGCCGAAAGTGCAGGTCCCCTCTGTGCTGGGCTGAAGTGGGTGACACTCAGTTAGCTAAAGGACGAGTTCCTAACAGCACTCTCACGGGTCCGTAAATCATTCGGGAAACGACAAAGAAGATCGTTCAAATTCGTGAACGATTGAAAGCCTCTAGAGACCGACAGAAAAGCTACGCAGACAAACGAAGGAAACCTTTGGAATTCCAGGTGGGAGACCGAGTCCTTTTGAAAGTCTCACCCTGGAAAGGCTTGATACGCTTCGGAAAGCGTGGAAAGCTAAATCCAAGATACGTAGGGCCTTTCGAGATTCTCGCTAGAATCGGCTCTGTAGCTTACAAACTCAACCTACCTCGCGAGCTCAGTAACGTGCATCCTACCTTCCACGTCTCGAACTTGAAAAAGTGCCTATCCGATGAGACTCTTGTAATCCTACTCGACGAGATCGAGATCAACGAGAACCTCAACTTCGTGGAAGAACCTGTAGAAATCATGGACCGGGAGGTCAAGCGAACGAGACAAAGCCGCATCCCGATCGTGAAGGTCCGCTGGAACGCCAAACGAGGACCGGAATTCACATGGGAGCGCGAGGATCAAATGAAACTTAAATATCCTCACCTTTTTACTTAGTTACCTGTAATAACTTAGTTACTTGAACTCTAATTTCGGGACGAAATTCCCTCTAACGGGGGGATGATGTGACAACCCGAAATTCCTAACCGGTACATTCTTCATTTTTATCAAAGTTAGCCTTGTTTTGCTATTTTGTAATAGGTTTTGGGTCCATATAAAGTGCTTTAGGCTTAATACAATCGAGATATGAGTCTTAGGGAGGGTTAGAATGTGTAAAACATCACAAAATCGTGCTAAACGCACCTTGCAAGGTGTGTACGGCCGCACACCTGAGTGTGCGGCCCGCCAGCCACACACAGCCGACCGCACACCCTCCCAGTCTCACTCTCTAGCCTATATAAAGGACCCCAAGTCAACCTCACACCCTTTTCACACTCCTTGAAGCTGGAACATTTCTCTCTTAAGAGTCCTTCAAGTTTTCCTCTCCAATCATCAAAACAAGTAAGTAAACACCCTTAGATGTTTACTACAACACATTACAAAGTCTTTGCCTCGAGTTTCATCCATGAAATCATCATTTTAGATGATCTTCATGTGTGTACGGCCGTACACACATCATGTGTGACCGCATACACATCTTTTGGTCCTAAAATGGGCTTAAACACTCACCCAAAGCTTAGAATCGACCAAAACACCTCCTCAGAATCATCACAAAGCCTTGCAAAATCGATTTGGACACATGGTAGGAGTGTGTACGGCCGCACACAGGCCTGGCCGCACATACCTGACCGCACACACCCTTTTAAGGGTCCAAAATGGCCCCAAACTCCCAATCCGGCTAAGCAATGGTCAAAACACCTTCACTAGACCGTCCCAAAGGCTTGGAACCACGATTTTGACACACTCCATAGTGAGTGTGCGGCCGCACACAGGCTTGGCCGCACACTCTGGCCGCACACATACAAAATCCATGCTTTTGTGGCCTTACACTCCAATATAGGGCCATACACTCCTTATGTGCAAACATATGAGTTGGTAACGCTTAATTCTAAGTGTTTTTATGTCCTTAACACATGTCCCTATCACCTTTAGTGGTTATATCTACTAGTGTATTCATAGGAATGTTGTTACATGGAAAATAGGACTCGTTTGTGCTCAAGATTTCAATTGACACCCGGCGATCCTACATCGACCTTTCATTTGAGTTACTCACTGCAGGTGAGTTCATACCCCTAAATCAACCTTTTAAATGATTTTAAATGCTTTTATGGGGGGGGGATACAAGTTGAACCGTTATAGTTATTGTATCAATCACATGTGATTAATAAGTAGAACAGACTATACAATTTATTGCTACTTTCAGATTTCCATCAAACCTTGGGTTTCCAAGTATTTCAAACCTTTTCTCAAGTTCTTTAAATGCTAAAATTGTTTTCAAACTCTTTTATACTTGTTTTATCTTCAAAACCATATTTATACTAATATATTTATATAAGTAAGACTTGAAGGACTTAGGACTGATAGCTCACCTTATTTCATGTTCCTTGTTTGGTTGTGGACTTAGGGTATTCTGTTATTTGTCCGACTGTCATTGAATTCTTAGTTATATATCATATATATTTGTGTTGGATATAAAAGTCTTCACTTCAGTTCAGTACCTTTGTGTATCAAAGGCATGCAACCAACCTTACTATTTAACTATAATAGGTATAGTTAAGGAATATTACTCATTTCTCCTATTACAATGACATCTACCCGAGTCAATATAGTTATGAGTCAATACATGATAAATAATATACAAAGAGAATACTATAAGCTATCCAAGAGAACACTCTATACAT
Source organism: Lactuca virosa (assembly GCF_052849685.1). NCBI lineage: Eukaryota > Viridiplantae > Streptophyta > Magnoliopsida > Asterales > Asteraceae > Lactuca > Lactuca virosa. The sequence continues at coordinate 469,546,463 of NC_136429.1, forward strand.
TATACCAGAAAATACATTATACAATATACAAGAGAATATACTAAAACAGAAGGTGACATACTACTTCTCGATACGACACTTCATTGTGCTATCACCGTGTAACCAGAGTCTCCTGGAGGGAGAGCGGGCATTATGTGTATAGATCTATATGGGACAGATACTCCCACATCCCGACTGCTAGCTACAGTCCGAGCCGACTTGGCCCAGGGGTGACAAATGTCACCATACTACGTATGACCTGGAGGGTCATCAATTATTCGATCGTCAATCAGCATGGTTACATACGAGTTCACATTCAGACCTTTAATTAACACTTTAAGAATTAAAGGCAAAACAGATTCCCGAAGTGTATTGTACATTTAATACCACCTGGAGTCTGCATTTTCATTACATTCAGCCGGCAGTGACACTGCTGGGGTAAAACATTATTTCCTCATTTCTTTACATTAATGATGTCAAAAACTATATTTTCATAATAATAGTTTCACTGGGAAAAACTCTTCATTTATGAAAGAACAAATATACTAACAATTGAGTCTTGGTAGAAGGCTACTTTTTAATGGAAAACATAGGGTTTTCTAGGGAGTAAACCATTTTCAAACATTGAAACCAGTTATTATACCACATTGTTGTAAACATTTTTATACAAGCAATGACACTAAACACCTATGAACTCACCAGCTTTATGCTGATACTCGCTTTCAAAATAACTTGCATTCTCAGGTCATCAGTAGACAGGTAGAGATGCAGCTTTTGAGAAGATGGAGCATATACAAGACTCTTATTTATTTTGATTATACTTTTGGTGTCTAACAAACTGTACAGAACACGCTTGTATTACAATTATTATATTAATGCAATGGATGTTTTTGCTTGTCTTTACTATTATGCATTGTTATGATATTGTACATGACGTCCTCCACCCCAGAACGTATTCCGCCGTTCTTGGTTTTGTGGTGTGACATCTACGGATTTCCTGAGAATACAAGCGGTTTTGAAAAGAGTATCAGCATTAAGCTGGTGAGTTCATAAGTATGTTTCTGTAATGAAAGCCTATTAATGAATCAGTGAAAGCTGTTTACATGTTTCCAAGAAAATCCAATATTTTCTATCATATGAGTTTGTTACAACGTTCCATAAAGTACTAGTTTGATTTCCTGTTTACCATCAGATGAATTGTATAAAACTGTTTTTAATGTAAAACCCCTTTTTGTATGAATTACCCTGGATATCACAAGTATGTATAGAATGTTTTGTTGGAAAACTGTGGTTACCACCATTATGTATATTAGATTCAATAATTAAAATGAAACCATGTATTTTATTCCTTGGAACTCTCCAGTATAATGTATAGTAGTTCTATTAGTTAAAATAAAACTAATGAAGAATGAAATCCCGTAAACAAAAGATTAGTTTATATAATTGTGAGTCGTATAACCATGCTTAATATGACCTAGTGACCTTTACGAAGTTCTTCAAGTGTCGGATAAATGACATTTGTCACCCAGGTATGCCTGCCTAACTGTAGCTAGCAGTTCTGGTGTGGGATTGTCACTCCCGAATATATCTATTCACAAATCTCACGCTCTCCCTCCAGGAGACTCTGGTTATACTATGATAGGATTTAGTTCAGTACACCAAAGGGTACAATTTGAAGTAGAGTCTCACAATTTTGTATAATCTAGTTTACGTGTAGTTCTGTATTGATCTATTGTATTTAAACCCGTGTGCATACTTTATAGAGTAATAATTATACTTAGATAATTATATAATAAAGTATCCTTGTTACCCGAGTATGTCATAAACTAAGTCTGTCATAGTTTATATGTTTACTAATGTATAAGCTCTGGATTTGATAAAATCGTGTATTGGATCCCAAACTATACCTATTATAGTTTGCTTGTATGCATGTATTCGATTCATGTATTTTACTGAAAACTTTGCAATTATGGTTGTATGTTGAAAACTTCCCTTATGTTGAACATGTTACAAAAGGGAAAAAATATCTAAATATTTTAGAAGATGTAATGACCTCTTGGTTGTATTAATTGCATAAGTTTTTATCATGTTGAAATCCTTTACGTAAGAACACAAAATTTCTTTGTGTTTTCCTTGTATTCCACCCTGAAAACGTTTTAAAACAGTAAAAGTGTAGGGGTATGAACTCACTGTTAGTTGCGGAAAGTGTCGGACACGAAACTGTGAATGGAGAACCTCGGTTGTTGGTGTACGCGACACTTAACGGAATTCTAATAACAACTAGATACATATATGTATATTATTAGCAAAAACATTATTTATAGTGTTGGAAACACGCTTGCTTTTGGTTTAGGAATGTTACCGGGACTCGATTGAATCGGAGTAAGCGAGTTTTTAGCCAAGTTCACCACTTAGGAAGGGTTTGCGGTCGTGAAGGTGATTACGGTCGTGAACTGTTATCGGTTGTGAACAACCCCTCGAAGGGTTTACGATCGTGAACGGAGTATTGCCGTAAACTCAAGAACAACAACACTTGTTTTGAAGAAAAACTACTGTTTTGAAGAAAAACTACTGTTTTGATGCTCCCCAATGAGTTCTAAGGCGGGTAGAATGATAGATGATGAGAAATCTTGGGTTTTCTTGTGTTTTCGGGTGGGGGTTTTTAGAGAGAGGGAGTGTGTTCGTGGTCAAAAAAGCTCAAATGAGGGTGGGAGTCTTGTACTTATAGGCTGGGGGGTATGGTCGGTGGTGGGGTCCAGCCGTGAACGGTCCCACCAACCGTGAACGGGTTTACGGCCGTGATCGGGTTCACGGCCGTGAACACCAGTCAGGCCGGGAACTGTTGATTTTCGATGGAAACTCAAGTTTTTCACGCGATTTTGGTTCCGACTCTTATACAAATTTAATTATATAAAACTTAAATGACTTTCCAAACCATGGAATTTGACGGAACAAATAAAATATAAAATTTATTTAACAAAAAACGGCTAACTTTAACGGGAAAAGGGTTCGGGTTGTCACATATATATATATATATATATATATATATATATATATATATATATATATATATATATATATATATATATATATATATATATATATATATATACATGTCATCTTTATAAAAAGGCAATCTTATTTATAAATAACTCCTAACTTATATATCTATATAACAAGTCATATATAAATATCTTATTTTATATAAAACTATCTTTTATATAATTGTAACTAGTTTATTAAGATATAAATATAAATTTATAAATATCTTATTTTATATAAAGCTACCTTTTATATAAATTGAACTAGTTTATTAAGATATAAATATAACTTATAAATAATCATATTTTATGATATATTTCATAAGTTGTTATTTCTCCAATAAATATTATTTCCATAAATAACAAATTCCCAATTAGTAAAATATCATTTCCATGAAATAATAATTTTTCCAATTAAATACAAGTGTTGATATATTTATTAATAATCAAATTATACTAATAAATAATCAATTGATGGTAACTTGCTATAAGGTCTGACCCTATAGGATCATATATTATTAGAAATATCATTCTATAATGACTATTGGGCATACTAGATCTTTCAAGGGTAAGAATCACCAAAGATAAGGTTTTGGGTCAAAGAGATATCCTATGTTAAGTTTTAAGCTCAAGGTGGAGACAACCTAAAGCTAAATTCTTAGCGTAGAATAAGTCTCACGTATCAGTAACAATGGGCTGAACTTTCGTGCCTCACTCGTGAATCTTATTAGGGATGCTCACCAATGGGATCCAAGTGATTACTCGTGGCGACTCATATACCTCCTAACGCGATGCTCCAATTGTCTCCTGTGTCGGTATCAGAACGGTTTTCCTAGTTGTAACACTAGTATTAAGGCGATGAAGAGGTATTGAGGTATATTTGGTATTGGTTTTGATATAAGATTATTACTAGTGGCTATCTAGCTACTAACCTTACGTCTAAAGTCAATAGCTATCGAGGAATACTCATTCTCAGTACTAAGTGGATTGCTCCTAGAGTGGCTAGTGAGATAACCTAATTGGTTAGCCTAGTACTTGATAAGGGATAAGAATATTTCTAAATAAGGCGTTGTGGTAAAAGTGAACTTAGTTTCTAAGTGTACCTAGATGAACGCCTATAATATGCAATGCCCATACGCACACGGAAAAATTTTGTTTGTTTGTTTTTTTTTTATTTTAAGTAGAAAATCATTTTGAACATAAATCTACTATAACCGTTTCTAGCCTCGCATTAATTTTCCTTAATTAAGCATAGTTGGCCAGGCTATACTTAATTAAAGTCCAACAATGCATACTCGAATTTGTAATACCAGTAGTATGTTTAGTATTTTAAAAACGTTTTGAAATTTTTTGGCTATAGTTATGGTTCTCCAAAGAAAAACTGGTATTCTATATAACCTTCGGCTCTGATACAATTTCTGTCACACCCGGCTAAAGTGGAAACACGGGACGCGACAGTACAACGGGTCTCATAGCAAAAGCTAAGACAACACCAACCATAGTATTAAAATCTTTATAATTTAAAATAAGTTTAAACAACTTTTAATAGTAATTACAACGTATAAAAGAATCACACATGTGAATGTTCCTACAAATGATATGTCTCTTTGTGCCACTTATTCGATGATTCCTGAAAAAGCATGTAAAACGAGCCTCAACTATAAAAATAGTTGGTGAGTTCACATGTTTACAAAAATATTGGTTTCATGAATTGTTTTGGTAGAAGTTTCCATAAATAAAAGTGCATTGCTAAAATGAGTAAATAAGTTTGCATAAACAAAGTTCGTTGTCATCATGAGAAATAAAGTATGTTGCCAAAAAGAGAAGCAAAGTTCATATTCTCATGGGAAATAAAGTTCGTTTCTAAAACGAGTAAACAAGTTTCGTTGATAAAATAAGTATACAAGTTTCGTTACTAAAACGAGTATACAAGTTTCGTTGCTAAAATACGATGTAAGATTCATATGTGCATCAAGTTTCGATTCATGAGTTCACAACCCAAGCCTAATGACCGAATCGTGCCCTATTAACTACTATGTGTATCACAAACATAGTGTATAAAATGGTAAAATGCACTTTGTGAATCGTGCGAGTGAGGAGTTGTCCACCTCCTAATAATATTATCCATAATGAGCATGGGCTCAAAATAGTTAATGGGTTGTGTCAAATGATTTCAGGGACTTAACCGTGATACAGGCCCCATGAATTAAAGTAACATACACATACATGCAAAAAATAGCAACCAAGTTTGATACGAGTCAAAATATATACAACGAACATAAATAGCTTAGGACATGTTTTTCCACCCCGAAAAATTGAAAAACCGAAAATATGAGGAGGCGTAAATACTCACAATGACGTGTGAAGGTATTTGTGATGCCTTGAGCTAACTTCCCTCACATCCTACTACCGATTCCCAACGGTAAGGTTACACACTAGTAAGTCTCTAGTCGAAAATCTAACACTAGCGTAGTTAACTTCTACAATAAAATTATGCCAATATTGTATCAAAGTTAGGTTTTGTATAAGTTGCAAATACTTTCCTGAAAATTCAGATTTCCATATACCAATTGACTTATTAACATTTGCAAGTCACAAAACCCATTTTGTGTTATTATTTGAAATATATTTTAGCATTTTTGGAAGGGTTTTACAAGCTAAAAATTTAAAAACTATATCAAATCCGTTCTAAAATTTCCAAACTTTATATTTCCGTTCTAACTATAATTTAGAACCTCCTTGAAATTTTTCATGATTTTTAAATCTGTTTAACTATTTTTCCACCATTTAATTCATTGAAAACATCATAAAATCGTGAAAAACACTAAAAAGTTAACAAAAATTACCAATCTTTTTTAAAAACTATACAATGTATATAAGCTGGGGAAAATGTAAAAAGTGGTTTTCATACAGTGGAGTCTGGTTTTTATGATTTATGTGCATTAAATGAGAGAATTATAGAATAAATAGTATACTGATTTGATAATTCTTTAAATTTTTTGTACAATTGCTATTTGACGTGTACAAACTGGGAAAAATTTCAAAATTGGTTTTTCAGCAATATTACCTATTTTTATGATTTTTGTGTATTTCTTCTATTAAAAATGAAATTAAATATCAAACAGTTTATAAAATTTCCCAAAAATTTTATTTATGTTTAAAATTTATTACACGATGTTATGATGATTTATTGTGATTTGTAGAAAAGTTTAACTATTTTTTCTTGATTTATTCTCATAAATAAGCATTAATTCATGAAAAATTACTAAACAGTAAGTAAAATTGATTAAACTTTTTATTTACGGTTAATATTTATTGAAAAATATTCTGGTAAAGTTTTATAATTTTTAGATATGTTTACCTATATTTGCTCAATTTAACCCTTTAAATATATATTAAATCTTGGAGAAATAGAATATTGTTATGGAAAATTCTCCAAATTTTTCCATGAAGTTTATATAATATGTAGAAACTTCGAAAAATACTAGATCTAGTTTTTAAGCAGAATAATCTGGTTTTCAAATTTTGTAATGATTAAAGGAAGCAAGTAAAAATAAATACCAAAAGCATCAAACTCTAATGAAAATTAATATGGGGTGTCTAGGACTCATAATAGAATTCTATTTGTATTTTTCATTGTAAAGATTAAAAATATTGTATTAAATAAAACAAAGTCCATTTGAATCTCAAAATTTACATAAAGGCTTTTCTTACTATTTCTAAACTGAGAAAAACCGGACTTAAATATTTGAGGTCATTTAGATACATTTTTGAAGAAATGTGTCAATGATCATTATTAAATCACATTTTTTAGCACTTTTGAGAAATATATGAAAACAAAACCCGTGAACTAGATATCAATTATATGCAATCTATCCAAAGCACATGCATGAAGTTACAATATGTTCTTGATAGTTTAGAAAAGATTTAGATAAAAAAGACTCAAAATAAAAAGAAGAAAGTGTGAAAATCATCATTTTTGAGTTTGCATGTGCACTTTCTTTGATTTAAACCTAGATTTGATCATGGATTCTCATAATTTTCATGTCATGCAACATGTTTTGGTGAGAATCTACAATAACTAAAATCGAATATTGTTTGCAAGCAATAGAATGGCTTAGAACATCAAGATAGAAGAGAAAAATGCTAAAAAAATTGTAAATATTCTTATGGATCTTCAAGAGACGTATTCTTTACCTCAAATTTATTTGTGGCTTGATTATAAATTAGATTTACCTCAAAATCCATTATGAATCTCAATAATTTTGTGGTTAAGAGGTTGTGGTTGTGGTGTTTGGAGAATAAAAATTAGAGAGAATGTAGAGATAGTTTTCTAGAGAGAGAAAGAATAGAGATGTGTGTGTGTGTGTGTGTTGGAGAATAAAAGTGAAAAGAGAAAGAGAGAGGTGGTGTGGACGAATTTGAGAGAGAATAAAGGGATATTGGTGAATTGTAAATATTGGAAATTTATAAGCTTTTATGGTGAATTGTATAAAATTTTGACACTTATGTTCATAAATAAAGCTAATATTCCTAATTTATTATTCCATGATCAAATTTATGGTCCATGACTTATAATTAATTAAAGATGTTATATATAATATAAAATTTTGAGGTAGTTTAAATTTTATAAAACTTGCATTCATTTTAGAAAATTATGACAGTTGTCATAAAATTTTGACATTTTAAACTATCATAATGGATATAGAGTATCTTGATTTGTTTTTAACAAAATAAAATTATTAACATCATAAGGAATTGAGTTTAGTATTTGAATAAATCAAATTACTCAATGTAACATACTTATACTTTGTAGCAAGTTACATAGTTTGATTAAAATCAGATTATTGGCATTTTATGTAGTAATTTTGAGATTCGTGTGAAATTAAAGAATCAGGTATACTAATCTTAGTTTCAACTTTGAGTTAAGTTCCTACAAGCTTCTGACCTAATTTCTACTACTAGGTCAAATGTAGAATGTGTCTATATGAATGTACAAAAGTGCTCGAGTCAAGGAATGACCTGAATTTGGATAGTTGTTACAGTTAACGTAGTTATAGAAGTTACGTACCAATGTGAAATCTAAGTACACTATCCTTCGTTTCTACTTCTATGGGTTGTCCATGTTCGGAATTGCTATGTTATGTAGTCAAAATATAACTTGCATGTAACATATTAGGGTGATGGTTTTAATACCCTAACGCTTGTCATTAATTCGTCTCTTAAATATAGAATTTATCGATCTTTTTTGTTCTCACAATTTGTATCAGAGTAGGAGATAGCGTAATCGATTCGCTATTTTTCTATCGAGTAAAGGGTTTTGTTAGGGTTTTTACATTTTTCTTAAGACATGTTTTTGTTGTCTGAGTCGTCTCAATCGATTGTAATTCCTAGATCTAGATCTCTAGATTTCCCAAGATCTCGATTCAAGTTTTACACATCTAGTTCTATATTTGTTTCTGTGAATTCTTGATAATACCCCTAACGACAATCCTCACTCTCTTTCATTCAATCTATCAATTAGCATTGGATCTACGACAAGGATCCCAATCCTCTTTCCATAAGATTATGAACTCTGGGCTCTTCACTTTGAAGATTACGTTCTTGGAATCGAAGAACATGGTTCCACGATATGGCATGTAATGATGCAGGAAACGTACACGCATACAGGTACCAAAAAAGAAATCAAAACTCTGGCATATTACAATGCACTTATTATTGAACACACTGACGTTCCACAGGATGAGAAGAATAAGTTGATGAGAAATATAAAGGTAATGAGAATAATTCGATTTGATCTTCCTCCAGACACATTTCTTCTTGTTAGTTCATGTGATTCTGTAAAAGGTATTTGGGTTAGGCTGAAGGAGTTGTATTCAGGTGATGTTGATTTAGAACACTCTTTGCAAACAATACTCTTATCGGAATTTGGATCCTTTGTATAAAAAGCTGATGAGAAGTTAGATCAGACGTTCAATCGGTTCAATCATTTCTTAAGGAGAATGCTCAAACACAATCTTGAGCGCCGAGTTATTGAAAAGACAGTCACATTCATGAATGGACTCATATCCGAATGGAAGGCTATTATTTCCACTGTTAAGGCACACGCACAATTCAAAAGCTACTCATATGCCAAAATCGTGGGTATTTTGAGATCTCACGAAGATGAAGTTATTAAGGAAGTGAAGCTTGTTTCCAGTTTTGGATCCTTGGCAATAGTTGAGAAAGGAAATAAGTCAGCAGAAGATGATTCTGAAGTTGACTTTTCAGATAGTGAAATCTCAAAATAAGACAAGGCTATAATGGTGTCTAGTCCTAATAAGTTCTTTAAGAAGAATTTATCTCGTTACATAAATAAGTTCAAATAGGGCAATTCCAGTTCAAAAAAGCCAAGGCATGAGAGTTACAAGAACGCTCAAAATGACGAAGAGAAAAAGGAAAAGAAGTTGTTGGGTGACTGTAACATACACGTTCAGTTATCGTGTTTTGGTAGTTTAAAAATGAATATTATTAATTAATAAATCGTTTCGAGCAATGAGTTCTAACAAGATAGTTTTATAAGAATTGAAGTAAAACTATGTTTAGAATCATTCGGGAAGTATTAGAAGTCTTATGAGATTCCAATCAAAAGTCAAATATTGAAATTAATGAAAATGTGAAATTTAAGTTGGAAATAAGTAAAAATAATGTTATTGAAAGGTGTATATTATCTCGTTAGAAAAGTTTAGGCGAAAACCTCATCGAAATCCGAGTTATAACAAAGAAGTTATGACTTATTGAAGTTTCGCGACATAACCGACACGACGCCATATGACGTAAGAAGTGAGTTTACGATAAACTACTTTTTAGCTTTAGCAATCTAAATGAAAGTCGTAGTATTCGTTAAACCTAAAACTTTCATAAAAAGAACGTCAAAATTTGACTTTGTATGAAGAAGTTATGATTTTTCTAAGAATCGGCATAGTAGTACACATCCCGAAACTCGAAATAAAGATCGAGTGATTTTTAGCCGACACAACCTAAACGAGAATTAAAGATCTCGTCAATAGTAGTACAACGGTAAAAAGAAAGATGAAAACGAACGTCAGATGAAGATGTTATGAATTTTTAACGGACTTTTCCTTTCCCGGCCCGTTAAAAATATAACATTAAAAATAAAGTCAAAATTAGCCGACGGAATCTAAATGAAAGTTGTAAAGCATAATCTTACCCATATGTGGATATAAAGAACGTTAAAAACGGAGCTCGTATGTGAAAGATACAAATTTTTGAAGTTTTGGGCACAAATTACGAAGCTGGCCGAAGAAGTACGCCCAACGCACTATGACGACACGTATCAGCCACGAAGCACCTTCGCATGATGGACGCGTGTCCTAGCTCAGCCACGTCTGAGGCCCAGGTTTCGAACCATTGCCACGTCTAGTACACCTAGCGTACCAAAGTACGCTCAGCGTACCAGAGATTTACCCCCACCGTAGTACGAACTCTCGTTCCCCTATAAATAGCAAACGAAGGCAGCCGATATTTGGTTACAATTTTTACTCTTTTGTACCCTCTATTCTCTCTCAATTTACCCTAATACTACCCGAAGCCTAAGAAACATCCCCGACACCCGAAGCAAGTCCCGACGCACCGAAGACCCGAGAAAATAATATTTTCAAGTTGAAACGCTATCCGCGCAAGGCCCGGTTTTCAACTAAAATCCTCGGTTTCGTCAAATAAAGTCATTTTTAGAGGCGAAGTGCTTCCCAAATTATCATTTTACCATTCAGTTATTTCACGGTGAGTTCAATATATAGGAAAAATTGTATGTTATGTGTTATATGTTCAATGTGCTTTCCTGTGTTATTCTGGTTTTATATACCTTTGGCTATGTAAGCATGACTTGTATACTAACGGAGTTATACCTTTGACCATGTGATCAGTGAAAGGACTAGTATAACAGTGGTATTGGTATGTAGTCTATGGCCATGAAGAGCATGTCTCGTAAGAGAATGACTTCTACCACTATGGCATTGGCAGAAGGTTAGATAGGGCTAAAAGCCTATAAAATCTACCAAAATGTTTATTAAAAAAAATGTTAATTAAGAAATCGTTTATTTTCTATGCCACATGGGCAAAAGTCTTATTGATGTATATCAAGTTGAAATTATTATGTCTCATTGATTGTAAATCTTTGAATCATATTATTCGTTGATATGGAAAGCATGTCATATGATACTCATCTGCCTTTGTTGTTCTTTGTCCCCCTTTGTTTCTGTCTTGTTGATATATATATATATATATATATATATATATATATATATATATATATATATATGGCATAACGTTATATTGTAACTGTTATTGAGCTCACTAAGCGTCACCGCTTACCCCTCTAAGTCTTTAATTATTACAGGTGATAAGCATCCAATATAGTTATGTACTGTTAGAAGATGTAGATTAGATAATATTATACCTTTTGTATTTAGTGTATAAATTCCTGGGAAATTATCTAAAACATAAAACTTTCTAAAAACATCATTAGTCGGTTTGTTTCCAGTCTTTTGTAATAAGACCATATATGTAAAATATGTTTATGAATATGCATGTAGCATGTTTGGAATAATATTGTAAATTTTAGAAAAGGGTTCTTTCAATCATGGTATCAGAGCAGTAGTTTAAGTGAACTAAATACCACAGATTGGTATTTAGACTTAAACCATCGAAAGTTCAATATATGAACGGATTCATATGGAGTATTTATGGATACAAACCATACGGATTCATTAGGCTTAAATTTGAATTGCTAAGTAATGATGGTACGATGTGTGCCTAGTATATTTTAGGTTGAATACCTCACTTTCTATAGTGTGCACTAGCATACTTTAAGGGAGATGCCTTAAATGCTAATATGTGCTAGAAGATAAATAATATACCCGAAAGCACGAACACGACTTAGAGATATGTGGTGCCACTCTTTCTATTTCGAAGCATCCACGTGTCAATCGAACTGTCTCTGTTTCCTCTATTCTATCGGCTCAATCTGCTCGATCTGATTCTAGCAGACAAGTACAATCTCATAATACCTTTCGTGGCCGCGGTAGGTTACAATATTTTTCGCTTCAATCACCATCGTGTCAAAAATGTGAAAAGAATCACCAGGGTCAATGAAGAACAGAAAAGGACCGGTGATTTGCTATGGATGCGGAGAGAAGGGTCACGTGAAGCCTGTTTGCCCGAGGAAGAATGTTACATGCTATGCATGTGGTGCTACTAGCCACAGAAAGCGTTTCTGCCCTACTCTTTTTAGCCAGAAAATGGGAAGTCAAGATTCCGTTCAACAACCAATGAGTACTTCAACTAAAAAGGAGGAGGTGCCAAAAGCTAAAGGTCGTGCATACCAGATGATCGCAGAGGAGGCACGCGAGGACCCGAATGTTCTGACCGGTACGTTTCTCGTCAATTCTAGACCTGCTCACATCTTATTTGATTTTGGTGCCTCAGATTCTTTTGTGTCTCATGAATTTGCGCATTATTTTCAAATGGCTTGTTAGGAACTCACCCAACCGTTTCATGTAAATACCGCAGGAGGTGTATCAATACTTGCTGATAAAATCTATAGAAATTGTGTCATAGAAATAGAAGGATAAATCATAAAATTTTCTTGTTAACCTGATTCCTATCTCCTTGTCCAACTTTGATATCATTATCGGTATGAAACTTTTCAAGATGATAAGGATACTTACGATCGATAACTTCATAAATAAACGGTCAAAGGATATCATAAAATAAAACCTATCAAGTGACACCGTAAACAGTGTATTAATACCTATAGAGTGGTGTTGTACATTTAAACTATGTTTGACGAAATAATAACACCTGTCACACCCCGTTAAAGCGGAAACACGAAGAGTGACAGGCTAAGGTCTCATCACAAAGGTAAATAGAAGTACCAACCATAAACATTAAGCGTTTTAAGTTTACATCGCGTACAAAACAAATACATTCAGTTTTCACAATGCATAATTTAATACATAGCAAAGGTAACAACTTAAATCATGCTAACGTCTTGTTGATTCACTGACCGTTCCCTGAAAAGCATGCAAAAACGAGGGTCAACTAAAAAATAGTTGGTGAGTTCACAGGTTTATAATAATACATTATTTAAAAAATGTAGTTTATTCTATAAATGTTCCAATTTAGAAGACGATGAATGCCATTGCATTCCGTTCACAACCAAGCCTAACGACCGTTCCTGCCCCATTCCATCATGTCCATGGTTCCCATGATGTCAGTTCATGGAAATATGCACTCGCGGTTCTAGGCGAGTGGGGGCTGTCGACCCCAAATAGCGCTATCCATAAGACCATCGGCTCAAATGTGAGTTAATAGGTTGTATCGGTTCTCCGGGGACTTAATCATACAAGTTAATAACACCAAATTCATAATACAAGCTCATACAACAAGGTTCATATCACAAATTCATAGCACAAGTTCATAAAATAATGTTCATAGATATTGTGGCATGCTTTCCACCCCAAAACATTAAAAACCGAAAATAGGGGAGTGCGTGAATACTCACTCTGGAAAGTTTGCGGCTCGGGCTTTGCGGGTTGATGTTGGTGAGTGCGAATCCTAATAGCATCCTACGGAACAAATAGTCTCTAGTGAGATATAATTCACTAAACCATTATCTAAGTCTACTTATCCTACTAGTGGTGTCATTAAGTGCCCAAAGTTTGTTTGGTTCATTATTAGTATTATTGAATTCATGGTGTGTTATATTCAAAAAAAAAAAAAAAAAAAATTCATAAAGGCATGAAAATGAACTCCAAAAATTGTAAAACTATATATTATGTTTCTACAGGAGGGTATTAGTGTCCAGATAATTTATAGACATTTTTTATGGTCGTTTTATATTTATTTGTAATTTAGGATCAAATAATATAGAAAATCCAAATAAATTGGTAAACAGTTTCTAAAATTCTCAATTTAATTTTTACAGGTTCTTATAATGTTCCTAAGGTTGAGAAAAATATTGGTTAGGAACTTTGAGTCCAATAACCCGAGATTATAATTTCATGCTCCAATTTAATGAAAAATATGGAATAAATATCAAACAGTGTCCAAAATGTCTGAAAATTTACATGGCTTTCTTGTTCTGTGATTATATTCACAATAAAAATTTTCAGATTTTTATACCTTCCGAAAATGATTATTTGGAATTTAAAGCCATTAAATAACTATTTTTATAAATAAATAAAGAATTGGTTCTAGCCCTTGGTATTTTACAGATTACCACATGCATGTGAGGGCTTTCAAAAAGAAAAATGTTCAAAATTTATTCAGAAGGGAAATAGGGGTATTGAACCCAAACAAGTTAAGAAATGTTGCACATTATAGTGCATGAGATGTAAATGTGGCTGAAGTTCATGAATTTGAGTAGCACATTCTGTGGGGTTTTAAGCCACGAAATTTCAGCCATCATTCACTGAATATGTTAAATTTCTAAACTATTTTTCCCCAGATTTATGGTTGGGTTTAAGGCCACTGATCACGTAAAGTAAAAATGGTGATCACAGAAAAAGAGCTATTTGCGCAACCATTTTGTAAAAATTGCCAAAAATACGATATTTAATCTTTTACAGTGAGACCAGTTGGGTTTGAAAGCTAACTCGTGGAACAATCCAATACAAAAAGAATATCAGGATTTGGTTAAGTAATGACCGAGTTATGGCTGTTCAAATCTGAACAAAATAGTCTGGCAGATTGCATGTCTCCCCTAGTTGCTTTGAGTGCATTCTTAGGGCACTTTGACAAGAACAACATGCATGCTTCTGTTAAGGTCCGATTTCTAGCACATGCATGGAGTGAATGAGCATCCAAGATGTACTAGAAATGGTTTAAATGCTTTTGGTCATGCAAGAACACAAAAGAAATGGAGAAGAAGATGTAATACTCGGTTTTGAAGTCACATGAACACATGTGCATCTTTTTCACTCATTGCATGGGTTTGATCCCGGATTTTCACCATCTCAAACACATGCATTGTGTTATGGTGAGAATCTACAAACCACAAGGGAAGAAGTAAGGATTTCTAGCCATAAAAGGGCACAGAATCCAAAGAGTAGAGAAGAACCATGAAGAAGAGGAAGTAAAATCATGAAACTATGAGGGAGGATTGTGTTGTTTACCTTGGTTTTGATCTTGAGAGAAGCAAGAACACTTCAAGACCTTCTCAATTTCGAAATTATGGCAGAGAATGGAGGATTTTCTGATGTGTAGGAGTGGTCTTGGAAGTGGGAGAGTTTTCTTGGAGAAGGAGTGTGAGATGGAGTGTGTAGGTGGTTCAAATGAGGTGTAATGATGGGTTTTAAGGCATGGGGGAGAGGGAAAAGCCTAATGGACGAAAATTTAAGAGGGATATGGTATTTTTATTGGTATTTGATCAAATAATAAAGCCTCCCTTGAATTTTTATAAATCTAGATTTTAAATTTTATAAAACTCAAACATTTTCATAATCTCCTAAGGTTTTAATTATTGGGTTTTGTTGAGGTATTTACACTTGGTAATGAATTCCAAAAATTATATTTGTTGAATTAATTTATATAATGATAACCTATTATTTAATTTTTATAAAAATCAATTTATCATATTTCAACAATTCTAACAAGGATTCATAATATGTGATTGTAAGAATTTGATATTCTTGGATTTTATTTTTGGTTCACATTTCGAATCATGAAGTGTATGAATTTGTCATCAACTTTATAGTTGGTTCATATTATGATCTAATTTTTGTTCATATTAGCTTGTGATACTTAACCTTGTTAAGCATCAATTTGTTCCAATATGAAATTTTTAGGGTTAATAACCTACCCTTGAGTTGTAATCTATCGAACATAGTTTTATGTTTAGACTTAAGGTTCAGCTTTGGCACTTTACCACTCAGTTGGTTCCTTTACATATCAATGTGATCGTTCAATACAACTAAGGTACACTACTTGTTCCAAGGGATCTATTAAGTCACAAACCTAGTTCAACTTGTAACTATAGAGCCAAGTTAAGTGCACACAAGGAAATGACAAGGTTCTAGATGAGTATTGACCTGAGTTTTGGTGGATGTCACAACACCTTTGGAGGAAGTTGTGTGTTTAAAGTACATTCGGACGAGATGAATGTTTTAGTGTAATCCATGAAGTTGTTCCACCTTTGACCAGATTGAAGCAGTGATTGCTTACAGAGTTAGAAGAACTGAAGATGGTGATAAATACTTCGACAATATCAAAATTGATGTTATGCAAGATTTAGAAGAATTTAATGAAGATCAAAGGAAAGGCTAACAGAGTTTTCAGACTCAATAGGCCAAGACCTTGCCCAACATTGTGATGTAGTATGCAGTTCGAGTAGTATGGTAAGAACTGATATGTAATGCTCAGACTTAGTACTTAATAATACCGAGTGACAACTGACTTCTATCCCATTCTTAAGAAAGTTCCATAGTTTGTTAAGCCGACTTTAACAATCTTAATTAGGATGGTGAAATGAGTCATTTAGTTAGGCTGAATGACTTACTAGTCAGAGTAAGGTTGAGTATATAGTTGAAGAATATATACACTTATTGTGTTGTATGAGAAGAGATGTTGCTATTATGAATGACAGAGAACCAAGTCGAAGCTAGTAAAATATGCTAAGATGCAGTTAAAATGCAGACTTCCTAGAATAGATTCCTATGAACTAGACTTAAAAGATACACCCATAAAATAATGATAATAAAAATAATAATAATAGTAATAATAATAATAATAATAATAATAATAATAATAATAATAATAATAATAATATTAATAATAATAATAATAATTATCATATAAAGGAATGCCAATGTCTTGAAAGGGTAATGAAATGAATAAATGTGCTTGGTGACTTGCATGAGATAGAAGATGATACATATAGTTGGAGATCGTTTGTCTCCACACTACTAGAGTAAATTCTGGTATATAGTGTGTCTTGTAAAGTAGACACTACCCGAGAAAGAATTTATAGCAAGAATTGGGAAGTGAAATTCCTATCGACCTAAGAAAAATATTAGGATATGCTAGATCGAGCTTATGCATAAAGAGAATTCTAGAAGGTGAATTTAAGAAATCCAAAATATGTTTGATAGAAACGTGAAATCCCTAGTTGAGTCTAGGATAAATTCTTGTATGTACTTGTTTGAACACACTCAGGTGTGAAAAGTTGTTTTATGAAAACTTTTGAATGGTGACTTGGGAATTGCGAGACAATACTTGGGACGAGTATGAGTAGGTGTGAATAGTAGTAGAGGCCTATACTACTGGAAGCACAGGACTCACACTTGGATCAGGGAAAATCACAAGGTTACCAAGAAGCCAGTAATCGATTCCGTTTTTTGTTCGAGTATGTCATTACCTTCGTTTCGTTGATGACTAACAAAATGATTTTTGTTCAGACCATAGTGTTCGTAAAGAACCGAGTTCGACTAAAAAAGATCTGTGAAGTGAATTGATTGGTTCAGAGAACCATGTCTTGTGAAGCAATGAAACTTCAGTCGGAAGATTGAAGAAGGAAATGGTCGGGGTAGTCAATAAAAGTATAACAGCCTTCATTAAAGGATTAAACAACCATTAGCTAGAAATGCTACTAGTTATGAAGATATAATATCACATTAGAACATAAAGGAAGGTTTCTTCTATGATAGTGTTTGACTAATAGAAATAGGAGTATGGTTCGTTGTATGTCTTTTGCGTTGTGAAATCAAAGGTCATTAGAATAATCCAAGCAGTAGAAAATATACTGAAGGTATATGAAGCACTATATGGGCGCAAATGTCGTACTCCATTATGTTGGTATGTCGTAGGACAGAAACTCTTTGGTGATCCTGGAATGATTCAAAACACCACTTATAAGATTCAAATTGTGCGAGGAAGAATGAAAGCGGCCCAGGATCGACAAAAGTCATATGCAGTAAAGAGAAGACGACCTGATAGAACTCCTGGTGGATGAATTCATAATGTTGAAGGTATCCCCATGGAAAGGCATTATGCGATTTGGGAAGAAAGGAAAATTGAGTCCTAGATTTATTGGACCTTTAAAAATCATCCAGAGAATTGGTAAGCAAGCAAACGGTTTGGAATTTCAAGAAGATTTGACTGGTATTCATGATTTGTTTTATGTGAGTTATCTATGTAGATGTTTAAGCATATATGATGAAACGGTCCCGTTATCCGAGGTGAAACTGGATAATAAATTAAGATATGTAGAAAAGTCTGAAGAGATCGTAAACGAAAGAACGACTAAATTAAGTAATAAAGAAGTAGAGTTAATGCTTATTAAGTGGAAACATCATCGAGGCCCAAATTATACTTAGGAAAGTAAGAATGAGATAAGAACGAAATATCCCCAGTTATTTAAATCGATATGAATTCGAGGACGAAATCCTCAAAATGAGGAGGTATTTGTAACATAGACGTTTAGTTATCGTGTTTTGTTAGTTTAAAAATGAATATTATTAAATAATATATGGTTTTGAGAAATGAGTTCTAACAAGAGAGTTTTATGAGAATTTAAGTAAAACTATGTTTAGAATCATTCGGGAAGTATTAGAAGTCTTATGAGATTCCAATCAAAAGTCAAAAATTGAAATTAACGAAAATGTGAAATTTAAGTTGGAAATAAGTAAAAATAATGTTATTTAAAGTTGTAGATTATCTCGTTAGCAAAAGTTTAGGCGAAAACCTCATCGAAATCCGAGTTATAACAAAGAAGTTATGACTTATTGAAGTTTCGCGACAGAACCGGCACGACGCCATATGACGTAAAAAGTGAGTTTACGATAAACTACTTTTTATCTTTAGTAATCTAAATAAAAGTCGTAGTATTCGTTAAACCGAGAACTTTCATAAAAAGAACGTCAAAATCTGACTTCGTATGAGGAACTTATGATTTTCCTAAGAATCGGCATAGCAGTACATAGCCCGAAACTCGAAATAAATATCAAGTGATTTTTAGCCGACACAACCTAAAGGAGAATTGAATATCTCATCAATAGTAGTACAACAGTAAAAAGACAGACGAAAACGGACGTGAGATGAAGAAGTTATGAATTTTTAACAGACTTTTCCTGTCCCGGCCTGTTAAAAATATAAAATTAAAATTAAAGTCAAAATTAGCCGACGAAATCTAAAGGAAAGTTGTAGAGCATAATCTCACCTACGCGTGGATATAAAGAACGTTAAAAACAGAGCTCGTATGCGAAAGATACGAATTTTTGAAGTTTTGGGCACAGATTACGAAGTTGGCCGAAGAAGTAGGCCCAACGTACTTCGTACGTATGCGCAACGTACTACGAAGACACGTATCAGCCACCAAGCACCTTTGCATGATGGACGCGTGTCCTAGCTCAGCCACGTCTGAGGCCCGACTTCTGAACAATTGCTACGTCTCGTACGCCCAGCGTACCGAAGTACGCTCTGCGTAGAACACCGCCACGCAGTACGCCCAGCGTACCAGAGATTTACGCCCAACGTAATGCTAACTCTCGGTCCCCTATAAATAGCAAACGAAGGCAGCCGATATTTCGTTACAATTTTTACTCTCTTGCACCCTCTATTCTCTATCAATTTATCCTCATACCCCCCGAAGCCTAGGAAACATCCCCGACACCCGAAGCAAGTCACGACGCACCAAAGACCCGAGAAAATGATATTTTCAAGTTGAAACTCTGTCCGCGCAAGGCCCTATCTTCAACTAAAATCCCCGCTTTCGTCAAAGAAAGTCATTTTTAGAGGAGAAATGCTGCCCAAATTATCATTTTACCATTCAGTTATTTTACGATGAGTTCAATATATAGGAACAATTGTATGTTATGTGTTATATGTTCAATGTGCTTTCCTGTGTTATTCTGGTTTTATACCTTTGGCTTTGTAAAGCATGACTTATATACTAACGAAGTTATACCTTTGATCATGTGATCAGTGAAAGGGCTAGTATCACAGTGGTATTGGTATGCTGCCTCTAGCCATGTAGAGCATGTCTCGTAAGAGAATGACTTCTACCACTATGGCATTGGCAGAAGGTTAGATAGGGCTAAAAGCCTGCAAAATCTACCAAAATGTTTATTAAAAAAAATATTAATTCAGAAATCGTTTATTTTCTATGCCACATGGGAAAATGTCTTATTGATGTATATCAAGTTGAAATTGTTATGTCACATTGATTGTAAATCTTTGAATCAGATTATTGGTTGATATGGAAAGCATGTCATATGACACTCATCTGCCTTTGTAGTGATTTGTCCCCCTTTGTTTATGTCATGTTGATATATATATATATATATATATATATATATATATATATATATATATATATATATATATATATATATATATGGCATAATGTTATATTGTAACTGTTATTGAACTCACTAAGCGTCACCGCTTATCCCTCTTAGTGTTTAATTATTGCAGGTGATTAGCATCCAGTATAGTTATGTACTGTTAGAAGATGTAGATTAGATAATATTATAGCTTTTTTATTCAGTGTATAAATTCCTGGGAAATTATGTAAAACTTAAAATTTTGTAAAAACATCATTAGTCGGTTTGTATCCAGTCTTATGTAATAAGACTATATATGTAAAATATGTTTATGAATATACATGTAGCATGTTTGGAATAATATTGTAAATTTTAGAAAGGGGTTCTTTCAATGATTCTGGTTATGATTATAACTATTGTCATGGCAAGAATCACTTTGCAAAGGAATGCATGTTGAGGAAGCAGAATGAGAAAAAGGTGAAACCAGCGTTGATAGTGCAAGAAGAAAGTGATGATGGTCGAGTCGAAGTTTGGTCTACAGACTCTGAGGATGATGAAGTAAGGAAGCCCACCCATGGCGGGTGCTTTGTTGTGAACTCAAAGAAGCAGGGCTATGAAGGCAAGTGCTTGATGATTCAGAATGGTGTTTCAGAACCAAGAGAATATGCAACTGATGGTGGAAAGTCTTCGGAAAGTTGTTTTACTGCGAACACAGTCACAGAGCTGGTGAAAGAGTTCGAGAAGGTGGTCGCTAAGGTACATTCTATTCTCAAATATCTTAACATTCCTACGTCCCGTTATGATTTTGAATTAGACGATTTACTATATACTATTTCTATTTTTAGTGATAGTTTTAAAAGAACTCGTCTTAGTAATTCTATGTGAATGGTCAACTTAACAAGGTAACATTTAAGAGTGAAGAGAGAAGACTGGGAATAGAGGAATTGGAACTAGAGCTCACTAGATCACGAGATGATATTATTTACCTTAAAAGAGATAGTATTGCACTTTTCAAACAGAGGAATATTTTTTGTTTGATTGCTAAATGTTTATATTACTCAGTTTCATTTGGATTGTGAAATAGCGAAATGTTTGCATAAAATGATTTTACCCTTTCTTGAATTAAAAGAGGATGAAATCAATGTTGAATGCTACAAATGCAAATCGATTGTTTCTTTAGATGATGCTTCTGATTCTTACAGGGTTGGACTTGAGAAAATCGAGGAATATGTTCAGTCGAAAGACCATAAAAACAAAGAAATGTTAAATGAATAAGATAAAGAAGAAATCAAATTAAGTGCTATGCGGAAATAAGACTTATTATGCAAGAATCTAAATTCATAAAATACTTTTGATTCCGAAAATATTTCTGAATTTGATGAAATTGAAATTTATGAAATTCTTTTAGAGGATGAAATTCATTGTTCTGGTTTTGTGCAAAATTTTTATGAACCTAAGCAAAATCTAATTTCAAAAAACTCAATCGAATTCGTTCGAATTGTTGAAAAAAAAGTTTCTAAAGTTTTGAATTAAGAAGCAACTATTTTTCCGAAAGTACAAATTGTTCCAAATCAAGTTTTTGTAAAGAAAGGAATGAATAAAAATGACACATCTGAACTAGCGTCCCTCGTTGCTGATGATAATGCGAACATATGTGATGAATTCTTCTGGTCAAAGCCGATAGATAATGTTGATGAACCAAAAGGTCTTTCAGAAATGAGCTCTTGGAAAACAAAAGGGAAATACGTTTCAAAACCATTGACTCGTGTGAACCTTTTTTACGATAAGGCCGGAACAAGTGGCACAAAAGATGTTTCAAATGAAACCTCTTAAGAAAAGAATGAAATACCAGTTAGAAAGGAAAAACCGAATGCTAAAATTCATAAATCTGCTGAAGAATTAATTCCAAAGAAAAGGCAGTTGAATGTGAGATATAGAAAGAATTTAAAAGAAAGAAAGTATTTTTTTGAAGAAAATGAATTCCAATAAAAGTTCTGTCAACTCAGCACAATCTTCTAATGAAAATAAAGATTCGTCTCAAATTCCGAAATAAAAATCCAAGTGTTCACCTAAACCACAGTTTTCAAAACCTCTCACCAAAAGAAAATTTTCTAAGGTTGATAACAAACTTGCTTTAGAACCATATATTACTTTCACGGAATATGAAGCCAAGTTGAAAAAGGAAGAAAAATAATTTTCAAAAAGAATAGCATCAAAAATCAAAGAATATATTCAAAGAAAATCTAATTTTGTTGAAATTAATCTTTGTGACAACAAAGTTGAAGTTTTTAAAATGCAAAAAGGGATGAACCGTGCTTTGAAAAGAAAATCCTTTTGGGTTGACAAAACAAAAATTATTCATGTTCAAAAGAAATCCTCACAAGGACCCAAATTGGTTTGGGTTCCTAAAACTCTCTAAATTTTCCAGGTTATGCATGACGAACAATATGATTCAGAATGGTATATCGATAGTGGTTGTTCTCGTCACATGACTGCGAGGAAAGAAAAACACAGAAAGTTTCATACTTTAAAAGATGGCAGTATAGTGAAGTTTGGAAACAACGCCACTGGAGAGATAAAAGGATATGGAATGATAACGAATGGAGAATTCTCAATTCTGAAGGTAGCATATGTTGAAGGCTTGCAACACAATCTGATTAGTGTTTTGCATTTGGTTGTTGGTATAGGTCTAAAGGTATCTTTTGATGAAGAAGGTTCAGAAATCATAAAGAATAAATCTAAAGCTATTCTTCTGAAGTCAAAAAGGAAGGGAGAAATGTATCCACTGAATTTGAATCCAATAAAAAGGAAACCATCTATTTGATTTCTTACGAAAGCATCTTCGGATGATAGTTGGCCATGGCACATAAGACTTTCCCATCTGAACTTCAAGGATATTAACAAGCTTGTCATTGGTGATCTTGTTCGCGGTCTACCTCTTCTGAAGTTCGAAAAGGAACACTTGTGTGCTGCCTTCGAGCTCCGAAAACAATGCAGGAAGAGTCACTCATCTATCATAAATACCAAAATCATTAAACCACTAGAACTATTGCATATTGATCTTTGTGGTCCATCAGCAATCGAGAGTATTGGTGGTAACAAATATATTTTGGTTATTGTTGACGATTGTTCTAGATTTACCTGGGTGTTCTTTCTTAGACAGAAATCCGATGCAACTAAAAAGCTCATAGATTTCATCAAGTAGGTTGAGCTTCAATTACGAAAGCCTATTCAAAAAATCCATAGTGATAATGGTTAGGAATTCAAAAATCATGCATTTGAAGAATTCTTTACTGCCAAAGGGATTGCTCACAACTTCTCTTCTCCTTACACTCCACAGCAGAACAGTGTAGTTGAAAGATGAAATCGGTGTCTCTGTGAAGCTGCAAGAACAATGCTCTCATTTACGAATATTCCTTTATACTTCTGGGTTGATGTTGTTGCAACTGCTTGTTTTACTCATAACCGTTCTTACATTAACAAAATCTTTCTGATTACTCCATACGAAATCCTTAACAATCGGAAACCTAACGTTAAATTTTTTCATGTGTTTGGATCTAGGTGCTTTCTATTCAATTCCAAAGGAAATCGGAACAAATATAATGAAAAAGCCGATGAAGGAATCTTTCTGGGATATTCACTAACTTCAAAAGCCTATCGAGTTCTGACCAAAAGATCAAATTAATTGAAGAAATTTACTATGTCACCTTTGACGACAAGTACATGATGAAATATCAAAAAGAAGATTGTCAATCTGAGAAAATCATTCCGTCAACAAATTCTACGACGATTCCTCTTATGAATTTATATGAGGAATTTCTAAATTTTTTTGATGAACCTGAAAAGGCTATTTCCTCATAATCGAAGGCCAAGGATAATCAAGAAGATAAACTGAGAAAGATTATTAATAAGGCTGTTGAAGACAACGAGAATCATCCTAAGCAACCAATTCCAAATCAAACCTCAGCCAGAACCCTCTGATGCTTCCATCCAGGGGGAGAGTTTCGCTCCAAACCTCAATATCGATGATCCACTCCAGGGGGATAATTGAATTCCGAACGACGGGTCACATGCAAACTTCCAGGGAGAGAATGAAAATAATGACTCGGATGTAAAATCGGAATTTGAAGAAGTTTATGTTGAAATTGATCCTGTCTACGATCAGAACTATCCTCTAATGAATAAATGGACCAAAGATCATCCACAATGTCAAGTGATCGGAGACACATCTTCAGGAGTTCTTACATATGCTCAACAAAAAGCAAAACAAACAACATTATTTTTTAAATTGGAATTTTGCATGTTTAATTCTTTCATTTCTACAATTTAGCCTAAAACTATTAAAATTGATCTTGATCATGCAGATTGGGTTCATGCAATGGAGGAAGAAATTAATGAATTTGAGCGAAATAAAGTATGGAGATTGGGTCCCACTTCTAATGATGCATCTGTAGTTGGAATGAAATGGGTGTTCCGGAATAAGATGGATACAGAAGGAAACGTAATTCGCAACAAGGCAAGGTTGGTAGTTAAAGGTTACTGTCAAGAAGAAGGAATCGGCTACGAAGAGACGTTCGCACCATGGCTAGACGGGAATCAATTCGTATTTTTCTCGCTTATGTAGTTCATAAAAATTTTGATGTCTATCAAATGGATGTGAAGTGTGCATTTCTGAATGGAGAGCTTAAAGAAACTTTCTATGTTGAAAAACCTCCAGGTTTTGTGAACGAAAGATTTACGAATCATTGCTATGTTCTGGATAAAGCGGTATATGGTCTTAAACAAGCTCCGATGGCATGGTATGAAACTCTGACTCGTTTCCTTAAGGAATCTAAATTTAAACAAGGTACTGTTGATCCTACCTTCTTTCGTAAGAAGGAGGGTAACCATTTAATGATTGTTCTAATTTACGTTGCTGACATTATTTTCGGATTACTAATCCCATCTTAACAGTTGAATTCCGAAAACTAATGGAAACTAAATTTGAAATGGGTTCTATGGGTAAAATTAACTTTTTCCTTGGCTTAAATATAAGACAGAGTTCAGAAGGTATAGTCACCAATCAAGAAGCCTTCACTAAGACTTTATTTGTCACAACCCCAAACCAGACGGCGGAAACGTCTGGGGGTGGATGACTTCATTTGTAGTATCACAACACACGCATTATGGTAATCAAAGTACAAACAACCATTTCATTAATATGTAAATGTTTTTACATGTGTTCCATCATTGTATATTGACACCAAAACACTTATACAAAAGAAGAAGATATGACTCAAAATAGCTCCATCTTCTGAAAAGCTCGGGGAGTACCTGTCTACTGTTTCCCTGTAAATACAAGTAATTTGAAAAGAGAGTATCAACATAAAGTTGAGTGAGTGCATAAGTATTTATGTTTGAAAGTATGTTTCTGTTTCTTGAATAAGTAAGTTGTTCCAGAAAATCATGTATTTTCTGCTGTCTATGAAAAGTATTTTTAATCCATAAAACTGTATTGTTTGTAAACCAGTGTTCTATATTTGTATTCTTTTGTATAATCCATAAAAATGAGTGTTCCGGGCTCCACCAGCAGTTATTGTAAACTGTAATGTACTATTATAGTTTGTATTTTGTAAACTAGTACTTTGAAGAAGTACTTATGTTTAGTTAATTCTACACTAACGTATTGTTAATATCTTTTTAATGAGTTATTATAACCATACTGAGACTAGATGGCCTGACCCAACGCTTTAAAGGGGTAAAAAACTGTTGATAACAACTGTCACTCGTAGGCATGTAAGCCCGACTATAGCTAGTGCTCTGAGTGTGGGGTTGTCAATCCCAATATAGATCTATACATACTTGTTTCGATCCCTGACTGGAGATTCTGGTTATAATGTCAGGACTTTAACTATATTGTTTAAATGAATAAAGAACCTGAATCTATTGACTCATAAAAAGCATATAATGTTACATGTATAATAGTTATGAAAACCCAATCATTCTGAAATAAATGATTGATATTATGCTCCTGAATTAGTATACTTAACATGTACTTGAAAGATGTATACCCTTGATTAGTTTTGAATCAAACCTTTATTCTTGTAAAGTATTGTACTCTAGTATACTTGAATCGTGAATTAATGTTCTATGAATCATAAATTATACCTATTATAATTTATATTTAATTTTTGAATTTATACTAACTATTCATGAATGCAACCCCTTGCTCAACATGTTACAAAGGGTATTTGAAGCGAATGAAATAACTTTTATATTTAGATACATATACAAATATATATAAGTAAAATTTAAATGACATTCGGACAAATAACTGATACTATAAACCCACATCCAAACAAGGAAAAGTACCAAAGTGAGTTATCAGTCCTAAGCCTTTTAAATCTTATATATATATATATATATATATATATATATATATATATATATATATATATATATGATTTTTGGGGGAAAATATAATTTTATAAAATCATTTAAAAAGTTTAATATTTTGAAATACTTTTGGTGACTTGATGTCATTTTAACAAAATTTTGAAACTATATGAATTGATGATGATTGAAATCCATTTTGATAAGATATTGTAACACCTAGAATCAGAAAGACCAAGAAAAGAAAAGAAAGGCTCTAAGTCAAGAGTCAACTCGTCGAGTCCAGGGAGGAAATCGACGAGTCGAAACGGGATCCGGGGCATAGAGTAAGTGACCGACTCGGCGAGTCGGCTAGTGGGCTCGGCGAGTCTGGTCTGGGCGAGAAAAACCCTAATCCCGGGGGTTGTGCCCTATTTAAAGAACATTACATTCCTTCCCCAGCCTCTTTACTCCCCCTTTGAGATCCAGAAACCCTAAATCGTGAGTGAGAGTCCTTGGAAGCAATTTGGAGCTTATATAAGTGGTTTTGTGAAGAGATCTTGAAGATCAAGACGCTTGGATCTAGGGGGGTTTGCAAAGATTTGGATTAATCTTCAGTGGGAGGTCATCTTGGAGGTAATAAGCTGTTACATTCACCCTTTTGCATCTAGATCTATTCTTGAATAAGATTTGGGGCTATTTTGGCAAGATTGAGGTCTATTTCGGGTTTGGGGCTTAGATCTGAGGTTGGTACTTCAGTTCTAGGGTTGTGATGGTCTAGAATGTCTTAAAGCAGCAGTCAATAAGTCATTGGTGAAGCCCCTTTGTCTTAAACCCTAGCCCTAGAGTGTTTTGCCTATATCTCCTTGGTTTCACGTAAAGTTTACAACTTTACGTGGGGGATAGACTGTAGAAGAGTGGATCTATGGATTGGAGCCCCTGCATGGCCCGAAAAGCCACTGTATGGATTGAGAACTGGAGAGACTCGGCGCGTAACATGGGTGTACTCGACGAGTTGTATGAATATGTGCATGGGCTCGGCGAGTTGGAAGAACAACTCGGCGAGTCTGTTGAAGATTGCCTAGACCTCGACGAGTCTGTTCTTGGACTCGACGTGTCAAGTCGCAGAACCCCCAACCTCTTCTAGTTAAGACGCAGATCAGTGAGTTGAGTGGTGACTCAGTGAGTTGGACAGAATGGGACTTAGAGATCCTTGAACTCCACAAAGTCCTGGGGTGACTCGGCGAGTTGGGTCGTATTTTGAGAGCTATTGAGTTTAAGGACTCGGCGAGTCGAGTCAACTGGAAGGTTGAGTTTGACCAGGACTTAGACTTTAACCAGAGTTGACTTAGTTTGACTTCTAGAGTTCAGTTTGGAACTAAGTGTTTTATTGATATTAGTAGCTCGGGGAGCTAGCGGAGCAGCGGTTCAGAGAGTGGTCGGACAGGAGCCAGAGGGTTATCAACAAAGTTCAGCAGTGCGAGGTAAGTCTCCTCACTGTTTGTATGGGTCTACGGCCACAATGCCGACCCATTTAGTTTATGTATGGTAGGAAGACCCAGGGGTTAGCCCTAGGCATTATGCATGAAAGATCAGGAGGAGGCTCTTGGCACACAATATGTTATTATGTATGGTAGGAAGACCCGGGGGTTAGCCGTAGGCATTATGCATGAAAGACCAGGAAGAGGCTCCTGGCACACAGTATGTTATTATGTATGGTAGGAAGACCCGGGGGTTAGCCCTAGGCAACATGTATGAAAGAGTAGGAGGTGGCTCCTGGCATACTGTATACTATTATGAATGAGAGACCAGGAGGTGGCTCTTGGCACACTGTATGTTGAGTAGCCTAGTAGAGAAGTAGGTATAGTTGTCTTTGTGATGCTTGCATGGAAGACGAGGGGGTGGCCTTTGGCACTTGTCTGTAAGACCCATGGAGTGGCCCCAGGCTTGACAAGAAAGACCACATGCGGCCCGTGGCAATACAACAAGACTATCTTTGGCACATAGCACTTTACTTGATTATGGATATGTTTGTTATGTATGGCTCATGGTTATGTATGGTATGTATGGATCAGTTGGTTTGTATGGTATGTGGTATCTGAGGAACTCACTAAGCTTCGTGCTTACGGTTTTCAGTTTTGGTTTCAGGTATTCAGTTTTTAGAAGAGGAGCTCGGAGGGGTTGCAGTGCACACACCATGACAAGTTAGCTTGGGATGTTTACTCTGATAACTAAACAAGTGTTTTGGAAATGAAACTATGATTTGTCATATAAACCCCTTTTATTATGTTTGAATGACTTAATGTTATGAATCAGTAATGTTTTTAAAAGAAAATTTTTGACTCGAAATTTGGGATGTTACAAGTTGGTATCAGAGCCTTGGTTTGAGGGATTTGGGCACACTCTCGGGTGTGTCTGAACTCAAACTGAGGAAGTGGTATAAAAATTTTCAAAAGGAAAAACCATATTGATAAAAGGATTTTGAGGAAAGAAAAGGGTTTTAGAAAAAGAAAAAGGAACTTTGAAAAGAGAAAAGGATGTGGTGTATGCAATCAGCCGAGCTCAAGTAAGTTCTCCCAAATTACTCATACAAGTTTATGTTATGTTATGATTATGAGAATTGCATGCTAGATTAGGGCTAAGGATCTAGGAGGATGCCTTATATGCCTATTGTATGTGCTTGTAGACTTGCATGCTAGTACTGACCAGTTAGTAATAGGATAGCCTATTTAGGTTATGCCTGATTGTATGAGCCTTTGAAGTGCATGTACAGATTCCTGATTTGAGGATAGAATGATTTGATTGTTATATGATGGTTAGATTTTCTATTGTCTGAATGCTGCTTGCTTTGTGCTTTGTGAGACTCTTAGTAATGTGAACTAGCTATATTCATGAGGTAGCTAGTTGACATTACTGGGAATCTATCAGCAGCTGAGAACTGGGTGAGTTCGGGAACCTAGGAAAGCCTAGGATGAGAGTAGTGCTGGGAGCAATGTTAGTAGTAGTGAAAGGGACCTGGTGAAGTTGAAGCAACCCTTGAGGAAAGTACGGATAGATGTGGAAGGTAGTATGGGACCGTACTACTGGAAGCAGAGGATCCGTACTCGAGTCAAGGAGGGTCGAAATGGAACCAGGAATCTTGGATAATGTGTGAGACCTCTCGGGGTATGTTTTGATCCGGACATTTATGTGTTTATCTCCAGTATGGTGACCACGCGACCAGGAGCAGGAGGCTCAGGATCTGGATCAGGATCGGGCTCGGGCGCGGGATCCGAGCAAGTTGATGATGGGTTACGCGAGTTCATCGCGTCTGAGATTACGAGAGGAATGCTTGAGGCGACCCCGGTCATTTTCGGGTCGATCAAGGAGGGGATCATTGAGCTGATGGAGGATCGCCTCCGAGCTTTCAGGAGTGATTTGGCGTCTGGCCAGGCGAGTACGCGCACACTGTCCTTCAAGGACTTCAGAAGGAGTGGTGTGCTGGATTTTTAGGGGGTGAAGGACCCCATTGCTGCCAGGAGATGGATCGCAGACATTGAGTTTGCGCAGTTGATTAGCTTCTGCCCGGAGGGGTCGAAGGTCTGGTTTACGGCGGGATGTTTGAGATACAGAGTTAGAGATTGGTGGGAGTCGGTTGGTGACTCATTGGGAGTCTCGGTCGTCGAGGCTATGACCTGGTCAGACTTTGTGACCAGGTTTAGGGCGGAGTTTGCGCCGACGGTGGAGCTTCAGCAGCTGGCCAGAGAGTTCTTAGACATGAGGCAGACGACGGAGTCAGTGGTGGAAATTACTGCCAAGTTTCGGGAGAGGGCCTTATTGGTGCCTCAGTATGAAAGGGATGATGAGATACAGAGGACCCGCTATCATGACATGTTGAGAGCTGATATTCGGGAACATGTCAGCATCTCGGCATGCCCGACCCTGGACTCTATGATTGCCAGGGCGAGGGAAAGGGAGATTGATTTGGAGCACATTGCGAAGAGCAGGTCGGATCAGACGTATACTTTGGAGGGTCCCGGGAAGAGACCCAAGACTTCAGATCAGCGATTAGTAGGTCGGCAGGTCCGAAGTCAGTGCAACACGTGCGGGAAACCATACGAGGGAGTTTGTCGTTCCAGGGGTTCAGGCTGCTACAAGTGTGGCAGTGATGGTCACGTCAGCAGGGACTGCCCACAGGGGGCAAGCCCATTATGTTCTCACTGCAATCAGGTGGGACACAAGTGATGAGTTTTGAGCATTCTAACACTTCCTAAGTGATGGGTTTTGAGCATTCTAACACTTCCTAAGTTAGGTTATTTCCTAACTAGCATGGCATGGGGATTACATAAAACATAAAAACTAGTAGAAATACATACCTTGTTGTTACTTGGATTCCTTCAAGACTTTGTGAGCCTAGCACCCCAAATGTTGTGCCTCAAATGCTTCACACAACACCACAAGACTTGGAATAACTTGAGAGAATACTTCTAGCACTCAAAATCGGTTATGCCCTCTCTAGTAACACTAGGTCCACTAGCTCTACTAGCTCACCATTTTGCTAGCCATAGGGTTCCTTTTATAGTGTTGTCACAATTAGGGTTTACACATGAATGCCCTTAATTGTCATGACTCTTGATTTCCCATGACCCATGGATTTGTAACTCCCATGGACTATCCATGGAGCTCCATTTGGTTACATCCATAACCCATAAACCATGGATCATTAATCCACCATAAAAGAATTGATGATTGTCATAATCAACCCTATATATTTAATTAGTCTCACTTTGATCACCAAATTAATCCTAGATTAATACTTGATCAATACTAATTAAATAATACTATTATTAATATATTAGAACTTATAATATATTAATAATCATAAGTGCCTTATTCTCTCATTTAGTCTATCCAAGTATTGCAATGCCATGCAACCCAAATGGACCATGCCGGGTCGGGTCAAGTACATACCAAATAAAATTATGGACTTAGACACTATATCCAACAGTCTCCCACTTGGATAAGTCTAATAACTATATTTGCAAATATGACTTCAAAATCCGACTAGCAATCGTAGCTCTTTCAAAGTCTCTCGGAACTGAGATGATGATGATACGCCATTTAAGATAAGTGATCATATAATCCTCTGTTCTCATGATATCAGCCGGACAAACACATGGAACATGGTCTTACTTATTGTCCAGCATTTGTTTCTCGATCTCTGATTTGTTTCGACATAGAACTAAATTGAACACATCAATTAGATTCTGACCGGGCCCGGTACATAGGTCAAAACCAAATCATCGAGGGGCCCAGATATCGCTTCTATTTCTAGAAGGAACAGATAAACTTCGACTGATATGCTTGTACTAACTACTTGTTGAATTATTCACAAAGGCACGTTTTATGACATCGAGTTACCAATGCGTTTTCGTGCAATTAATGAATAACCAACTCATAGTCAACAACTCATATCTCTAGGTTTGAATATTTATATGATATTACCGTCTCACGATCACTCGAGATAAATTCCATGAAGTGATGCAAGTGAGCGTGGGTTGAATCCAATACTCAGCCCTTATGAGTACTCATGAATGTTGTAGCAACCATTGCATTGTCTAAAGCACTTTAGACAAATCATACAAGCCAAATTCATGACAGTCTTGATTCATATCTACTTCCAACATATGACTGACTGTGGATGGTTTGAATAATATAATATATACCATAACATTATTATTCTGGAAGTCAAAACATGCAAAGTGAAACACAAGAATAATACTAATCTAATATGGCCCCAACACTTTGAGTGTAAATAAAACACCTTTTATTTAAGCACCATATTGATTACTCATTATTTATGTTTCGATTAATCAACTTTATGCTTGAATTAAAACATTAGTTGTCCCATGCTCCAAGCATGTACACTATGTTTTTCCAAACAACAATTATGCCATACTCCAAGTATGCATACTATGTTTACATATGGTCCTCTCTTTGTGAAATAGATCAATTGACAATATTCCAATGATGCTCATTTCACAATTCCAATCCTTGTTGTAAATGAAAGAATACCAAACTCTTGCCATTTACTGTAATCTGTTAGATTCTAAACTTATATGCAATGATCCCCTTGTAATGACTATGCACATAAGTCATAAAGACTTGGCAACAGAATTACAAAGTATTCCAATGGAAAACAATTCCATGGAAATGAAGTCTCAAATTCAAAGTACATTCCTTTGAACATCCTTCTTAGCATTAAGTTCTTTAATCTTACACAGATTCAAAGAATAACTTCCACCTATGGAGACAATTCCATATTACCATTTTGACCATCACTTCTGAACAAGAGTTGCCTCTTTTCAAAATATGTCAATATGGTCCTTACTTTATACTTCTAATTGTCCATGAGCAACCAATCTTTGGTAAACCTCAGATTGTCCTCGACAACTTTGCTTAATCATTTTAGTCATTTCCAGTTCTATTCCTTTTTCCATCTTAATGCCCTAGGCATTTGGAAAATTTAGAATGGATGAATATTATAGCACATGTAATCAAACCTATACCCAAAGCATATGGGACATGATTTATGCTATAAAATTTTTATTTGCCATGTTTTCATAATTCGAACTATGAAGAGGGATGCCGTAATCATAATCGAATTTTGAGAATGCAACATATATAGAATTTCCTTATGTTAAACCATTCCAACATAACATTCATATATATTCTTGACTAAAGTAGATTAAATTCTCAATCTAAGCTTGTAGAATTGGAGTGAAGTATAAAATCCTCTCCCTTAATTATAGCAAAACAACTTTTTCAAGGCGAATTGAAACTTTTGTTTTCTATAATTAACATTGCTAACCTGCAATATTTAACATAATCGTCATGCTCCCACTAGCATAATGATTACCAGCATAACACTTTATGCTCCCACTACCTTTGACATGTACTCAGAAATCAACTGGACTTCTAGAAATCAATACTTTATTTACTTTCTTACCAAAGTTCATATTTCTGATAGTAGATTGCTTTGATAAGACTTTATCAAAAACATACACCTTTCCTTAGATAGCTCACATGTTTGTCTAGACCTTTTGCAATTCTCACTAGTTAGTGTGCCGGTTAACCACACACGCTCCACTAACTATATAAGAATGCAAATATCACAACCGCTATCTACTTAAAATCTTCTTAGTGGAAGCGTTTCCTCACCATCATTTTCATGAATCGAAGAGAAACCTTATGACACTTAGATTTTATGGTGTATGTGTTCCTATCCATGTGAATTTGTCATAACCATAATCACAGGACTAGGTTAGTGACACTTCCAAATTCATAGGGACTGAACTTGTGCAATCTTAATTTCTTGCCACCTGGTAGCACAATGCCCACCATTGCTTCCGGGTTGTTATGCAAACAATTGAGAACTCATAGAACTCACAAGCATAATCAACTTTCAACTGGAATAGACACAGAAACAAGAATATGTCAACACGATAGGTTACAAACCTCAAGTCGTGGGCTAGTGATTAACAAAACTATTGATTTAGTTCTTGAAACTATTTTAGAATCATTTAGACTCCCACTATCCTCTTGACATATAAGACTTCTCTTTGTCAAGAACCATTCCTTGACAAAACAAATATTCAAGATCTAGTGCGGATTCTTATCAAGTTAAACACTTCTCACTATTGGTCTTAGCTGGTCTTTGTTTTATCCAAAACATCACAACTTACCAATCTCAAATGTACAAGAATAGGAAACATATTACTCTACATTTGACAAGTGTTATGAACTTTCTAAAGACTATGTCACTCAAGTTACAATCTTGGAGTATAACTCCAGGATTTGTTTTTGGCACGAAGTATGAATTATCTTTTGATTTAACCATTTCAACAATTCACGATTCCTCTCCTCAGGCAACAAACACACTAAGGTGTCCTTAGAGGATCAATTGTGATATGGTTCCATAATCACTAAGATAATCATAAAACAAAATACACAAGTACTCTCCCATCTCTTCCGATTGGAGAAAATTTTATCTTTCTGCCTTATTTGATTCTTCATATTCATTCTGCCATACATTGAAACTTTTCCAATGTTTCAGAATTACACTTAAACTCGTAACCATAACCATATTTACTAAACTTTAGTAAATCATAACGAATAATCTTATCTATCTTTGTGGTGGACCTGACCAGCACACAACCAAGTGTACCCAATCTTTTAGTCCTTCACTTGACTCACATGTACATGTGAACAAGGAATTAGTCTTAATTTCCCAAAGACGAAAACTTCTCATTCATCATACAATACAAGTTGCATGATTCCAAGTTTCTATCTAACTGAAACTTGGGCGATGAGAATCTTTCCTTATTTGGTAAATTATGATACTACCACAATTGAAAGAATCAAATCCATTTTCAAATATTGCTATTAATGGAAACATATAATCAACAATTTTTCACAAATGCCATTGTAAGGATACTTAAAATAAATAAAATCAAAACTTTTCTTTATTTTAAAACTTTGCGGAAAACTTATCCTTACAACCCATATGAAAACCTTGTTGTTATCTATTCCTAAGCAATATGTCTCAACTCTTAAGTAATAGCTCAAAATTCTGATCACCGAACCATGCGATCAAAATCCCTCTTCGCGATCAGAATCAATATATACTTCCTTTAAGTTTCTTCACTTTTCTTTGATTCTTAAAACATCAACATGTGACCCAGTCACATCATGCAATAAGAATCTCATAATAGAAACTTAATAGAGTTAGACAATGGACTTTACCTGAAGTAGAGTCAAACATTTGACTTTACTATCCTTATGGACTTTTAGGTAAATTTGGCAGCTTCGCAACCAATGCCCTTCCTTTGGCAATAGAAACACATGGACTCTTTGGAAACGGTACACGGGACTATCACAGACTTAGCCTTTCTCTTTACCATTTGGTCAACCGAGTTGACTATGGCCAATCCCTTTCAATTGGGAAGAGAAAGTTTTTCTGGACTTCCAATGTTACCATTGTCAATGTCCATGGAAGTTTGGGAAGTTGATCTTCCAATCAAATTTTGCTTTACCAATGCTCCAAATCATTGCTGATTCAGCATCATCAAGCAAA
The DNA here is from genome assembly GCF_052849685.1 of Lactuca virosa. Lineage (NCBI taxonomy): Eukaryota > Viridiplantae > Streptophyta > Magnoliopsida > Asterales > Asteraceae > Lactuca > Lactuca virosa. Next base: position 469,582,270 of record NC_136429.1, read on the forward strand.
TAGGTAAGATCATTAAGGGTCATGTCGTGATCTGTTATCAGGGAGTGACCAAGTCAACAGCCAGCTACCTTGAGACTTCGACACCCTACTCTCCCGGCTTGTCAATATGTGACTTAATCTCCAAGACCTAAGCACATATAGACTTTGTTTGCCAATAGGGATTGAGTGACTTAGAACTTATCATGTCTTGAAACTTGTGGGATAAGGAGATTTGTTGGAGGAGGTGGAGGAAGTGAAGTATGATTTCCAGTCCCACTAATGCACAACAAAGGGATTGATCTTTCACCTTGGTTGCCATTTGGGATATCATCTTCAGTAGGAAACTTGTTCCTAAAGATTTGGGAAGACCATAGCTGTCTAAACTAGACATCTATAATGGGAGAAATTCAAGTTAGTTGATTTAAAGTCCTTAATATAACACCCAATATGAAATATCAAGGCTAGGACCCAATAACCTATTTATAACTGGAAGAGGGATGCCGTAATCCAAATTATAAAATAGTTAAAGGTAGGTAAATGACGATTTACCAATTTCCACCATGAAAAACGAAATATAATTAAGTTTTAATTGGATTTGAAACTCCTAGATCTTTTGAGATACATTGAACTTTCAATGGCATGTTTGAATCTCGATTGTGCCCTCTCAAGTTTGTGACTGGGATGCCGAGGATCACAAACAAGGTGTGAATAACCATACGAATTGACTTGGTACCCTCAACAATATTACCTAATCGATGTGCCGGTTAACCACACACGCTCCACCGATCTATAATAAAGTCAAGTTACCCTTTGCCACTCTTACTAGTCCATGTTAGTGTGCCGGTTAACCACACACGCTCCACTAACGACTTGGTAAGGTACAAAGTGTAATTTTATGGGCTAGCACCAATTTCACATTTTCCTAAAGTAACTAAGATTGGGAATTTATAATGTATAGTTACTTTATAATTCATTATACTTTTAACGAGTATTTAAAGTCGTATCCTACCCGTTCGGCTAACGACCCTCCACCGATCAAGGAAGCGGTGGGTGAGAGTGGACACCCATTAAGTCACCATTTTATAGGCAACAACCTTATACCCCCCTTATAGACCGGCTTCGTGAATGAGGCCTACTAACGGTAAGAATGACATATTCTTATACATATCTATATAATTAAAATTATAATAATAGTATAAGGGTGTATTTTAAACATTTAAAATACTTGGTGGTTTAATCTATTAATTAAACTATACTTAATTTAATTAAACTTAAACCATGTCTTTATGGAATTATTAACTCTTTTAATTAAACACTTTAATTAATTTAATGAAGTCCATAAAGCTTGAATTTTACCTTTAAAAAATTCTAAGAGTTCAATTTGGAATTAAAGTGTAAGGCTTTTCAAATTCCAAAACTTGAGGGCAAGAATTGAAACTATTCCAAGTCTCTTCAATTTGTAACTTATGAGTTTTAATGGTTCATAAAATGAAAACTCTTCATTTTATGAAACCTCTTTAGTTCTTTAATCATAATTAAAAGAAGTGACTTTTGGTTATCCATAACTTGAGGACAAGTTATGGACACCATCATTAGCATTAAGATCATGAATTAAACAAGCATGTAAGTTACACAAAATTCCTATGATCTTCTAAAAACTCATAAGAACAAATATTCATATCAAACAATTTCAAGAAAATCATATAAACATATACAATACTTGAAAATTGATAAAAGTCATGTAAAATGGGTTAACATAATCATTATCATTTTGAAAACTAGATTTTACAAGTCCAAAACAAATTGGGATAATGATCTTAATCCATTTCCAGCAACAAAACTCGAAAAAACTGCCCAACACGCTCCTACTCGCCGAGTGCATTATTCTACTCGGCGAGTAGAATGAATTTGTTCATGGACTCGGCGAGTCCTCCCCATGGACTCGGCGAGTCCAGTCGTCATAATGCAGAATTTTCGATTTTTAAGCAGTTTTGCATCAAGTATACAGAAAACAATCCTAGGCTCTGATACCACTGATGAGTTTTGAGCATTCTAACACTTCCTAAGTGTACATGCAACCCTAATAACCTTGAATCTATGTTTTCTCTATATACATGCAAATTTCTTTTTCAAGGTTATTTCCTAACTAGCATGGCATGGGGATTACATAAAACATAAAAACTAGTAGAAATACATACCTTGTTGTTGCTTGGATTCCTTCAAGACTTTGTGAGCCTAGCACCCCAAATGTTGTGCCTCAAATGCTTCACACAACACCACAAGACTTGGAATAACTTGAGAGAATACTTCTAGCACTCAAAATCGGTTATGCCCTCTCTAGTAACACTAGGTCCACTAGCTCTACTAGGTCACCATTTTGCTAGCCATAGGGTTCCTTTTATAGTGTTGTCACAATTAGGGTTTACACATGAATGCCCTTAATTGTCATGACTCTTGATTTCCCATGACCCATGGATTTGTAACTCCCATGGACTATCCATGGAGCTCCATTTGGTTACATCCATAACCCATAAACCATGGATCATTAATCCACCATAAAAGAATTGATGATTGTCATAATCAACCCTATATATTTAATTAGTCTCACTTTGATCACCAAATTAATCCTAGATTAATACTTGATCAATACTAATTAAATAATACTATTATTAATATATTAGAACTTATAATATATTAATAATCATAAGTGCCTTATTCTCTCATTTAGTCTATCCAAGTATTGCAATGCCATGCAACCCAAATGGACCATGCCGGGTCGGGTCAAGTACATACCAAATAAAGTTATGGACTTAGACACTATATCCAACAACAAGAAGGTCGACTGCTCGGCGGTGAGGGGAGGATCAGGGAGTGCGCCTGCCCCGACAACTTCGAGGATTACGGATGGGTGAGAGGGTAGGGCCTTGCAGTGACAGATGAGGGAGATCTGGATTACAGTAGGGAATGTTGCAGGTACGTATCTATGGCTATTTTTCTATTCTATATGCATTAGGGTTGTTCTTACCCCGGACTCAGGTAATAGTATGTATGAGTTGTCTCTCTGCTTGTATTCGGATTCTACTTTCAGAATTGTCATATGCCAATTGCATACCGGGAACTATTAGTAGCTAGTGTAGGGTCATCCCTCACTTCGGGTTCGAAGTGTCCAGTATTATCTCGATTATGACCAAAGCGGTTCAGGAGCATTGGTGGAGGTTGGTGGACAGAGTCCATGGATTAGCCCTCCGCCATCATTAGGGTTTGGTGGTTCTATTCTTGGTACTTGGGATAGCTTTTGGAAGCATCAAGGGAAGTGGTCTATTACTGATGGGGTTACCCTGAGCATTAGTTATTTGAACCTTAAGGGCATTAGTTGGAGCTCAAGGGATTATCAGTATCGGGGATGCATGAGGTGTTCATCTAGTATTCGGTAATCGTACGGTATTTGGAACCCACTAGTGATGGATCGCTAGCGACATCAAGGAGATGGTAGTTATCATGCCTTTTGTACAAGGGAGGAAGGAATGGAAATCCTCGGGTTTTCGCGTGCAGTAAAGAGTTAGCTGAAGCTAAGTGGGGGGAGAAACAATCATGTTATGTGAGTATAGTTAGACGGCGGTATGGCCAGTAGCATTAGTTTAGTAAGACTGCGGTGTGGCCCGTAGCATTAGTAAGACTGCGGTGTGGCCCGTAGCATTAGTTTAGTAAGACTGCGGTGTGGCCCATAGCATTAGTTTAGTAAGACTGTGGTGTGGCCCGTATAAATCGTATGTGAGTATAGTTAGGCTGCGGTGTGGCCCGTAGCACTGGTTTAGCAAGACTGCGGGGTGGCCCGCAACTTTAGTTGGCTGGCAGCACAGAAGTGTTGTAAGACTATGTGGGTGGCCGTAGCATGTACTAGTTGACAGAGCGAGTATAGTAAGACTACGGGGTGGCCCATAGCATTCGTCGGTCCCTATTCGCTAGTGCGAATGTATCAGGTGTGTGACTCAGTGGCAGGGTTTTTCAGATTGTTAAGTTCAGGACGGGGTAGCCGCTCGGATGTGAGTGGGCCACATTATGATTGGGTCCGGAAGACGGTAGGTCATTGGAGACCAAGAGTGGCGTAAGACTGCGGGTAAGTCGTGGCATTCATTAGTAGCTTAGTTCGCGGAGTGTGGGCGGGGGCCCGTATCTCCGAGGTAGCATGGGGGAAACCGACATTCCGGGTGATGGTAGATCAGTTGGGACCAGGGCGGTCTCGGTTCATCCGGTAGGCGGATGGGAGTCAACAGGACTACAGGCAGGAATGATGGTAAGGGATTCGGTGCGAAAAGCCGTGAGCTGATCGGATGATACTAAGCTGCTCATCGCGGGATCGAATGATCTCAGAGTAAAGGATTTGTCTCGGTGACGCCTTTCTCGTCTCAGCCTGAACCATAGCAGAGAGGGATCTGCTACCCGGAGGATTGTTTGAATTCTCACGATTGGGTGGAGCTTTCAGTATTGGAGCATTGTATGGGGGCTATTCCGTGAGTACTGGTATGATGGCCGGCACTGGGAATGCCCGTGATTGCGGTTTCAGCAGAGGATCGGTCCTCGAAGGAAATTTGGAAGGTTGTTGCTTGTGGAAATTGCCTTAGAAAGGCCAGTGACAGTGTAGGGTAAAAGGGTAAACCCCTTCCGAATCAAGGGTAAGTGTATCAGGAGTATCGGTATGATTACCGGTTGGATAAAAGTGTTGTGCTCAAAGGTAGTAAGTAACAGGTTATTCTGAAGATGACATCTTCAAGGTTTGGATCGGATGGGCGGAGTGTGTACCTAGTGGTAAAGTGGCGACTAGATGGTAGGGTAGTTGGCCGTGGCAGACTTCGAGGACGAAGTCTAGTTTAAGTGGGGGAGTGTTGTAACACCTAGAATCAGAAAGACCAAGAAAAGAAAATAAAGGCTCTAAGTCAAGAGTCAACTCGTCGAGTCCAGGGAGGAACTCGACGAGTCGAAGCGGGATCCAGGGCATAGAGTAAGTGACCGACTCGGCGAGTCGGCTAGTGGACTCGGCGAGTCTGGTCTGGGCGAGAAAAACCCTAATCCCGGGGGTTGTGCCCTATTTAAAGAACATTACATCCCTTCCCCAACCTCTTTACTCCCCTTTTGAGATCCAGAAACCCTAAATCGTGAGTGAGAGTCCTTGGAAGCAATTTGGAGCTTAGATAAGTGGTTTTGTGAAGAGATCTTGAAGATCAAGACGCTTGGATCAAGGGGGGTTTGTAGAGATTTGGATTAATCTTCAGTGGGAGGTCATCTTGGAGGTAATAAGCTGTTACCTTCACCCTTTTTGCATCTAGATCTATTCTTGAATGAGATTTTGGGCTATTTTGGAAAGATTGAGGTCTATTTCGGGTTTGGCGCTTAGATCTGAGGTTGCTACTTCAGATCTAGGGTTGTGATGGTCCATAATGTCTTAAAGCACCAGTCAATAAGTCATTGGTGAAGCCTCTTTGTCTTAAACCCTAGCCCTAGAGTGTTTTGGGCCTATATCTCCTTGGTTTCACGTAAAGTTTGCAACTTTACGTGGGGGATAGACTGTAGAAGAGTGGATCCATGGATTGGAGCCCCTGCATGGCCAGAAAAGCCACTGTATGGATTGAGAACTGGAGAGACTCGGCGAGTCACATGGGTGTACTCGACGAGTTGTATGAATATGTGCATGGGCTCGGCGAGTTGGAAGAACAACTCGGAGAGTCTGTTGAAGATTGCCTAGGACTCGGCGGGTCTGTTCTTTGACTCGAAGAGTCAAGTCGAAGAACCCCCAACCTCTTCTGGTTAAGACGCAGATCAGTGAGTTGAGTGGTGACTCAGTGAGTTGGACAGGATGGGACTCAGAGATCGTTGAACTTGACGAGTCCTGGGGTGACTTGGCGAGTTGGGTTGTAATTTGAGAGCTTCTGAGTTTAAGGACTCGGCGAGTCTTCGGGTTGACTCGGCGAGTCGAGTTAACTGGAAGGTTGACTTTGACCAGGACTTAGACTTTAACCAGAGTTGACTTAGTTTGACTTCTAGAGTTCAGTTTGGAACTAAGTGTTTTATTGATATTAGTCGCTCGGGGAGCTAGCGGAGAAGCGGTTCAGAGAGTGGTCGGACAGCAGCCAGAGGGTAATCAGCAAAGTTCAGCAGTGCGAGGTGAGTCTCCTCACTGTTTGTATGGGTCTACGGCCACAATGCCGACTCATTTAGTTTATGTATGGTAGGAAGACCCGGGGGTTAGCCCTAGGCATTATGCATGAAAGACCAGGAGAAGGCTTCTGGCCCACAGTATGTTATTATGTATGGTAGGAAGACCTGGGGGTTAGCCCTAGGCCTTATGCATGAAAGACCAGGAGGAGGCTCCTGGCACACAGTATGTTATTATGTATGGTAGGAAGACCCGGGGGTTAGCCCTAGGCAACATGTATGAAAGACCAGGAGGTGGCTCCTGGCACACTGTATACTATTATAAATGAGAGACCAAGAGGTGGCTCCTGGCACACTGTATGTTGAGTAGCCTAGTAGAGTAGTAGGTATAGTTGTCTTTGTGATGCTTGCATGGAGTACCAGGGGGTGGCCCTTGGCACTTGTCTGTAAGACCCAGGGAGTGGCCCCCAGGCTTGACAAGAAAGACCACGTGCTGCCCGTGGCAATACAGTAAGACTATGTTTGGCACATGGCACTTTACTTGATTATGGATATGTTTGTTATATATGGCTCATGGTTACGTATGGTATGTATGGATCAGTTGCTTTGTATGGTATGTGGTATCTGGGGAACTCACTAAGCTTCGTGCTTACGGTTTTCAGTTTTGGTTTCAGGTATTTAGTTTTCAGAAGAGGAGATCGGAAGGGTTGCAGTGCACATACCATGACAAGTTAGCCTGGGATGTTTACTCTGATAACTAAACAAGTGTTTTGGAAATGAAACTATGATTTGTCATATAAACCCCTTTTAGTATGTTTGAATGACTTAATGCTGTGAATTAGTAATGTTTTTAAAAGAAATTTTTGGACTCAAAATTTGGGATGTTACAGATATTTTGATACCATTTGTTTGTAACACAAAATAATTGTATTAGACTTGTATTTCCTCCCATATATGCAACCAATTAACTAATATAATCATAGGAATGATTAGGAATTGGATTAATTTGTAAGTATAACTTACAAATTGGAGTGTTATAAGCTAAACTGGAAGCTGATAGGTGTTCACGGCCAGGAGAGGGGTGTTAACGGCCAGGAGTTCTTGAGGAATGAAGAACACTTGATGATCTTAAACAGATTCTGAGAAGATTCAAAGGTTTTCAGGTACTTGTTCTTCATGTTCTTCGTGTTCTTCGTGAAAAATAGATGAAATTAACAAGTTTCAATCTAATATAAGAAGATTAAAAGGTGTTCTTGAAGTGTTGACAAGATCAAGAAACGATACCTATTAGATCTTGTGAAGAACTAGTCATTTAACACTTGAATATGATGAGAAATGATGAATATAACATGTTCTTGAGGAGAGAGGTTGTTCTTTGTGTTCTTGGCTGATGATACTTGAGAGAAAAAGACTTGGAATGGTGTTTGAAAGTGTAGAAAGTGAAGAAAATACGGCTGAAAAGTATATGTATGCGAGGGTTCATGGTCCGAGGGGTTCACAACCGTGAACCTCGTATACGGTCCTATGGCGCTTGCGAGATTGCGGTCCGAAGTTGATCAAGGCCCGAAACCATTCACGGCCTCGTTCATGGCCGAAGTGTTCACGGTCCGAGGTTGGTGTATGGTTCGAAGGAAACGAAGAAATGGCATGCGAGACTTCTCGGATTTCAAACCATACTCTTCTTAACACATCAACACTTTTAATACCATGATTACACCCATAAAATACATTACTCTAAATTATAAAAGATAGAATAAAATTTTAGTTGATTTTAGTTGACCCAAGTTTGACTTTGGTTGACTAGGGTTGACTTTACATATAGAAAATAACGGGATGTTACATTATCCCCCTGTTAGAGAGAATTTCGTCCCGAAATTTGGATTAAAGAGATATAGAAAGACTAGGGAAAAAGATGTGGATAATTCTGTTGCATTTGATCCTCCCGCTCCTAAGAGAATTCCGGTCCCAATTCTGCATTCCAGCGAACCTTCACTATCGGGATACGACTTTGTTTGGTTCTCATTACTTCCCTGTCTAAGATTTCTACGGGTTCTTCCACGAAGTTGAGGCTCTCGTCGATCTCGATCTCTTCGAGTGGGATAACAAGAGCCTCATCGGACAAACACTTTTTCAGGTTAGAGACGTGGAAGATAGGATGTATGTTACTTAGTTCTTGAGGTAGTCTGAGTTTGTAAGCTACTAGACCGATTCTAGAAAGAATCTTGAATGGTCCTATGTACCTTGGGTTTAGCTTGCCACACTTTCCAAAGCGTATCATGCCCTTCCAGGGTGAGACCTTTAACAAGACGCGGTCGCCAACCTGGAATTCCAAAGGGTTTCTCCTTTTGTCAGCGTAACTTTTCTGTCTATCTCTGGAAGCTTTAAGTCGCTCCCGAATTTATACGATTTTCTCCGTAGTTTCACAAATGATTTCCAGACCAGTGAGAGTACTGTTAGGAATTTGACCTCTAGCGAGCTGCGTGTCACCCACTTCAGCCCAGCACAGTGGTGATCTGCACTTGCGACCATAGAGGGCTTCGAATGGAGCATCCTTTATGCTAGTGTGATAACTGTTATTATAAGAGAATTCGACAAGGGTTAAATGAGTATCCCATGCCTTTCCAAAGTCTATCACGCTGCCTCGCAACATATCTTCTAGAGTTTGAATCGTTCTCTCACTTTGTCCGTCAGTTTGTAGATGGTAGGCTGTACTCATGTCCAGCCTAGTTCCCATACAGTTTTGTAAAGACTGCCAGAAACGAGAGGTGAATCTGCTATCTCGGTCAGAAATAATAGATCTTGGCACACTATGCAGTCTAACTATCTCCTTGAGGTAAATTCTTGTTAACTTCTCCATCTTGTCGTTTTCTTTTATTGGTAAGAAGTGTGCGGATTTGGTTAATCTATCGACGATTACCCAAATAGTATCATAACCACCCGTTTTCTTGGGTAATTTAGTTATGAAATTCATCGTAATTCGCTCCCACTTCCATTCAGGGATTTCATGTTGTTGTAAAAGACCTGAAGGTTTCTGGTACTCTACCTTGACATTGGCACAAGTAAGGCACTTGCCCACAAAGGTAGAGATCTCGGCCTTAATGTTAGGCCACCAACACAGTTTCTTAAGGTCCAGATGTTGGATTAGTGTCTAAGTCCATAACTATATTTGGTATGTACTTGACCCGGTTGGCATGGTCCATTTGGGTTGCATGGCATCATGCATTTGGATAGACTAAAATGAGAGAAATAACACTTAAGGTTTGGTAATATATTATAAGTTCTAATATATTAATAAGATTATTTAATTAGTATTGATCAAGAATTAATTTGGAATTAACTAAGTGATCAAAAAGGAGACTAATTAAATATATGGGTTGATTGTGTAAATCAACCATACTTGTATAGTGGGCTAATGCTCCATGGATTATCTAGTTGGGCTAAAACCCATAGGATGCTCCATGGATGCTCCATGGTGTTTTTGTACCCATGGATCATGGAAATGAAAGGCCATGACAATTAGGGTTTACATGGTGTAACCCTAATTGTGACACACTATATAAGCATCTTATTCTTGTCAAAAATCGGCCACCATGAGAGACCATGAGTGACCAAGAGAAGACTATGATGGAATGGTGAGGGCTAGCCGATTTCATGAAGTGGTTCATTTCTCTCTAAGTTATTCCAAGTGTATTTGATGTTGTGTGAACCATTTGAGGTGTCACACTTGGGGCACTTGGCTCTTAAGCATCAAGGAATCAAGCTACATAAAAATGTATGTCTTATAACTTGTTTTATTACCCAAGTATCAAAGATTGTATGCTATATAGGGTAATACCTTGGAATATTCATATTTGCATGTATAATAGAGAAAACATAGATCCAAGGTATTTAGGGTTGCATGTACACTTAGGAGTGTTAGAACGCTTAAAACCCATCAGTAGTATTAGAGACTAGGCTTGTTTTCTTGTTATACTTGCTAAAATTGCTGAAAAAGCGAAATTTTTTGTTGTCTGAACAGCAGACTGGCCGAGTCCATAAAGGGACTCGCCGAGTCCAAGGCAAAACTCATCCAACTCGCCGAGTTGGTTCGTGCACTCGACGAGTTGGACGCCCAGACAGCATATCTTCGATTGTTTTGGCTGGAATTGGACTAGGAACATTACCCTAAGCTGTTTTTCAACTTATAAACCTGCTTTTGATGTGGTAGTGTTCATGCTAATCCAATTTCAAAGATAATTGTCAATAGATTCATGTTTTTTATTAGTTTTATGGTTAGGCTAATTACATGAAAAAGTTGGATTAAATTATCTTGTTCTTATGAGTTGCTTAGATTAATAGAAAAGTTATGTGAAATTGTAGTTTTCAATCCAAATTAATCTATGAGTTGGTTCTAAAATGTGTTTTTGTAACTTGTCCTCAATTTATATGAAAAGTCACATTTAAGATTCATAAAACTCATAAATATTTCCATAGGTTATGAATAAAGAAAAGTCATATTCTTTTAATAGTTTAAAGTCTTCTATAACTTGTCCTCAAGTTATGGAACTTGAAGAGTTTGTTGAATTAAAACTACTTTAAACACATAAGTTATGGAATTCAAAAGTTTTTGAATAGTTCAAAACTTGCCCTCAAGTTTTGGAATTTGAAAAAGTTTTATTTCATGGATACTTTAATTCCAAATTAAGCCCTTAGGATTTTAAAAGTTAAAATTCAACCCTTATAGTTTATAATATTATAAGTTAATAATATATATATATATATATATATATATATATATATATATATATATATATATATATATATATATATATATATATGTATAAGAGCAAGTCGTCTTACCATTATTAGGCCTCATTCACGAAGCCGGTCTATAAGGGTGGTATAGGGTTACTGCCTATAAAATGGCAGTTTAATGGGTGTCCACTCACCCACCTCTTCCTTGATTGGTGGAGGGTCTTTAGCCGAACGGGTAGGACAAGGACTATAATTCTCCCTTCATTATAAGTATAATGATAAATACTAAGTAACTAAACACTTATAAATTTCCAATCTTAGTTACTTAGGAAAATGTGAATAAGGTGCTAATCCATGAAATTACACTTTGCACTTTCTTTGAGCTGTTAATGGAGCGTATGTGGCTAACCGGCACACTAACTGGTTTTTAACAAAGTAGGCAAAGGGTTTCTTAAAGTTTATCATAGGCCGGTGGAGCGTGTGTGGTTAACCGGCACATCGGTTGAGTGATAAACATTTAAGAGTACCAAGTAATTTGCATGGTTACTTCACACCTTGTTTTGTGATCCTCGGCATCACCAGTCACAAAACCTGAAGGGCATAATCGAGATTGAAACATGTCATTGAAAAGTTCAATGAATCTCAAAAGAATCTAGGAGTTTCAAAACCAACTAAAACCTAATAAATTATTTCGTTTTTCATGGTGGAAATTGGTGAATCGTCATTCACCTACCTTCAAATATTTTATAGCCTGGATTTCGGCATCCCTCTTCCAAGTTATAAAATATTGTGTTGCGTCCTAGCCTTAATATTTCATATTGGGTGTTATATTAAGGACTTTAGATCAACTATCTTGAATATCTCCCAAAAGATGTCTAGTTCAGACATCTATGATCTTCCCAAATCTCTTGGAACTTCTCTTTCTCCACCTCCTCCAATTATTCTCCCTAATCCACAAGTTCAAGGTCACTCAAGCCCTATTGGCAAGCAAGGTCTATGTGTGATCGCATCTTGGAGATGAAGTCACGTATTGACAAGCCGGGAGAGTTGGGTGTCAAAGTCATAAGAAAGTTGGATGTTCAATCACTTTCTAAGTCACATAGTGAGTTCCTTTGGGACTACTATGACATGACCCTTAAATGATCTTATCTATTTGCTTGGTGCTGCTGAATCAGCAATGATTTGGAGGACTAGTAAAGCAAGTTTGATTAAGAAGATCAACTTCCCAAACCTTAAATGGACATTGACAATGGTAACATTGGATATCCAGAAAAAGCTTTCTCTTCCCAATGGAAAGGGATCGGCCATAGTTAACTCGGTTGACCAAATGGTAAAGAGAAAGTCTAAGTCTGTGATAGTCTCGTGTACCATTTCCACAGAGTCCATATGTTTATATTGCCAAAGGAAGAGGCATTGGTTACAAAACTGCCTATTTACCTGAAGGATCATAGGGTTGATCAAATCAAGATGTTTGATTCTACTTCAGGTGAATTCCACTATCTAACTCTGTTAAGTTTCTATTATGAGCTTCTCATTACATGATTTGACTGGGTCACATGTAGTTGTTTTAAGAATCAAAGAAAAGTGAAGAAACTTAAAGGAAGTATATGCTGATTCTGATCGCGAAGATGGATTTCGATCGCATGGTTCGGTGATCAGAATTTTTGAGCTGTTGCTTAGGAGTTATAATATATTTCTTAGGAATAGATAACAACAAGTTTTTCGTATGCATTTGAACTGTAAGGATAAGTTTTTTCCGCAAAGTTTTAAAATAAAATAAAAAAGTTTTAATTTTATATTTATTTTAAATATCCTTACAGTGGCATTTGTGAAAAAATGGTTGTTTATATGATTCCATTGATAGCAATATTGGAAAAATGGACTTGATTCTTTCATTTGTGGTAGTGTCTAAATTTACCAAATAAGGAAAGATTTTCATCGCCCAAGTTTCAATTGGACCGAAACTTGGAATCATGCAAGCTGTATAGTATGATGAATGAGAATTTTCATCTTTGGAAAATTAAGAGTAATTCCTTGTTCACATGTATATGTGAGTCAAGTGAAGGACTAAGGGATTGAGTACACATTCTTGTGCACTGGTCAAGTCCACCACAAAAGATCGATAAGACTCTTCGTCATGATTTACTAAAGTTTAGTAAATATGATTATACTTACCAGTTTAAGTATAATTCTGAAACATTGGAAAAGTTTCGATGTATGGCAGAACGGATGAGAAGAATCAAATTAGGCGGAATGATAAAAGTTTCTCAAAACTGAAAAGATGGGAGAGTACTTTAGTATCATGTTTTGTGATCATCTTAATGATTTAAAAAACCATATCACAATTGGTCTTCTAAGGACATCTTAGTGCATTCTTATGGCTAAGAAGAGGAGCCATGAATTGTTGAAATGGTTAAATCAAGAAGACGAGTCATACTTCGTTCCAAAAAGAAGTCTTAGAGTCATACTCCAAGATTGTAACTTGAGTGACATATCTTAAAAAAAGGTTTAGAACACATGTCAAATGTAAGAGTAAAATGGGCTCTACTCTTGTACATTTGAAATTGGTAAGTTGTCATGTTTTGGATAAAACAGAGACCAACTTAGGCCAAATGTATGAAGTGTTTGTCTTGATAAAGAATCGGCACTATCTCTTGAATATTTGGCAAGTGAGTCTTATTTGTCAAGAGGACAGTGGGAGTCTAAAAGATCTTGAAAGAGTCTAATCAAGAATAAAAAACCGTAGTTTATCACTAGCACACGACGTGAGGTTTATAACCTATCGTGTTGACAATTCCTGTTTCTATGCCCATTCCAGTTAAAGTTGGCTTTGCATATGAGTTCTGAGAGTTCTCAGTTGGTTGCATAACAACTTGGAAGCAACGACAGGCCCTTGTGCTTCCAGGTGGCAAGAAGTTAAGACTGCACAAGTTCGGTCCATATGAGTTTGGATTAGTCACTAACCTTGTCTTGTGATTATGGTTTTGACAAATTCACATGGATAAGAACACATAAACCATAAAATCTAAGTGTCATAAGGTTTCTCTCCGATTGATGAAAATGATGGTGAGGAAACACTTTCACTAAGTAGATTTTAAGTAGATAACAGTTGTGATATTTGCATTCTCAAAGTCGTTAGTGGAGCGTGTGCGGTTAACCGGCACACTAACATGGACTTGTGAGAAATGGCAAAGGTCTAAACAATCGAGAGTATGATTACGGCATCCCTTTTCATAGTTCTGAAATTGTTTAGACACACATGTGTGATATCTAAGGAAATGTGTATGATTTTGATAAAGTTTTATCAAAGCATCTCGTATCAGAAATTTGAACTTTGGTAAGAAAGTCAATACAGTATTGATTTCTAGAAATCCAGCTGATTTCTGAGTACATGTCAAAGCTAGTGGGAGCATAAGTGTTATGCTAATAATTTTCATGTCAGTGGGAGCATGATAATTATGAATAGTATTTCAAGATAGCAATGTTAATTATAGAAAACAAAAGTTTGAATTCGTGAAGTTGCAGGGGTTGAAAAGTTGTTTTGCTATAATTAAGGGAGAGGAAATTATACCTCATTTCAATAATAAAAGGCTTAGATTGAGATTTTGATCATCTTTAGTCAAGAATATATATATATATATATATATATATATATATATATATATATATATATATATATATATATATGAATTTTATGTTGGTTTGGTTCAACTTAAGAAAATTCTATATATTGCATTCTCAAAAATTCGATTATGATTACGGCATCCCTCTTCATAGTCAAATTTTGAGAACATGGCAAATAAAAAATATATTATAGCAAAAGGACTGGTCTAGTATCATGTCTTTATGTGAGACATCATGAATCGTGTCCCATATGCTTCGGATATAGGATCGATTGCATGTGCTATAATATTCATCCTTTCTAAAATTTTCCAAATGCCTAGGGCATTAAGAAGGGAAAAGGTCTAGAATTGGATATGACTAAAATGATTAAGCAATTGTCGAGGACAATCTAAGGTTAACCAAAGATTGGTTGCTCAGCGACAATTGGAAGTATATAGTTAATTTTGGAAGGACCATATTGACCGATTCTGAAAAGAGACTACTCTTGTTCAAAAGTGACAGTCAAAATGGGAATATGGAAATGTTTCATAGTTGGAAGTTAGTCAATCTGTATAAGATTAGAAAAACTTAATGCAAGAAGGATGTTTCCATGGAACTGATCTCCATTGGAATACTCTGTAATGTCTGTTGACAAGTCTTTGTGACTTTGTGCATAATCATTACAAGAGAATCAATGCATATAAGTTCAAAAATCTAACAGATTTCGGTAAATGATAGGAATTTGGAATTCTTGCATTTTCGATAAGGATTTGGGAGTGTGAAAAGAGAATCATTGAAATTATGTTCAATCGATCTAGTTCACAAAGTAAAGATCATAGACAACCATATAGTGCTTACTTGGTGTATGGCAAAGCTATTATCTAGAAAAAAATAGTGTACATGCTTGGATCATGGGACAACTAGTGTTTTTAATTCAAGTATAAAGTTGATAAAACCGAAACAATGAATAATGAGTAAACAGTATGGTGATAAATAAAAAGTGTTCTATTTATATTCATAGGTTTTTATACCATATTGCGTTCAATTATTCTTGTGTTTCATTTTGCATGTTTTGACTTCCAGAATAAACTAGGTCATTTTTCCTGAATGACTAAGTTATTCAAACCATCCACAATCGGTTATATGTTGGAAGTAGATATGAATCAAGACTGTCATGAGTTGGATTGTACATGTCTAAGTTTATGGACATAGCAAAGAGGTGCTACAACACTCATGAGTACTCATAAGTTCTGAGTATTGGATTCAACCCGCACTCATTTGAATCACTTCATGGATTTTATCATGAGTGCTCGTGAGACGATAATATATTATATTCTTCAAACCTAGAGATATGAGTTGTTACTATGAGTTGGTTGTACATTGATTGCGCGAAAACGCATTGGTAACTCGATGTTATAAAACGTGCCTTTGTGTATGATTCAACAAGTAGTAGAAAAAGCCATATGAGTCGAATTTTATCCATTCCTTTTACCTTCGGGATAAAAGCGATATTTTTGGGCCCCTCGATGATTTAATGATGACACATGTGAGTGCTTGGCCAAGCCAGGACTAATTTGGTTTGTTTAATCGGTCAGTCATCATGAATCGGAATTCGGGAAACAACAAATGGACTGACAGAATGATTGATAGTCCATGTTTCAGTCCATATGATATCTAGAATAGAGGAATATATGATCCCTTATCTAATAGACAAGTCATTAACGAGATCAGAGTTTAGTTACAACATCAGAGTTCGACAGCGGCTTAAAGAGCTACGATTGCCAGTCGGTTTTTGAAGTCATACTCAATAATAGTTTTAGACTTATCCAAGTGGGAGACTGTTGGATTAGTGTCTAAGTCCATAACTATATTTAGTATGTACTTGACCCGGTTGGCATGGTCCATTTGGGTTGCATGGCATCATGCATTTGGATAGACTAAAATGAGAGAAATAACACTTAAGGTTTGGTAATATAGTATAAGTTCTAATATATTAATAAGATTATTTAATTAGTATTGATCAAGAATTAATTTGGAATTAATTAAGTGATCAATAAGGAGACTAATTAAATATATGGGTTGATTGTGTAAATCATCCATACTTGTATAGTGGGCTAATGCTCCATGGATGCTCCATGGTGTTTTTGTACCCATGTATCATGGAAATGAAAGGCCATGACAATTAGGGTTTACATGGTGTAACCCTAATTGTGACACACTATATAAACATCTTATTCTTGTCAAAAATCGGCCACCATGAGAGACCATGAGCGACCAAAAGAAGACTATGATGGAATTGTGAGGGCTAGCCGATTTCATGAAGTGATTCATTTCTCTCTAAGTTATTCCAAGTGTATTTGATGTTGTGTGAACCATTTGAGGTGTCACACTTAGGGCACTCGACTCTTAAGCATCAAGGAATCAAGCTACATAAAAAGGTATGTCTTATAACTTGTTTTATTACCCAAGTATCGAAGATTGTATGCTAGATAGGGTAATACCTTGGAATATTCATATTTGCATGTATAATAGAGAAAACATGGATCCAAGGTATTTAGGGTTGCATATACACTTAGGAGTGTTAGAATGCTCAAAACCCATCACCAGATACATCTTTTCTGAACCTGGGCGAATGGAGTATCGGGTTTTGTGTGCTTCATTCATAACCACATCTCTGTAACCAACGAACTTTGGTGTCTAGATCCGGTTCATGAAACAATGGACTCCATCATCTCTGACTTCAAAGTTCTTATGCATTCCTCTCAGGGTTTCACCTGCCATGTTTTCGGGTTTTAAGGCCTCAAGTTGAGCCTCTTTGATCTGTGTCGATAGGTGTGAATGGATTATCATGGTGAATGACCTTACTCGGTGTCCCGAGTATTCTTATCTGCTAAGGGCATCAGCTACTATGTTGGCCTTACCGGGGTCATAAAGAATCTCACATTCGTAGTCGTTCAGTAGCTCCACCCACCGTCGTTGTCTCATGTTCAGCTCTTTCCGGTTGAAGATATGCTGAAGACTTTTATAGTCCGTGAATATTGTACATTTTGTGCCATATAAATATTGTATCCAGATCTTCAGAGAAAATACCACTTCTCCTAGTTCAAGGTCATGTGTTGTATAGTTGACCTCATGCGTCTTTACCTGTCTCGAGGCGTAGGATATAACCTTTCATCGTTGCATAAGAATACATCCAAGCCCTTGATTAGAAGCATCACAGTACACTACAAAATCCTCTGTCCCTTTAGGAAGAGACAAGATCGGTGCACTGCACAGAGCTCGCTTTAGCGTTTTGAATGTTGTTTCCTGTTTCTCTCCCCAACTAAAAACTACACCCTTTTGTGTCATGGTGGTAAGTGGTTTAGCAACTTGGGAAAATTTTTGGATAAATCTGCGATAATAGCCAGCAAGACCTAAGAATTGACGGATTTCTGTAGGTGTTTTAGGTGCTGGCCAGTTCTCGATTGCCTTGACTTTGGAAGGGTCCACGTGTATTCCTTCTGAGCTAACCACGTGACCTAGGAAATCAACCTTCCTGATCCAAAACTCGCACTTTGAGAACTTCGCATATAACTTCTCTGTTCTCAGTGTTTGCAAGACTTGACGAAGATGTTGGTCGTGTTCTTCTTCACTTCTTGACTAGATAAAGATGTCGTCAATGAAGACTATGACGAATTTGTCCAGGAATGGACGACATACTCTGTTCATCAAATCCATGAACACAGCAGGTGCATTCGTCAATCCAAATGGCATCACTACAAACTCGTAATGACCATAACGTGTTCTAAACACGGTTTTAGGTATGTCCTCCTCCAAAATCCGTAACTGGTAATACCCGGATCTTAAGTCTATTTTCGAGAAGTAGCTCGCACCTTGAAGCTGAACGAACATATCGTAATGTGAGGCAGACGATATCGATTCTTGATGATAAGTTTATTCAGCATGCGGTTGTAAGGGTCGAAGACCTGTTATAATATGTCGAAGACTTAATGTTATTCTACAAGGAATATTTAGAACGAAGCTTAGATGTTTAGTCCTTGTAATTTTTTGTGTGCTTTCATGTTTCCTATAAATAGGGACATTACTTAGAGTTAGATAAGAGTCTTTGGATGAACTTGTCTATTTTCTCTCTGTAACATTTGAAATCATAATAGAGCTGAAACCATATCATATTTACATCGTGTGTTCAAATTACATTTATGTCACTCTGATTTGTTACATTCTTGATTCATCACTTCATCAATTGGTATCAGAGCAGGAATCATAATCTGCGATCTGCTTTTCACTCTGATTCAAAAGGTTTTGTTGAATCGAGTATTCTACTTGATATTTCTGTTCAATTCAGCAATTTGCTTTCAAATTCTTTTTGATTTCTCAAAAATTCTCAAAAATTTTCTTTCGTACATCAATGGCGAACTTCAATCTCAACTCGATGACTTCATACTCTCATCTGCTAGGATCTTCAACTAAGATTCCTATGCTCATTCCGGAATACTATGATCAGTGGTCTGATCGTATGCAAGATTACTTGAATGGACTCGATGAAGAGCTTTGGTCTTGCATCTCAGGGAATGTTACTCTTCCGACGAATCTTCAACCAATTGGATCTTCGTCTGGTACTACGAGTGTTGATGCTCAAACTGATCGAATGAAGAAACTTGAAAAACGATGCATAAGGGAGTTACGTGGTGCATTGCCTCCAGTTGTGTATAAATATGTCAGAAGTTGTACAACTGCAAAAGAAATCTGGAATAATCTCAAAGAAAAGTTTCAAGGTAGCGAGAAGACGAAAATCAATTCAGTTAAGCACTGTTTGATTGAATTGAAGGATTTCAAGCAAAAAGATGGTGAAACGATTGAAAGTTACTATGATAGGCTGAATGAGTTGATTTACAAATGTAATCGTTATGGAATCACGTGGTCTGCTATGGAATTCAATCTCACCTTCGTTATGGGACTCCGTAAAGAATGGAGGAGTGTTAGCATGATTGTGAAAAATCAACAGAATTTCGACACATCTTCTTTAACTGATTTGTACAATCAACGAAAAACTCACGAAAGTGAAGTGAACGAAATGGCAGAAGAGTCGAAGCTTAGTCTGGGAGGTCCATTAGCACTTGTCTCTAAAGTGTCTGAAAAGGAAGCAGTCGAAAAAGGTGATTCTGATGATGAAGAGGGGTTTATCATGAATTCGGATGATGAGGCAATAGCTTTTTACTCAAACAACCGATTAAAAAAGTTTTTCAAGAAACCGTTTAATCCAAAGGTGAAGCAAAGTGAGGGAAAAGGAAGTTTTGTGAACAAGGCTACAGGAGAGGAGAAGAAGAAGTATGAGAAGAATGATGGGAAGGGTGCTGAGGAGAAGAAAGAGAAGAGACTGAAAGGAGATTTGGGAATGGACTGTCATTATTGCAATGGAGCAAATCATCTAGCAAATGATTGCATGCTTTGAAAGAAGGATGAGAAAAAGAATAGAGTAAAGGACGAAGCGTATTATGTGGAGAGATTGAAAGAGGTGCGTACGAAGCCGAAAAATTTGTCTTTGGTGGCTAAAGATGAACAAGAGAATGGTGGCACGTATCAAATCTGGTCTTCGGGCTCAGATGATGAAGAAATGTGTAATCCTACGCATGGAGCCATGTATGCGAAGCTGGAGGAAGATTCGGACGAAGAGGTGACGGGCTGCTTCTTTGTGTCAAAGTCTGCTGATAAGTCTCCAATGACAACTAAGGTACGTAATATTCTTCAATCTTTCAATATTCCTTTGAGTGCATATGATTCTGAAATTGTTGCTTTTGACGATACTGTTGCTTATTTTGATAATTTGGTTGTTTCTGCTAGCAATGAAGCTAAGAAATTAATGTCACACCCCCAAACCAAGGATGGCGGAAACGTCCAGGGGTGGAGGACTTCATGTATAGTATCATAACAACAATTATAATAGTAATTGAAGCAAACACAACCAACATATATATAATTGAAAAAGTTACATCATTGTATGAATTACATGTTTACGAATCAATTACAATATGTTGACAAAAAATGAAATAGTAGACGCCTTAGTGCCCCATCCTCAAAAGCACTTGGTTACCTGTTTAATGATTTCCTGAGAATACAAGTTGTTTGAAAAAGTGTCAACACAAAGGTTGGTGAGTTCATAAGCTTTTGTTTGGTATTATTAAAAGCCTTTCGTTTGTAAAAGTAGTATTTGTGTTAGAAAATCCAATATTTTCCTTAATGTGTAAATGTAGTCTTAAAACCCAAAGACCGAAATGTACAAGTAATTTGTCATATTTATAGTAAAACAATGCAAGTTTAAATCGACATAAACTCGTTAAATTTTAATGAAGTTCCCGTAAATTCCAATGTTTATTAATACTTTATGTGAGTTTATTATAACCATACTATGACCAAGGTTGCCTAAAACGACGTTCTTCAGGCGTCGGAAATGTTATGACATTTGTCACCCCAGACCTATCGGTCTAACTGTTGCATGCAGTTTAGGTGTGGGTTTGTCAAACCCAATATAGATCTATACACAACTATCACGCTCTCCCTCAAGGAGACTCTGGTTACAATACAGGACTTAATGGTAATTTGAAGTAAACGTCTCACAAAGTCATTAACGGAATTACGTGTTATGAAAACTTTGTACCGTATGGCCGTACCTTGCTTAATGAAAATATCCTTTGTATAAATGTACCCTTTTTAAATGTATGTGTTATGTAATGTATCATAAACTATACCTATTATAGTTTATCAACCAAGGGTAGTACGTAGTAATGTATGCAAACTATATTCAAAATAGTTTATTAAATGTTTGAATGTATCGGTTGTACTTTGATTATAATCACTTGTTATTCTTTATATTTTATATGTCCAAATCCATTTGTAAACTGATGTGTGTCTAAATATTAAGATAAAATGTCATATATTGCAATAACATATAATCACATAAAGATATACACCTTGCTCAACATGTTACAAGGTGAAATGAAATTGACAACAACTTTTCGTTGAATACAGTTTCTGTTACTGTTCTTAGAAAATTTATAGAAAAATCATCAAAGCTCTAAATCCAAATCCGCAAATTCTGAGAGTTTGGAATATGAGTCTAGTTTGTTCGTAAATTTTATCATGATTTTTAGTGATTTCTAACAGAGGTGAAAATGTTCATAATCACAGACTGGTCCGGGTTTGCCTCTGAAATGATAGGCCGTTTTGTAAAAATCACCATAAATTGTAGAAAAATCATATGGAGATGTGCAAGTAGCCATTTTAAAGCTAAGAGTTTGAGCTACTTGCACCTGGAACAGTTTTGAAAACAAAAATATGTAAGTTGACCAAAACAGTCCGTGATCGAAGTTCATCTTTTCTGATGTAATCTGATAGAAAAAGTTTAATTGTGTTCTTGATGATTTTACTTGTATTCCCCCCTTAAAACTTAAGAAAAACATGTAAATGTAGGGGTATGAACTCACCTTATGTGGTTTCAGTAGATGAAAGTGAGAGAGAGGAAGTATTCAACCCAAGAACACTAAGAAGATGTCTTGATGATTCGAGAATCTAACATCGAATAAGATGGAATTTGTGTAAGATATCATTGATTTGAGTATAATGGAGTGTAATAATTATATGAATGATGAAGATACTTACTAATTGAAGAAAGAAATCCCTGAAGAAAGCCTTGAAGCTCTTGAAGTTGAGAGAAAAGATGAGAGAATTTTGGAGAGTGTCCTTTGGTTGCTAAGTGTAGAATGAAAGAACTTTATGGAGAATGAGGAGAGAGGATCAATCCTCCAGCTCTTAGAACGTGGGAAGAGCTGGAGATTGGGTGTAAAAGTCCACTAAGGAGACAAGGGGTAGTGGGAAAGAGTGGCTGATCATAGAGTGAGGTGGTGGTGGTTTGCTTTTGCCATAAATTAAGGAAAATCAAATATTCCCTCAATAATTAGTTCAACCACTAATTCTTTTAATATATTTTTATAAAAACCCTGGAGATTTATATATTTTGGGGCCTTAGTTTATAAAATAAAGTTTTGGGTGAAAATCCCACATTAAAATAATGAAAAACGGAGTTAAAACGAAGTCGTAGACGAAAAACCGGTAAAAAGGGGCCGTCTGCGAGACCTCTCGCATGGAGGCCGGATTCGGACCCTCGCATGCGAGGCTGCTGTCTGATGGCTTCGGATTCGGTCTCCTGAGAGGCTTCAGCTTCGGTCCTGATGAGAGGCTTCGGATCCGAGGCCTCGGATGAGAGGCTTCGGTCCTGAAGCTTCAGTTCCAGGTCCTTAAGGCTATTTTACCCGTTTTTACCCCGTTTCAAGCGATTTTTGACCCGGTTAAGGGTCGATATGACCCAAATGATTACAAAAAGTTAAAGTAACTTTTGAGAGAGATTTGGGAGAGATTTGGGAGAGATTTCAAATAGAAGGAGATAGAGTGAAAACGATTTAGAGAGGTTTCGTTTGCGATTAATTTGAGTGTCCGGCTTCAGAACGCAAGGTTCGTAAACCCCGTTAAACCGTGTTTTAGTGTCGTACACAATCCCGATGATTGTGCAATAGTGTTTTATCGCTTTGGTTCGTTGTTTAGCACTGTTAAGGCTAAGGAAAATCAAACACATGAACTTTCCAAATGATGATTTCTCATTAAAATAGCGAATTATATAGTGATTACATAACATAAACCCTAACATACAAGGGTTATTGGAGTTGACCGGTTTGACTTGTTGACTTTGTTTGACTTTGACTTGACCGAAATTTGACGGTTGTCACAATTAAGCACTCAATTGTTAGAGACTCAAAAGAAGATAGATTCGAAAGTTGTCAAGATAGAATGTTTAGAATTGCAGATTACAAACATTATGTGTGATAGAGATTTGTTGTCTAGTGATGTAAAACTCTTATTAGCTCAACGAAATATATACTACAATTATGTTAAACGTCTATATGGCAAGTTAACTGCATTGCATCATTCGTGTCAAATTAGCAAGAAACAACATAGAAAATTATTACCTTTTTTAGCATATGAGAGAGAGAAGGTTGATAATATTTCATATGATTGTGAGAAAAATATTGCTGAGTTTGACAAAATTCCCGATGATAGATATGCTTATGGAATTGTCAAAATTGATGAATGTCTGGATTCGGATGAATTTGTTAACATTGTGAATGATACTTTGACTAAATCAGAACAAATCAAAATTTTGAAAAAGACTGAGAATTCAACATCTGATTCTCAATCTAATTTTGCCGATATTGAAGATAACTCTGACCATATTAGCGAAATTAGTGATATTGAGGATGTTGATTGTTCTCAGTTGTCCATCATTAATGTTGCATAAAAATCTAAAGGAAAAGAAAAAGTTAAGGATTTGATGGTTAAGATTGACACTGACAAACCTTCAACTTCCAAAGTTTGTGATCCCGATTTTGTGGATATCCGAGATAGTCAAACGGATAGCAGTGATGATGAAAATGATGAAGACAATTCGTATAAAAATGTCTCATCAAACAAAGATTCTAAAGAAACTGAAATTTCACGTGTTGTTGTTGATCAAGTGTTTGGGGACACTGAAAATTTCGACAAAGTGTTGTCTGAAAAAGGAGCCCATTATTTGGAAACAAATCAAGTGGTGTATCCAAATTTCAAGTGTACTGATGATGTTGTATTTCCAAATCAAGTGTTTGTCACTACTGGAAATGTTAATAACATTAAACCAGAATTCAACAAAATGGTCAAAGATGACAAGAAAACAACAGACGAAGGATTCTTTTCAAATCAAAGCACTGTTGTAAATAATCTAACAAAGAATTCATATGATTTTCAAAGACAAGAACCACAACGCAAATGGGTTGAAAAATCAAAAGTTATGAAAGAAGTTACAAAAGAGGTTGTTGTGGAAAATGAAATTGTTGTCAAATTAAATTCAAAAGAATTTAAAGAGCAAATTGACAAGTTTTCAAAAGAAAATGAAATTTCAAAACGACAAGCTCGAAAGAAGATTTTTTGGCAAACCGTGGAGTCTCGAAAGAAACAAAATGGTTTGACATTGAAAACGACTGAAAACAGTAAGTCTAAATCTGTTGAGAACAAGTCTTCAAATTCCACACTTTATTCAGATCAAAAGAAAAATCCCGCTCAAACAAATAAAACTAAATCCGAATTTTATCCAAAAACAAATTCTTCGAAAGTTCCAAAAACAACGTTTTCCAAAGATAACAAAAATACCTCAAAGAGTGTTCAAAATCAACCCTCAACACAATGATTTTCTTCTAATCAACAAACAAGGTTTTCTCAAAAACAAAAATTTCAAAATCGATTTTCTTAAAATATAAGCGTTGGAAACAATGATGGAAGTCGATACGCCATGGCATTTCGACCTAAATCAAATGTTGATTTCTTCCCAAAAAAACCGAATGTTTCAAATCCTTCAGGGAAACAAACTTTAAAAGATTCATACACAAAAGGGTTGTCTCGTGACAAAAACATCGATCATTGGCTTGAAGGAAAAAGACGAATGTATCAATCAAGGAAATACTCTCAACAACAAATTCAAGAAGCTTATGAGAAGTATGTAAATACTTCGTCAACTGAAAGCTCATCTTCAAAAGATTTGAATGTTTCGGTAAAAACTTGGCAATCGGTTTCGAAAGAAAAGCATGTTCATACACAATCTAAACAGACGAAGGCATGTGTCAGTGACAATCCCAAACTAACAAAGACTTATGTTTCTGTTCCTTTACCTAGTGATGTGGACTTAATTGATAGTCTCAAAACTGAAGTTTGTGATTGGCTTAAAAGCACTGCATTTCATTCTGTTTTCAAAACTAATTTCCAAGGACCCAAACAGCCTTTGGTACCTAAATTCGTTCATTGATCGTAGGTGCTATCTGACAACCAATATAATGAGAAATGGTATATCGATAGTGGTTGCTCACGTCACATGACTGGACGAAAGGAAAACCTGCGAGATTTTCCAAGTTTGGAAAATACAGGTGTTGTGAAGTTCGAAAACAATCACAAGTGCCAAGTGAAAGGATATGGCAAAGTCACGAATGGAAAGTTCACTGTTAATCATGTTCCTTATGTAAAAGGTCTTCAACATAACTTGATAAGTGTTTCACAACTTGTTGTAGGAACTGGCAATCAAATGGTGTTTAACGAAGAAGGCAGCACAATTTCGAATGTTGAAACTAATGAAGTTTTGCTCAAGTCCAAACGACATGGTGACATGTTTACTCTTGATATGAAACCGATCATCGGCAAACCCTCTGTGTGCTTACTTTCGAAAGTTTCCTCTGACATCAGCTGGCTATGTCATCGACATTTATCACATTTAAACTTTCGAAATTTGAATAAATTGGTTGTTGATGATCTTGTACGAGGTTTACCTGTCCTAAAGTTTGACAATGATACCTTATGTGCAGCTTGTGAACAAGGGAAACATCATAGGAAAGGACATCCGATTGTGATAGATTCGAAAATTGTAGAACCGTTGGAACTTCTTCATATTGACCTTTGTGGACCATCAACTGTTGAAACTCTCAACAAGAAACGATACATTTTGCTTATTGTTGATGATTTTTCTCGATTCACTTGGGTGTATTTTCTCAGGTTAAAATCTGAAGTCGTTCAAACAATGATTGATTTTATCAAGAAAATTGAGATGAGTTTGAAAAAGAATGTTCGAAAAATCAAAAGTGATAATTGCTCTGAGTTCAAAAACAATATGCTGGATTTGTACTTAGTTGAGAAAGGGATTTCGCATTACTTTTCGTCACCATATACACCACAACAAAATGGTGTCGTTGAATGAAAAAATAGGTCACTTTGCGAAGCAGCCAGAACAATGTTAACATATGCGAATCTTCATCAATATCTATGGGCCGAAGCAGTGTCAACAACATGTTTTACTCAGAATCGTTCTTTTATTCATCGACGTTTTAATATCACACTGTATGAAATTATCAATAACCGAAAACCAAATGTTAAATTCTTTCATGTGTTTGGTTGTAGGTGCTTTATCATGAATCTCAAGGATAATCTTTCGAAATTTCAAGCGAAGGATGACGAAGGAATATTTTTGGGATATTCGCACAACTCGGTGGCATACAGGGTGTTGAATAAGCGCACACGAAAAGTCAAAGAGACATTTAATCTTACTTTTGATGACTATTATGTCAAACAAGTTGAAAAACATTTCGAAAAAAAGCCGATTATTAATGAATCAACAAATGAATATGAAATTGTGAATTTATCTGATTTTGATTATGATTTAATTTTTGGTGTTTTTGACAGGGCTGTGGATGCTGAAGTTTGTGCGAATGATAACAAACAATCTGAATCTTCGAAGCATATTGGTGACTCCGAATCCACTCAAACTATTGCTGATAGGATTTCAACAACGAATTCTCTAGAAGTTGGCGAAAGTATGCATAATAATCCAGTGGAGGGGGAGCACTTGGATTCGAATACTCTGGTTGAGGGGGAGCATTCTTTTGACAGGGAGAATGGGAGAATGGATGAAGTTGTTGAGGGGGAGCATCAGAATGATAATCTTGTTGAGGAGGAGCATGAAGAAACTGATACAATAAATCTTAATCAAAATGATGAGTTTCATAATCTAAATGATAATGTTTTTGTTGCAGGATCTGAAAATGAAGAGATGTACGAAGACGCACCTTTGGAATTTGATCTGGCATATCCACCGTTAGAGAAATGGACAAGGACTCATCCGAAAGATCAAGTCATTGGGAATCCTCAATATGGAGTATTAACAAGAGCTCAAATTCGTGCAAAGAATTAGGTATTAAATACTCATCAAGAATTTTGCATGTTCAATGTTTTCATCTCGAAAATTGAACCAAAAGTTGTGACAATCCGAAACTTTTTCCGTTATCCTTACTCAATTTACGTTAATCAAATTTGGGTTTTTATTTAATTCTGTCAAAATTTGATAGTTTGGGAAAGACTTTGCGTTTAAATAAATCAATTCGGATTTATTTTCGTTCACGTTACTATTATTTTTGGACTAACGGAATATTCTAAACTCAGTACATCAAAGGAATCGGTATTGGGATGAATTTGTTGAAGTTCTAGACATGAAGCAAACCGAAAACCTCCTCAAAAAGGAGTTTTCGGTCATGGCCTTAGAGTTTTCGGTCAAGGTGACCGAAAACCCCACCTTATGTATAAATTTCAAGATCATTTGGATCATTCTTTCCCTTTTTACAAGTCTAGAACTCGAAAACTCTCTCAAGTATCATCAAGTTCTTCACTTTGATCTTCAAATTCTCGAAAAATATAAGTGTTTATTTCCCTTTGATTTGTTATTAGATCTTCCTAACTAGTAATACCCTTCAAGTTCATCCATTAACTTCATTTTCTGGGTTTAATCTTCAAGAACACCAAGAACACACACTAGTGTGTGTTTGGCCGAAAACACCCTTTCTTGCTCCCATATCGTAAGTATTACTTTCTGCACTTATTTTCTACTCGAAACTCTTGTTTAAGGCCTGGAAATCATCATTTATCCAAGAACAAAAGGTGTTTTCGGTCGATGCATCTCCTTAGACCGAAAACCCTCCTTAAGGGGTTCTTATAGCCTTAAACCTTCCTAAGACTAAGCATGAACCCTCTAAACCGATCCCCTTTGTGCATGACCCTTGAAAAACATAATTTTTACAAGATTTGAGGAGTTTTCGGTATAGTGCATCTCCTTAAACCGAAAACGCTAAAGAAAGGTGCCTTTAAGACCTTAAAACTCACTTAAGGCTTTGGATAAAACTTATAACCCCTATGCATGTTTGAAAGCCCTTGAAAAACACCACATGCACCAAGTATTTTGAATTTTCGGTCTTAATCTCTTCGTACCGAGAACCTCTTCGGACCGAAAACCATTTCGACCGAGAACCACTTGAACCAAAAGCTCCATTTGGTAACCATGCACTCCTTTTATGCAATCATTTGTGATTGTAACACTTCCATATAAGTATTTCCTAGACTATAAGTGTCCCGACAAGCATTTCCAAGTCTTTAGGGTGGTTTCCCGTCATGTTTAGTCATGAAACACCCTAAATCTAACACACATATGTGTTATCACATGTTAATAGGATCCACTTGCGTATGAAACATCGGTTGACACTCAACATTCGTAACCGATCATACACCCAGATCCTACGTCAAACTGTGACTTCATACCCCTACGCTTTTTTTCGATTTTTTTCATGTTTTCAGGGGGGGAATACAAGCAAAAGTACAAGGAAACTTGTGCTCAAGTATATGATTTTGTTTAAAATAATTATATGTTCAGTATGCTTTTAACTCAGAAAACCGTTTTACCAATCGATTAAGAAATCAACTCGTAGAAACCGTTTTCAAAACTAAAGCAAGGAACATGTAAATCTTATCATAAAATGTGATATTTTATACAGGATTTATACAAACCATAAACAAGATTTTCAATACTATTACTTGTAAGTTTGTTATTTTAGGATTGGAGACACGTCCTTGGTAACACTCCACCGGATTTCGTGAGTGTAGGACTAACTCTTATAACTAGAATCTCTTGTAGGGAGAGCGTGACTATTGTGTATAGATCTATACGGGACTGACTATCCCGTACCTAAACTACTAGCTACAGTTAGGCAGCCATGCCTGGGGTGACAAAGTCATAAAAGATACTGGCCCCGTTACGTGCCATATCCAGTTTAATGTATAGTTATACAACTCGCAACCTAGATAACAGAGATTTAATTTGGTAATAATGAATCAAGTGAACTAACCTCAAAGTAATAACCGATTTGATTACTAGAGGGTATTGATAATACCCTTAGGATCTAGTTCACTACCTACTTCTTTATTAGTTTTATTTATGTAATAAGGCTAATACGTCTCACAGGGTTTTTCAAGGAAACTACATCTAACGATACAAGTATGGTAGATACTTGTACACCTCATTTCAGAATCGATAACCAACTATCAACTTTTAAGGAAAATATAGGATTTTCCTGGGATAACTTAATCTTTCATAATCAGGCTGTTTAACATATAACTAATGGATAATCAAACCTCTTTCATAAGAAAATATTGGATTTTCATGGGATACACTTTTCAAAGGATCAAAGAAACATTTATTTTACCAGAACTAAACGCTTATGAACTCACCAGCTTTATGCTGATATTTTAAAACTGCTTGTATTCTCAGGGCATCAATAGACAGGTACTCCTGCCGACTTTTGGAGAAGACGAAACATTCTGAAGTCACGTCTTTTACTTTTGCTATATTTACTGATATGTATAAACCATGTTTTTGAACAATGTAAATACTTATATTATAATGTAATGGTTGTGTTTACTTCGCTTACTATGATACAACTGTTGTGATACTACACATGACGTCCTCCGCCCCGTAACGTTTCCGCCATCGGTTTGGAGGTGTGACAAAAACAGTTAAGGTTGCAATGGAACACTCAGTTTGCGTTGTGGCAATGCAATCCGAACTAGCTGAATTCGATAGAAACAAGGTTTGGAGATTAATTCCTAAACCTGAAAATGTTTCGATTGTCGGGTTAAAATGGATTTTCAAAAACAAAACCAACAAGGATGGAAATATTGTATGAAATAAAGCACGACTAGTTGTAAAAGGATATTCGCAACAATAAGGGATTGATTATGAAGAACGTTTGCCCCTGTTGCTAGACTCGAGGCTGTTCGAATACTTTTAGCTTATGCAGCTCATAAGGATTTCGATGTCTATCAAATGGATGTGAAATGTGCTTTTCTCAATGGCGAAATCGAAGAAACTGTTTACGTTGAACAACCTCCAGCTGTCGTAAATAAAATGCATCCTGATCATGTGTACATTTTAGATAAAGCTGTATATGGGTTAAAACAAGCACCAAGAGCATGGTACGCAACTCTTACCAGTTTCTTAAAATAGTCGAAATTTAAACAAGGATCAGTTGACCCCACATTATCTCGAAAGAAAGTTGGGAATCATATAATGCTTGTTCAAATTTATGTCGACGATATTATTTTTGGCTCTACTGACACTGCTTTATCTACTGAATTTGAAAATTTGATGAAAAGCCAATTCGAAATGAGCATGACGGGTAAAATCAATAATTTTCTTGGCTTAAACATTTATCAAAGCATAGAAGGCATTTTCATCAATCAGGAAAAATATACAAGGAATTTGCTTGAAAAATTTGGAATGACAAATAGCACGAAGTTAAGAGTACCAATGGTGGTTGGCACAAGGCTATCACCTTCGTTAGAATCGCCTGCGGTTGATCTTACCTTATATAGGAGCATGATAGGTTCATTGCTTTATCTTACTACAAGTAGACCTGATATCATGTTTTGTGTATGTAATTGTGCTAGGTATCAAACAAATCCATGAGAACCACATTTAACTGCTGTGAAGAATATCTTTCATTATCTCAAGGGAACAATTTCGTTAGGATTGTGGTATCCTTCGAAATCAGGATTCTTCATTCAGACATTTTCAGATGTAGATCTGGGCGGGTGTACTTTGGATCGAAAAAGCACAAGTGGTGGTTGTCAATTTCTGTATGAAAAGTTGGTTAGTTGGCAGTCGAAGAAGCAGACGTGTGTTTCGATTTCTACTGTTGAAGCTGAATATGTTCCAGCTGCTGCTTGTACATCACAAATTATTTGGATCCAGAGTCAGTTGCGAGATTATGCCATTAATATGAAAAAGATTCCATTGTACTGTGATTCACAAAGTGCTATACGTAATTTTCATAATCCAGTACCACATTCGAAAACATAACATATTGCTCTTCGTTATCATTTTATCAAAGATCATGTGGAAGATGGCAACATTGAAGTCCATTTTGTAAAAACAACTGATCAGCTTGCCAAT
This sequence comes from Lactuca virosa, assembly GCF_052849685.1. Classification (NCBI taxonomy): domain Eukaryota; kingdom Viridiplantae; phylum Streptophyta; class Magnoliopsida; order Asterales; family Asteraceae; genus Lactuca; species Lactuca virosa. Next base: position 469,613,630 of record NC_136429.1, read on the forward strand.
ATTTTTACAAGAGCTTTGGATGAAAAATCATTTGTTCGAATATTGACAGGAATGGGAATTATCGAAGCAAGTTCAGTTCGAGGAATGATTTCGAATGTATAACAATGAAGTGTTATACAAATGTGTGGATTCAGAGGAAATAACATTTCATTCAGAGGCTGATAGTATTAACCATTCAGAGGTTATTGTTCATAGTCAACGCTTCGACACGCTTCGAATTCGACACATTGCACATTTTGGTTTGGGGTAAAACTTTTCGTTAGTTTGTCAAATTTTTGTCTGTTTGTCAAAGTTTCGTTAGTTTAACAAATTTTCGATAGTTTTTCAAATATTCGTTAGATTTCCAAATTTTCGTTAGTTTACAAATTTTCGTATGTGTGTAAAAATGTTTTTCGTTAGTTAGTATCTTAGCTTTAATTTCGAAAACTCAAAAACTACAAAAAGATTTTATTTTTTTTTTGTCGTTTTATTTTCGAAAAATCACAAATTCCAAAAATATTTTCTTTTGTTAATTGTCTTCTTTTACGAAAAACTTACAAAAACACAAAAATATTTTCTTTCTTTTCGAAAAATCAAAAATATCAAAAAGATTTTTGTTATTTTGTTCTTTGTCTTTTCTGTGTACAGATTTCACGAAAGTTATACAAGGGTCATGCTTGAGTGTCTATGGGAAGGTACCATTTCGACAACTTTGTACTAGTTAGATTGTCCCTAGAAGCATGCTGCAGCATGTCAATAGACTCAATGTGTGTTTACGAAAGCCTTAATGAAATCTTTCATACGAAAATTTCTTCCCAAGTTAGGCTTATGTTCACATTAGTCCAATGAGCTACCTTACTCTTCTCAAATGAGTTAAGAGTTGTCTGTTTGGTCCAATAATAACAGAGGTACAATTGTTTTCATGAACCAATCTTTTTCATCACAAATTTCTTACACTTTCACACACGAAGACATATGTCCAAGAGATCTTTGATTCAACCCGTCAAGATTGAGACATGTCAAAACTCTGTGTTAATGATCTGACATCCTGAGGCCGTGATGAAAGTGAAACCCAAAATTCTAACTTTGTAAGGAATTGACGGGGAACTATGTTCCAGTTTTAACGAAACATTTGTTTCAGTACCGCGTTTCGAAACTCCAAATCATATTCATTTCGTATGTGTGGTCTTGATCAAACTATCGAAGCCCACGATGTTTGTTACCCAACAGGATCCAGTATACATTTTTTTTAATATGATTTCCGTGTGAGTTTCATTTGCTTTCTAAGTCACTTTCAAAACAATTCAAAACATACTTGTCACTGACTACACTGGTCAAAACAGGTAATTTCGGTTACAATTACTCACCTTATGTTTACGTTGATATGTAACGAAATTGTACACCACCCATGAAGCCTTATAAAAGATGCCCTTCGATACTTATCTATAAGTATTCGATTGTAATTCACTGGAACATAAACAACCAGTTGATTATCTTTCTTGCTAATTAACGAAGTAATCTTTTCCCGGGATTAATTGCTTTTGTGTCGAAATTTTTTTGACATCACAGATCCAAATTTTCGTTAATTTGCTTCTTATCTTATCTTTGGCACACTGCACTCACGAAATCCTTGAGGTTCTGAGTAATACCAACCCAGGCTGATGATTTTGAACATCTGGCACATGACTTCGCTTTTCATCCCAAAAGTGAAAGAGCCTTACCTTCACTCGAAGGTTCCTGATGGTTACAATTCAATTGGGATAAATGAACAGACTGTTTAACAAGACGTTTTGTATTCAGTCTGGGTTTCTAGGCGATGTGACAGTTACTTTTTGACGCATGGCTACTTTATCGTCAGAGTGGTGCGGCTTTCAAGGTGCGACGTCGGATTTCATTTAATGTCAATTCCGCTTCAAATTCAAACTCTAGGGTTACATATAAAAGGGGGATCAAAGGGTTTTAATCCGTTCACGCTTTCAAAAGTAAAATTCCCAAATTCTCTCTGTGAATTTCTGATTGTTCTGCAATGCTTCAATAAACCCTAATCATGGCCACTTCTACTGATCTCAATGTTCAATCACAAAACATTGAAGATGTTACTTCACCACCGATCATGAAGATTCAAGGTACGAACTATCAAGTCTCTTTATCTAGATGAATTGAAGATGTTTCTCTTTATCTAGATGAATTGAAGATGTTGGTAGTTTCGTTGAAAAGCTTTGTTCTTTCGACTGCCATTTTCAATTCCTTTGCTGTTCCACTTTCATGGCTTTCACAAGCAGGATCCACTACTACTTACAGCAAAGCAATGGATATTATTACTTTCCAACTGGTGAATGAAAAGAAGATACGATTGTCCAAGAAGATTTTTTGTCAGATTCTTGATATCCCTAATTCTCCACTATATACTAATCTTTCTTCTGCTCAAGTTATCCACATGTTTAATGAGACGGGTCATCAACCCCCACTCACCAATATCAGTGATTTCAAGAAGTATGGACTTCCGACTGTTTGGAATGTTGTATTCGGAATCTTTCTATGTTGCTTGACTGGTCGCAGTGTTAGATTAGATAAAGGTCAAATGGAGGTTTATGCGATGGTAGCTGGATTATACTATGATATTTCAGTGGATTACTTTACACAGCTGTGGAAGGAATTTCAAAAGAGTGTTGAAAACACGAATGTTGTCCAAGAAATTTCATGTGCAAGGTATTGGAGTTTGATTATTCGCTATTTCTATGCCAAAGAAGGAATTGAGGTGCCTGCTGGTGAGGAGACAGTTGAATTCATGAAGTATCAATTTCCGAAGGAGGTTACTGATGATGCTGAAATCTTTACACACATTGCAAGGATTCCTGATGCAATGTTATAGCATGTTGATCCAACAAACTTGGTCCTCATGGAGTATTTGGAAACAATAAATCCTGATGATGAATCTGGGAAGTTGTTGCCAAAATAAACAGCTGGTCCTTCGAAGAAGTCACGAAAATCAAAGAAGGATACAACAGCTACTCCTGAGAAACCTGTTCCGGAGCCAAAGAAAACGAAATAACCAAAGAAACAGACGAAGCCATAAGAACAAGTTGCGACTGTTTTGGTTGAGCCGGTAGAGCCTGTTACTGATGACCACGTAAAGGAAACCATTCCATCCAAATCAGGTATCTTTCGAAGAATTAAGAAGAAGTCTCGTGGATCACGAAAGTTTTCAGATGGATCGTTTAAGTCTTCTTCTATTATGGTTCGTAAACCATATCTGAATCACCAAGGAATTCTTATTAGTGAGGTTCCAGCTCCTGTTTCTCCTTCATCAAAGAAACGAAGAGCTGAAGATGTAGCTAAACGTATTTCCAAGAAAAAGTTAAAGAAAAGAAAGCTGGTTCTTAAAGATGAATCATCCGAAGGGGAGAAAGTTCCTGAATCACCTGAAGCTACTATTCTCCAATCAACATCTACTCCTAAGAAGACTAAGGTCACAGCACCTGAAGTTTCGTTAACTAAGTCAGTTACTGAGGAGTTTCGAACTTCAGAGATCCCTACATACGTATCTGATACAGTTGTAAATGTCAACATGGGTGAAGGAGAGTCTGTGACAACCCGAAATTTTTTTGCTTTAGAAGCTCAGTCAGTCAACTCATCAGAGTGTCAGACTCATTGGTAATGAGTTCTAGCCTGGTTAAAGATCATTCTAAGGAGTTATAAGCCTAGTACACTTAAGGAATAAGTGTTAGAATGTACCTGCTAGAGACAATGTGCAAACATAAGGTCCATAACCTCATCATAAGGAGTTCACGACCACAAAGCCAATGAGTTTACGGCCGTAAACTCATGTGGCCGTAAACTCAAGTCCATATATGTCGCCCTTGGTCATTTCTAGCCATTTCTTGCATTTCAACCTCAAGAATACTCCAAATCCTCTCAATTATCATTGAGTTCATCATCTTAGATCATCAAAAACGTAAGTGTTCTTTCCTTAATTTTTTGTTACACTTCATCTCCTAGTTACACTCTTTGATTCCATCCATGAAATCATTCCATTTGCTAGATCTTCAAGTTTTAACAAGAACAACAAGAACACACACTAGTGTTCTTGCCCAAAATCAACCCTTTCAAGCCTCTATATCGTAAGTACAATTCCCTACACTTGATATCCAGTTAAGGTTTGTGCTTAGGACCTTGAAATCATCAAGAATGAAGGACCAAGAGGAGTTTACGGCCAAGCCATCTCCCAAGGCCGTAAACTCCTATAAAGTTGCCATTTTGGCCATAAACTCTTCCTAAGGCTTGGATTTAAGGCTAGAACACTCCCATGTGCTTTGTAAGACCTTGAATCATCACCCGATCCAGCATTAGAGAGTTTACGGCCCAAGAGTAAACACCCTTGGCCGTAAACTCCATTTATGGTCAAGTCTTGGACCTTAAACACTTGTAGACCCTTGCTAAGCCTTATAACACTTGATACCCTTGAGACTCCTCACCTTTAAGACCCTAAATGTGACCATTTAGAGAGTTTACGGCCAGGAGTAAACTCCCCTGGGCTGTAAACTCCTCAACACTCTCCATTGAGTGGGTCTTTCACATCCTTGGGTAGAGCAAAATTCCCTCAAGCTTCCCTAGCCTTCAAACACCCTCATATGCATCTTTGACCATGAGTTTACGGTCGTAAACTCCCTTGTCCGTAAACATATGGCCGTAAACACCAATCGATGGCCATAAACACCCTTTAAATGAATCACATGTGATTCCAACACTTCGTCAAAGTGTTTCCTAGTCCTGTGAGGTGTTTCCTTGCATTTGGTTGCTTTCAAGAACTATATTCATGCCAATATATGTGGTTATATGTCATTTAGGACTTGTTGTGTCTCGGGACTTCATTCGTGGAAATTCTCATCCTTACACGCGTATTCGTTGAATCACCCACGTCAGGTGAGTTCATACCCCGTAATGAATATTTTAACTATTTTAAATATTTTACGGGGGGGAATACAAGTTGAACACAATGATAATTGTGTAAATGGTTGTTATTAAACATTTTCAAAAGATTACTTATGTCATTTATAAGTTGTCAAGTCAGTTCAAAAAGTCTTTTCAAGTTATGCTACTTTATAGTTTAACAAAACTCTGTTTTTAAAGTACAAGCATAACTTGGTGGTAAAATGAGTATTTCTAACAACAGTTCAAGTACATTACTAGTAAACTATAATAGGTATAGTTTAAGGGTTCAGTTCATACTGTAACAGATACATAGAGAAACATACTATAACAAGTACAGAGGAGAACATACTATAACAAGTACAAAGGGAAACATACTATAACTAGTATAGAGAGAAACACACCATACTAAGTACCGGGAAAAATCACGTTAATATATCTTTCCGGGTTTGCATTGACACTGGTACGGTTTCACGTACCAGGACTAGCAGGCACGAGGTGATAAACTTAATAATATATCTTTCCGAGTTTGCGTTAACTTTAGTATAATTACACGTATCTGGGTTAGCAGACACGAGGTGATAAAATATAATAATATATCTTCTCAGTTACATACGAGTTCACATTAAACCTTTAATTAACCGACTTAGGATTAAAGGCTATTTAAGACTCACGAGGTGTATTTCCCATTTAATACTACCTGGAGTCTTTACTTTATTATTTTATAGCCAGCAGTGTCACTGCTGAGGTAAAACATTATTTTCCTTATTACATTTACTTTGTGAACGTCTCACGTATTAATTAATGTATAAACTTTATTTAGTTAATAGGAGTCTCACTTGGGAAAATACACACTAATACAAGAAAAAAACATACATAACATTTGATGCCTTGGTAGAAGGCTACGTTTAGTAGAAAGGACCATAATGCTAACCTTATGATTCCTTAATGTATACATCACAGGATACATATATATCAATAGGATCCGACAGGTAATAGGATGTGTGCTTTCTGCTTCGTTTCCTGTTCCTTCTTTAGTTGTGGGCTTGGAATAGATTCACCCAGTCTACTATCTATTTGATTCTAGGTATATATGTCTAGTATACATTGAGTCATCATATGGGTACCAGGTATGGGTCAAGTCATAGGAAACAGAGTCAATGCACAGTTTTCTAGTACATAACATACTTTCCAAATCAGAACTTTTGGTATACAAAAATAGAAACTTACCAGTTAAAGGTTTAATACATTTTATTAAACCAGGATAAACTTGAAGGACCTTAGGTGATTAACTCTATAATACTTTAGTTTATATATTACGGTTATATATCATTAATACCCAATAGGTAGTTGGATGTGTGCTTTTCGCCTTACTTCGTGTTCCTTGTTTGGTTGTGGGCTTAGGGCAGATTCACCCAATTAACTCTCTATTTGATATTAGATCATATATAGCCAGTATAAACTAAGTGATTATAGGAGTAATCACTGTAGTTACCATTTTATTATAAAGAATAAGGATTTTCTTAAAAGAATCTTTTCATTAAATATAAAGGAACGATTACAATTAACTCCATGAGTAACAAGTGAATACGCCAGGGTCGTATACAACAATGATTTAACAACCAATGGGATGTGTGCTATCCACCTTACTCCCTGTTCCTTATTTGGTTGTGAGCTTAGGGCAGATGCGCAAAGTCGATTGCTTGTTTACTCTGAGTTTTATATCACTTGTATCCATTTAGTACTCATAGAAAGGATTGTAGGATCATTTTTGCGTATCTTTCATCAAAGTAGGAAATATAGGATTTCCTAAGAGGAACAGGTGAACTTTTCTAAACAGAACTTACAACTTACTACATTTTTCAACTACACTTTACAACAACATTTTACAACAACTTTCTACAACATACTGACATCACTAAAATCTTATGAACTCACCAGCTTAATTGTTGATCAATCAAACAACTTGTATTCTCAGGAGACTAGTAGACAGGAACTCGCACTGGGATTCAGAAGAAGCAGCAGTATAGCATCAAGTCTTGTTTTTTATTTGCTATCGTATTCTATGTTATGTGAATACACACTTTGTAAACACTTTCTTTCTAATGAAATGGTTGCTTATTACTTTGATTACTATGATGCATTTCTTGTGATACTAAACATGACGTCCTCCACCCCAGAACGTTGTTTATAGTGAACTAAGTATATCAACTGATAAAAGATATACAACTATAAATACAATGGGGCTTAAGTGCTCTGGATAATGGTATAGTTTAAAAGTATAACGACAAGTTATAAAAATATACCTACTTGCTTATACATGTGAGTTAGAATACTATAGGAGTATTCTATGATGCTATAATGTGATAACAAGTTTGAAACATACCAAGTAGATTACATTAAAATACTATAGGAGGATTTTAGGCTCTATATAGACAACTTATGTGATAACTTAAAACACTCTTACGGAAAGGTCTATAATCTTGCAATGTATACTTCCAAGGTTATATATAATTGGGATTTTATAGGCTTAGAATTGGTGATCTACGCTCCACTGCATGTTCCTTGTTTGGTTGTGGTTTTAGAGTAGGATCACTTATTCGAAGGTCTATTTAATCTTGAATTATATATACAACTTGTATACATTGTGCAATTATAGGAGGACTCTGTAAGGATCACTCCATAAAGTTACCTTAAATCTCATAGATTCTTTAGTCACTTCCATTCTCACACGACAAACCGAGATAGATGTAACCACTTCCTCGCAGTAGACAACAGAAGAATCCAGGAGGAACAAGAGCAAGTTCAGGAGAAGTTTTCAAAGAAGGTTCAACCGAAGTAACCAAAACGTCTTATGCGTCACACTAATAAATAATAATCTTGTTAACTTAATGAGCGAGTGGAAGCACTGCTCACAATATGTGTTAGGATTATTTTCTTACATGCAGCTGGTAACAGTTATTCAGGTAATAGATATTCATTCGAGGATAACCATTTCAAATTCATAGAGTTTATTAGGTATAGACTTATTCCATCTCATCTTTGTATTCTTTTAGCAAGGATGCCTCCTCACAAATCGAACAGACGCACTATTCCGATAAACCCAACTCAACCGCCACTACCCCCGCCACAGTTCGACCTAGCTGCTTTTCAGGCAGCGGTAACAGCAGCAACGACAGCCGCCTTAACTCAAATTCGCGCAAGCGGTATCAGTGGATCTGGTAGCGGTTCTCACCTAGCCAACCACGGAGACACCCAGGAACACCCAAGGGAATGTTCGTATAAAGACTTCATGAAATGCAAACCCAATTCTTTCGACGGTGTCACACCCCCAAACCAGAATGGCGGAAACATTCGGGGGTGGATGACTTCACGTAGTATGATAACAGTTGAATATTGTAAAGAAAGTAACACAACCATCATAAATATAATAAAAAGTTACATTGTTGCATATAATACATGTTTCGAAAGAATATTACAAATATGATGATTTAAAATGTTTTGAGAATAGACGCCTTAGCGTTCCTTCGCCAAAAACTGATGGTTACATGTATTACTAGTTCCCTGAGAAATACAAGTAGTTTTGAAAGAGTGTCAACAATTAAGTTGGTGAGTTCATAAGCGTTTTTGTACTGAAATTTGTATGTGCTTTAGTAAAAAAAAATATAGTTGAACGTGTTTTCCAGAAAATCCGATATTTTCTATGTATATGTGATAGTTTGAAAAAGTTCCAAAGACTGGAATGCAATAGTATCTTTTGTGCTAAAATGGTGAAAGTGGATTTATACCCATATAATGTAATTACTGAATGCATTTAAGAGTCTCGTAAATCAAACTTATTTTAATACTCCGTGTGAGTTTTATAACCATGATATTGACCCAGACTGCCTGTAATAACGTTCTTCAGGCGTTGCAGTGTTATGACGTTTGTCACCCCAGACCTGCCGGTCTAACTGTAGCTAACAGTTTAGGTGCGGGATTGTCAATCCCGTATAGATCTATACACAAGTATCACGCTCTCCCTACAAAAGATTATGGTTTATAATACAGAACTTGAAATGCATACTCGAGAGTATGTTGAAGACGAGTGTCTCACAAAACATAGTATCAAAAGATTTACGGAACGAAAAGTTCGTGTGAAAGTATTTCCTTTTACAGTGTTTATGTAAAGATGTAATGAATAACTCATAAACTATACCCATTATACTTTTTCGAAAGTGTGTTTCATTTGATGATAAGAGCTCGGTGTAATACCAACTTTGCATGTAAAGAGTAACGTTGGTAGAAATATTGGTTATCGTTTATAAACAAAATGTAGATAAAGTATTTGAAAACGTTTCTAACGATGTGTATTTTAGATGTGAGTTTATCTCGTGTTTCACTTGTATTTCCCCCCTAAAACATGAAAAAGACGTGAAAATAAGGGGTATGAACTCACCTGGAAAGTGTGATGATTTGAAGAAAACGAGATTTTCTCAGGCGGCACTTCGATCGGAAAGTGGTGAATTTCTCGGGAATCTCGGAGCTTCGGACCTTCGGACCTTCGTCGGGACTTGGGTACGTAACCGGGGTTTCGGGGTCGTCTCGGGGTGCTAAACGGGGAGTAGAAATGAGAGAGAAGAGGGAAATGAGTAAGGAAAATCGGAACCCTCGCACCCTTTATATAGGGGCTGGTCTTTGGTGCGAACGCGGGGCGTTCCTGCTGGGTACGCAGGGCGTTCCCCTGAACACAGCGCGTTCCGAAGATAGATTACGTCATTGCTTATGAACGTCGGATGGGATGGCAGTCTGCAAGCACGAACGCGGCACGTTCCCTCGGAACGCAGGGCGTTCCCTTCGGATAAGCCTCGTTATGTGTGCCAAAGACTTCAAAAATGCGTAACTTTCGCATACGAGCTCCGTTTTTGACGTTCTTTATATCCACGCGTAGGTGAGAATATACTCTACAACTTTCATTTTGACTTCGTCGGCTAATTTTGATATTATTTTTAATTATATTTTATTTAATAGGTCGGGACAGGATAATTCCATTAAAAATCCATAACTTCTTCATCTGGCGTCTGTTTTCGTCTGTCTTTTTACCGTTGCACTACTTTTATCGAGACCTTCAATTCTCGTTTAGGTTGTGTCGGCTAAAAATCGCTCGATCTTTATTTCGAGTTTTTAGCGGTGTACTGTTGTTCCAAAACATAGAAAAATCATAACTTCCTTATACGAAGTCAGATTTGGGGCGTTCTTTTTATGTATGCTCACGGTTTAACATAATCTATGACTTTCATTTAGATACCTAAGGCTAAAAAGTATTTTGTTGAAGTTTCACTTTTTACGCTTAATAGTGTTTTACCGGTTGTGTTGCGGATTTTCGATTGGTCATAACTTCTTTTTTATAACTTGGATTTGAGTGTTCTTTATATATTTGGAAACCTTGACAGTATATATAACATTTTATGCAACCCAATTGAGACTTTAGAACACTTCATTTTTCGGCGCTGTTTTTATCGATTTCCAAAATAGGTTTAACATTTGACTTTGAACATTACATGGATTTGAAATATCGGGTTGTCACATCATCCCCCCGTTAGAGGGAATTTCGTCCCGAAATTTAATCTAAGGCAGAGTTTATGGACTAGGAAAAAGATGCGGGTACTTTTGTTTCATCTGATCCTCGCGCTCCCAGGTGTATTCAGGTCCTCGCTTGGAATTCCAACGGACCTTCACAATGGGTATGCGACTTTGATTAGTTCTTTTAATTTCCCGATGCATGATCTCTACTGGCTCTTCTACGAAGTGGAGACTCTCGTTGATTTGAATTTCGTCCAGAGGGATGACGAGGGTCTCACCGGACAAGCACTTCTTTAGGTTCGACACGTGAAAGGTAGGGTGTATGTTATTGAGTTCCTGCGGTAATCGAAGTTTGTACGCCACAGGGCCGATCCTGGCAAGGATCTCGAATGGTCCGATATACCTTGGGTTTAGTTTCCCACGCTTTCCGAAACGTATTAATCCCTTCCAGGGTGAGACTTTTAGTAGTACCCGGTCCCCAACCTTGAATTCCAAGGGTTTCCGTCTTTTATCCGCATAACTCTTTTCTCTGTCACTTAAAGCCTTCAGTCGTTCTCGGATTTGAACAATCTTCTCTGTAGTTTCCCTTATGATTTCTGGCCCAGTGAGAGTGCTATCGGGCACCTGACCTCTTGCTAGTTGCGTGTCGCCCATTTCAGCCCATCAAAGAGGTGATCTGCACTTACGGCCGTAAAGGGATTCAAATGGAGCAACCTTGATGCTAGTGTGATTGCTATTGTTGTACGAGAACTCAACCAATGGTAAATGGGTATCCCATACTTTACCAAAATCGATCACACAAGCTCTTAGCATATCTTCCAAGGTTTGATTGGTTCTCTCACTCTGACCGTCGGTCTGTGGGTGGTAGGCGGTACTCATGTCTAGCCTCGTTCCTAGAGATTTTTGTAGTGACTGCCAGAACCTTGAGGTGAATCTACTATCTCGATCCGAGATAACAGATATTGGTACACCATACAGTCGTACAATGTCCCTGATCTATGTTCTAGTTAGTTTCTCTAGCTTGTCCGTTTCCTTTATTTTTAGGAAATGTATGGATTTGTTTAGCCTGTCGACGATCACCCAGATGGTGTCAAGCCCGCTTGCCGTCTTGGGTAACTTGGTTATGAAATCCATGGTTATCCGATCCCACTTCCACTCTGGTATTTTCGGTTGTTGCAATAATCCGGAGGGCTTTTGGTACTCTACCTTGACTTTAGCGCAAGTGTTGAGAGAAAAACTTAAAGACACACTTGAACAAACATTAGAAAAAGTAGTATTGCGGAATAGTTAATCTCGAAGGATTTAAAAGCTCAACAATAATATTAATAAGTTAGAGTTAGATAGTTAGAGAATTAGTTGCGGAAAGTAAAGAAATAGAAATGACAGCAATTATTATATCAAGTATACACATAAGTTGATTCATAACAAGGAATGCATTCAAACCGAGTTAATAAGGAAGATCAAACTTAGTGATTAAGTCACGAAAGACTTGCTCAGAAGAGAGGTTATAATCAGTAGTATTCTTGCAAGATTTAAGAGGAAGAAGTGGTGCGTAGAAAGATAGAGAGATAGAAAAGATAACTTAAGAGAAGTGTATTCAGAATAGATAAATGCGTTAGTTATCTGTATTGAATACAAGAGAATGAGCTCTATTTATAGAGACTCATGAAGTACACTAGATTACATCTCTAAGAGTAGCCATGCAAGGCATACTGGACAATAGAGAGTATTATAATAAACACAAGTAAAGTAATCTAGTTAAGTGACTGCGGTAGGTAGACTCCAGATGCGGTTGCTGATGAAGGAGCTTGACTGCGGCTGCTGGATGGCTGCGGTAGCTGAAGAGGTTGCGGTAGCTGAAGTTCAAGAGGGTCACTTTTTATGATTCAACAATTTCCCCCTAAGTGACCTCTTTAACTTTTCAGCTATCAAGTTTGAGGAACTTGATCAGGATCTACCAAAACTTCCTGATGTTTTCCAGCCAGGTGATTCTCCTTAAGATCTCGAACTTGACTTCTGCGGTAGTGTGCTTTGATCTTTCAACTGCGGTTCGACAGATGTCAAGTTGCTTCTTGGTGAGGCGATGCATGGCAGTCATAGGAATGAAATATTTGACATTATCGATCTTCCTTTTGAAAATGACTCCAAGCTCAGGAAAGTTGGTTGCGCCTAAGGATCTTTCTTGATAGCCTTCGGTAGGCATTGGTGCAGTGTGTAGTGGTGGCATATCAAATTTCTTGGAAATGATGGGGTAGATGTCTGCGTCGATCTTGGCAAAATCACAGACCGTTTCCTTCAAAAAGGTGTTAGCCCTTTCATTGGCAATGAGAAAGATTTCTTCTGGATTCATACAGGGGAAGTCTGCTTGGGTGCGGACATAGTCATGCTGCCTTCTAGTGAGGGTATACTGGATGTAGTCAGCCTTCATTAACTTCCGAATCTTGTAGTTCTTGACTGCGGATGGTCTATCATTAGACAATACTTTCTCAATGGAAGAGGCATGCTTAGCATGAAAAAGACTAAGTCTCTCAAATTCCATTGGCAGTCTTTTGTGATCTGGAAGGCTGCGGTCGAATTGCTCAAATACTGTGAAGTATTTGACATTTGGAGATATTGGGACATCCCAGTAGCTATCAGTAGGGGGTTTAGCATAGGTGAGGTGGGGTCTGTAATCTTCGTCCAGCAGTGTACGGTGAGGATTGATCCAAGAGTTTATCAAGGATTCGTCCATCACAGTATCAAAACCGCATTCTCTCCATATGAGCTCTACAATTTTGGCTGCCTTCCAATCTTGTTTCCTTTGCGTGGTGGCAGGAGAGTCATTTGAGCTTGGAGAGGACATTTGCTCAGCCGGGTTTTTGAAGTGGGGAGGAGTCTCTGGTTTCTCCGGAGTGACCTTCTCTTGCGGTGGAGTATGGTGAGATAGTTGCGGTGAGGGTTGCGGTGTAGGAATTTTTTCTGTGATGATGGGGGGGGATCTGATGTTGTGAGATGGAATGATTGGAGTGATGGACTTCATCTTCACTTCGATGGACTTCGTCTTCACTTCCCCCTCTCGAGGAACGCAACGGAGGAGCTTCCTCAAGCCATTTTTTAAGGCCATCAACCTTGGCAAAAACTTCTTCAAATTGAGCTTTAAGGGCATCGGCCAACTGTTGATTATTGGGAATGGTGGGGTTGAAGAGCAGGCGATGAATTTCCTTGGTGAGCTGAAGAATCTCGGGACCATGGAAGTTAGAGGACAGGGATCGTTGCAGTCTATTGATCGTGGCTTGAAGAACTGAGATAGTGGACTCATACGCAGTGTGAGTCTCAGCTATCAGTTTTTGAGACTGTGTGGCTTGATCCGCAATGGCTGCTTAGAGATCCTTTTTTATTACGGACACCTCAGAGATGAGGCGTTCCGCAGCAGCCATGAAGTCCTTGTGATCTGCTTTGCGGTTGTTGTCATGGGACCGGATCCCCATTTCAACTTTGAGAGAAAGTCTCTCAGCAACCAAGCACTCACGTGTTTCCAGGCGTTCTATATGTTCGATCAGTGACTGCGGTCCGAGAAAGTCTTCTGGTTGCGGTTGGTTTGGCTTGACCGCAGCTAAGATTTGATCGACTTTGGCTTGTAATCTCATAAATTCTTTCCTGGTGACAGCATTCTTCTTCATTTTCTTCTTCTCTTTGGGTTTGGAAGTTGAATGGTGAGAGCCACTGGATTCCTCTTCATCGAACATCATGAGGTCATCATCAGAAGGACTGGGCTTATTTACCTCCTGAATGTCTTCATCATCAAGACCGAAGGTGGGAGCAGAACTGACTTCTATTGCGGTTCCTTCGTCTTGTGATTCATGAATTGTTGGAGTTGGAATTGGATTTGGAGTTGGAGTAGGAGTTGGAGTTACTCTGGAGGTACCTGCACCTTCACCGGTTGCTTGGGCTTTAAGAATTGTTTCAGCCATCTCGGTCATCCAGTCTTGAACCTTTTGAATGGTGGCTACGGTATTGGCATTGTTGATTGCATCTGCCCAATACTTTGCCACTAACTGGATTTCTTGCTCCTTTTGTTGTTTTTGCTTGATCTGTTGTTCCTTGCGGGCTTGGAAGGCTCTTCTGAAAGCGTCATATTTCTTGATTTCTGACTCAGTTACCGGAGTGTAGCGTAACCATGAGTCGTTTGATTCATCTCCGTCAAATCCTTGGAAACGCACCAAAGTGTCCTTCGGGTCCACGGATCCTTGTACATTTGTGCTCACCATGCCTAAACCACCTGTTGTGGATGTAAGCAGAGTAGGATTTCCTGAGCTTCCTTGGTCTCCTTGACCCGTGGTCAAGTTTCGCCTCGGCTCAGTTCTGGCATGGGCGGAAGAAGTGCCCTACGGTTGGGAAGGTGTTTGAAGCGTTATCCTCGTGGGAGTGAACTGTGACAACCCGAAATTTCTATTCTGTACAACCATTCACTTCAATAGGAGTCAAAACTGTTTATGCTAATTTTCAAGGTTTTTGGAATAAGTTTGAGTATTTTAAGATTAGTACTTCAGGAGATACCAGGAGAGAGGATGCTCTAGGGTTTATTGTGCAACAATAAAGTCCCAAAGCTCCAAGAGTTTGGAGTTTACGGCCTAAACAAAGGTGTTTACGGTCGTAAACCCTAAATTGGGGGTATATATATGACACTTAGTCATTATTTACCATTTTTCACAAATTCAAGATCCAAACTCAATTCTCTCTCAAGTATCATCCAACAATTCTTCAAGATTTCAATTTGTAAGTGTTTCTAGCCTTAATAAGTTGATATATTACTTAATCTAGTGATTTAACACACTTCCATCTGTGAAATCATTCCAAAAGGTTAGATCTTCAAGTTTCACCAAGAACACCAAGAACACACACTAGTGTTCTTGGACTTTTAGCACCTTTTCAAGCCTCTATCTTGTAAGTACTTCTATCCTAGAGTATAATAAGGCTTGTTGCACTTCTATACATCAAGAAAACACAAAGAAAACCAAGGATCAAAGGTGTTTACGGTCCAAGAACACCTTGGACCGTAAACCCTAAAAAGGGTGCCAAAATGTGCCCTAGTCCCTTCTAAGCCTTGGAAACTAGCATAGATCCTTTCCTTGATGAGCTTAGCACTTGAAAACATCAAAATACCATAAACCATTTGGGTTCACGGCCGTAAACCCAAAGGCAAATGGTTCAATGACCGTAAACTCCATTTAGGAGTGAAATGGTGCTCTAATCACTTCCATAGGCTTATACTTCAAGTGGAAATGCTTCTAAGGCCTTGTAGAGCTTCAAAACAACACATGGTCAAAGAAGCATGAGTTTACGGCCGTAAACTCATGGGTTTACGACCGTAAACTCAATGAGTTATGGTCATAAAACCGTAAACTCAAATAAGGGGTTCCCTTGAACCCTAAGCTCAATAGCAATGTCCTACAACACTTAGATGCAATCCTTGGGACTTATAGCACTTATATAAGGTGTTTTACATGTCCTATGATGTCTTAACTTTGTTAATTAGTTGTTTAAAGACTAATTGGATACATATATGTGATAATATATGTTAACTAGGATCATCGTGTGTGTACAAGTCTTCACTTGACACCTAGCAATCCTATACATTTCGTTCATCCAAACCACTCACTACAGGTGAGTTCTGTTGGATATAGTGTCTAATTCCATAACTATATTTGGTATGTACTTGACCGGACCCGGCATGGTCCATTTGGGTTGCATGGCATGATGCACTTGGATAGACTAAATGAGAGAAATAAGACACTTATGGTTTATTAATATATTATAAGTTCTAATATATTAATAATAAGAATAATAATATTTAGTTAGTATTGATCAATAATTAATTTAGAATTAATTATGTGATCAAAAGAAGACTAATTAAATATATGGGTTGATTGTGTCAATCATCCATAACTTATATAGTGGGCCAAGGCTCCATGGATTATCAAGTTGGGTTAAACTCATCAGATGCTCCATGGATGCTCCATGGGGGTTACATAACCCGTGGGTCATGGAAATGAAAAGTCATGACAATTAGGGTTTACATGGTGTAACCCTAATTGTAACATACTATATAAAGAAGCTATTATTCACCATTTTCGGACACTAGAGTGAAAAAAAGAGGGCTAGCCGAAAATCCAAGTGTTCTTATTCTCTTAGAGTTTATTCCAAGTGTACTTGGTGTTGTGTGAAGCATTTGAGGCATCACACTTCAGGTGCTAGGCTCACAAGGTTTCAAGGAATCATAACAACAACAAGGTATGTATTTCTAGCTATCTCTTTTATTATAAAGTTCCCCATGTATGCTAGATAGGTTTATGAACCTTGGAAAAAGAATTTTGCATGTATCTTAGACAAACATAGATCCAAGGTTTTCTAGGGTTGCATGTACACTTAGGAGTGTTAGAATTGCTCAAAACCCAACAGTGGTATCAGAGCCTAGGCTTGCTTGTTTGATACTTGATGCAAAATAGTGAAAAAAGTCGATTTTGTGCTGTGTGCATGATGAACTCGCCGAGTTCATGGGGGGACTCGCCGAGTTCATGTGAAAACTCATGCTACTCGTCGAGTAGGTTCGTGCACTCGACGAGTAGGAGCCTCAGAATGCAGTTTTTCGACTTTTGCTGCTGGAAATGGACTAGAAACATTACCCTAAACTGTTTTGGTGTTATTAAACTTGTTTTAGATGGTGTAATGGTTGTTCTAATCCATTTACAATGGCCAATATCAAAATTCCATGATGTTATTATTTTTGAAATTTTTGATAATCATGTTCTTAAACTTATGAATTTAGATGATCATAGGAATTATTTGTAACCTCCATGTTAGTTAATTCTTGATCATTATGTGTTTTAATGGAGTCCATAACTTGTCCTCAAGTTATGGAATACCAAGAGTCACACTTGAATTAAAACCATTAAAAGAACACAAAAGTTATGAAATGAAGAGTCTTCATTTTAATACTCTAATAAAATCATAAGTTATGAGAAATGAAAAGTTTTGAAAGTTTACAAAACTTGCCCTCAAGTTTTGGAACAAGTAAAGTCATAATTAAAACTTTAGTTCCAACCCTTAGAATTTTAAATATTAAAATTCAACCCTTATACTTTATAATATTATAAGTGAATAATAATTATATATGTATAAGATAAAAGTCGTTTTACCATTAGTAGGCCTCATTCACGAAGCCGGTCTATAAGGGGGGTATAAGGTTGTTGCCTATAAAATGGCAGCTTAATGGGTGTCCATTCTCACCCACCGCTTCCTTGATCGGTGGAGGGTCGTTAGCCGAAAAGGTAGAACAAGGACTTATAAATTCTCATAATAAGTATTATGAATATACTAAAGTAACTAAACATTTATAAATTCCCAATCTTAGTTAGTTTAGGAAAATGTGAATAAGGTGCTAATCCATGAAATTACACTTTGCACTTTGATTAAGTCGTTAGTGGAGCGTGTGTGGTTAACCGGCACACTTACTTGGACTTATCAAGGTAGGCAAAGGGTGACTTAATGTTTATCATAGTATCGTTGGAGCGTGTGTGGTTAACCGGCACTTCGATTGAGGGGTAATACATTAAGTGTACCAAGTAATTTGCATGGTTACTTCACACCTTGTTTTGTGATCCTCGGCATCCCAGTCACAAAACTGGAAGGGCACACTCGAGATTGAAACATGCCATTGAAAAGTTCAATGAATCTCAAAGAACCTAGGAATTTCTAAACCAATTAAAACCTAATAAGATTTATACCGTTTTATGGTGGAAATTGGTGAATCGTCATTCACCTACCTTCAAATATTTTATAGCTTGGATTACGGCATCTCTCTTCTAAGTTATAAAATATTGTGTTGGGTCCTAGCCTTAATATAGCATTTGGGTGCTTTATTAAGGACTATCCTGAAATCTAATCTAAACTTATTCTTTCATTTCAGATGTCTTCCAAAAACAATGCTTCTGGCTCAAACCCTACTGGCTCCTTCTCTCTCATGAACCTTTGTGGGAGAGTCATCTTTGATGGATCCAATTTTATGGATTGGATCAGAAACATCAGGATGGTCACTCGCTATGAGGACAAAGAATATGTCCTTGATAAGGAGCTGAAGGAGATTGATGAGTCAACTGCTACCCCAGAGGAAATTGCTGCATTTCAGGCACATGAAAGGGATGCTACCAAAGTAGCATGTATCATGACTGCCACAATGACAGCTGACCTCCAAAAGTGCTATGAGGACTATTATCCTTTTGAGATGCACATGGACTTGATGGAGCGATACCATCAAAGTGCTCGTCAAGAGAGATATGAAATAATATCCTCCATGATAACCACCCAAATGAAGGACAATGAGTCCCTCACGACCCACATGCAGGAAATGCAAAGATTTGTGGATCGCTTGAAGAAACTGAATGTTGACTTTCCTGAGGAGCTAGCAATAGATATAATTTTGCACTCCTTACCTTCATGTTATGATCAATTTAGAATGACATACCACATGAATAAGGAAAAAGTTACACTTAGTAAACTTCAAGGACTCTTAAAGACTGCAGAAAGTAGTCTTAAGGGTAAGTCGGGTGTTACTACTCCTCCTACTCCTACTGCGGCTAATGTCTTGACAATCGGGCATGGCAAAGGTAAGAAGAGAAAGAACCCTTCTAAGGGTACCAAGGGTAAGACCCTTGAAGGCTCCTCTTCAAGCAAAACCAAGAAAGGTTTTGTCACTCCTTCTGCTAACCCTAATGAGGCTGAATGCTTCTATTGCCATGAAAAGTCGCACTGGAAGCGAAACTGCCCTAAATACCAGCAAGATCTTAAGGATGGGAAAGTAAAACCCAACCATGGAGGCATATACACAATATTGTCTAAGAACTCACCTCATTCTAAGTCTTGGTTCCTTGATACAGGTTGTGGAATTCACATATGTTCTGATCTGCAGGGACTAAGAAGAAGTGAGGATTTGGAGCATGGAAAGATAAACCTCATCATGGCGAATAGGAAAGTTTCACCTGTCACCAAGATTGGAGTTTATTCCTTGTTACTAGATAGTGGGTTTACATTAGACTTGAATAAATGTTGTTATTCGCCAGAAATGGCAAGAAATGTTATTTCCTTTCATGCATTGTATAAACAAGGTTTCACCTTTTATTTTGATAATAAAAGTGGTGGTATTGATGCTTTCTATAATAGTGTTCTTTATTTTAAAGCATTACCTTGTGATGGTGTGTATGAAGCTGTATCTGTTGAAGACAACTTAGGAAATAATGTATTGTGTATTGATTCTTCCACTAGCTTAGATAAAGCATCTTTATGGCATTGTCGTCTTGGACATGTAAGCAAGAAACGTATATGCCAACTCCAAAAGGATGGATTCTTGGAATCATTTGACCTAAAGTCAGATGATAGTTGTGAATCTTGTGTACTTGGAAAAATGACAAAGTCACCTTTTACTGGCACTTGTGCTAGGGGTGAAGGTGTGTTGGATCTCATACACACAGATGTGTGTGGACCCTTCAGAACCGCCACTAGAGATGCTAATCGCTTTTATGTGACTTTTATTGATGATTTTAGTAGATATGGATATGTCTACTTAATCAAACATAAGTCGGAAACCTTTGATAAATTCAAAGAGTTTAAGCAAGAAGTGGAAAATCAGTTGGGAAGGAACATTAAGATGCTTCGATCCGATCGAGGTGGTGAGTATCTTAGTACCGAGTTCCTTAACTATCTTAAGGAATGTGGGATAGTCTCACAATTGACACCTCCCAGAACACCACGGTTGAATGGTGTAGCTGAGAGGCGCAATCGAACCTTGTTGGACATGGTTCGTTCCATGATGAGTCGAGTTTCGCTACCAATCTCATTTTGGGGGTATGCCTTAGAAACTGCCGCCCATATCCTTAATCTAGTCCCTACAAAGAAGGTTGCCAAAACACCTCACGAGATGTGGACTGGAAAAGTTCCAAATCTAGACCACATCAAGGTTTGGGGTTGTGAGGCTTTCGTGAGACGCGAGACTCATGACAAGCTCGAACCTCGAAGTGAGAGGTGTATTTTCATCTGCTACCCACAGAAATCCTTTGGTTACATCTTCTACAGACCCAGTGATAATGTGGTCTTTGTAGCAAGAAGAGGAGTCTTTCGAGATAGAGAACTCATAAGCCAAGGAGACAGTAGGAGGCAAGTTGACCTTGAAGAAATTCAAGAGTCAAGCGGTGAAGGAACCTCAAACCCTAGCCCTCAACCTGAGGAGGAAACTCCTTTTGAGCCGACTGAAGAGTCCATAGCTCTGAGGCGTTCCACCAGAGTTAGGAATGCACCTGAACATTATTATGGTTTCCATAGTACTGCAGAAGGTGATACCCTTATCAGTGATAATACACTGACAAATCTGGAAGAGCCTAACAGCTACACGGAAGCCATGGCAGGCCCTGAGTCTGCTAAATGGAAGGAGGCTATGGATAGTGAGATACAATCCATGTATGACAATCAAGTTTGGAACTTGGTTGACAATGTACCAGGTCTTAAGACAGTAGGGTACAAATGGATCTTCAAGAAGAAGACCGACATGGATGGTAATGTACACACTTATAAGGCACGACTGGTTGCAAAGGGTTATTCTCAAACTCCGGGAGTTGATTATGATGAGACCTTTGCACCAGTGGCCAAGATTAAGTCTATTAGGGTTCTGTTAGCCATTGCTGCATTTCATTATTATGAAATATGGCAAATGGATGTCAAAACCGCTTTCCTTAATGGAAAGTTGGCTGAGGATGTTTACATGGTTCAGCCAGAGGGTTTTGTAAGTACAGAATACCCTAATAGAGTGTGTAATCTTGAAAAATCCATATATGGATTGAAACAAGCACCTCGCAGATGGAATCTTTGCTTCGATGAGAAAGTCAAAGAGTTTGGCTTTTCGAGATGTGAAGATGAATCGTGTATATATGTCAAGGCTAGTGGGAGTATAGTTAGCTTTTTGGTACTGTATGTGGATGACATACTGCTCATAGGAAATGACATCCCAACCTTGCAGGAAGTGAAATCCTGGCTTGGGAATTTTGCTATGAAAGACCTAGGAGAAGCTGCGTATATCCTCGGGATAAAGATTTTGAGAAACAGGAGTAAAAGACTAATTGGACTTAGTCAGAGTGCCTACTTGGACAATGTACTGAAGAGGTTCAGTATGGAAAAATTCCAAGAAAGAAGATTTACCTATTCAGTGCAATGTCAGACTGAGTAAAACTCAGAGCCCGAGTACAGATGAAGAGATAGCTGAGATGAATCGAGTCCCATATGCTTCCGCTGTAGGCTCGATCATGTATGCTATGACTTGTACTCGTCCTGATGTTGCTTTTGCTTTAAGCATGGTTAGCAGATATCAGAGTAATCCTGGCAAGGCTCACTGGACTGCAGTAAAGAATATTCTCAAGTACCTACGAAGGACTAAGGACTGGGTCCTTACCCTTGGTGGGAGTGATGACTTGAAAGTAGCAGGGTATAGTGATGCTATCTTTCAGACTGATAGGGATAATTTCTGCTCTCAGTCGGGCTGGGTCTTTACCCTAAATGGAGGGGCAATTACTTGGAAAAGTTCCAAGCAAGATATAGTGGCTGATTCCACTTGTGAATCAGAGTATATAGCAGCAAGTGAAGCAACAAAGGAGGCTATATGGCTAAGGAACTTCATCGGAGACCATGGAGTTGGACCAGCTATTAAGGAGCCCATGGAAATTTTCTGTGATAGTGAAGGTGCAGTTGCCTTAGCAAAGGAACCAAGGGATCCCGGGAGATCCAGGCACATCGACAGAAAATATCATTTCATCAGACATCGAATAGAAGAAGGAATCCTCGTGGCAAAGAGGGTATCATCAGATGAGAACCCGGCAGATCCCCTCACGAAGGGACTGAGTAGGGTTAAGCATCTTCAGCATGCTAGGTGCATAGGGCTAAGAGATGATATTAGTTTTTAGAAGTTAGATAATTTTGAAATATGTAAAATGTAATTGACATTTGATGATAAATAAAAGTTGTTATTTATGAGTAAAGTATTGCTATCTCTTGTCAATCATTTACTAGTATTTCTTTTTGCATGTTTTGACTTCCAGAATAATTATGTTATGGTATATATCATATTATTCAAATTCTCCACAGTCAATCATATGTTGGAAGTACATATGAATCGAGACTGTCATGGGTTGGTTTGTAGAGGTCCAAGATGTTGGACAAAGGGGCTACAACACTCACGAGTGCTCATAAGTTCTGAGTATTGGATTCAACCCACGCTCACTGGTATCACTTCATGGAATTTATCTCGAGTGATCGTGAGACGGTAATATCATATAAGTCTTCAAACCTAGACATATGATTTGTTACCTATGAGTTGGTTATGCATTTATTGTACGAAAACGCATTGGTAACTCGATGTTATAAAACGTACCTTTGTGTGTAATTCAAAAAGTAGTAGAGCAAACATATGAGTCGAAGTTTATCTGTTCCTCTTTGGATTAGAAGCGATATCTGGGCCCCTCGATGATTTTGTTTTGACCCATGTACCGGGCCCGGTCAGAAATAAATTGATGTGTTCAATTAAGTTCTATGTCAATCAAATCGGAAATCGGGAAACAACTGCTAGACAATAGAAAGACATTGTTCCATGTGTTTGTCCGGCTGATATCTAGAACAGAGGATTATATGATCACTTATCTAAAATGGCACACCATCATCTTCTCAGTTCCGAGAGACCTGGAAAGAGCTACGATTGCTGATCGGTTCCTGAAGTCATACTTGCAACTATAGTTATTAGACTTATCCAAGTGGGAGACTGTTGGATATAGTGTCTAAGTCCATAACTATATTTGGTATGTACTTGACCCGACCCGGCATGGTCCATTTGGTTTGCATGGCATCATGCACTTGGATAGACTAAATGAGAGAAATAAGACACTTATGGTTTATTAATATATTATAAGTTCTAATATATTAATAATAAGAATAATAATATTTAGTTAGTATTGATCAATAATTAATTTAGAATTAATTATGTGATCAAAAGAAGACTAATTAAATATATGGGTTGATTGTGTCAATCATCCATAACTTATATAGTGGGCCAAGGCTCCATGGATTATCAAGTTGGGTTAAACCCATAAGATGCTCCATGGATGCTCCATGGGGGTTACATAACCCATAGGGGGGGGAATACAAGTTGAATTAATAACTAACAAACATAATACATAGTGATGAGAAACAAACATAATACATAGTGATGAGAAACAAACATAATACATAGTGATGAGAAACAAACATAATATATAGTGATGAGAAACAAACATAATACATAGTGATGAGAAACAAACATAATACACAATGATGAGAAACAAACATAATACAACACTACAGTACAGGCCGATCACATGGTACTTTAAATAACAATTAGTTTAAAGTAGTTAGTACAGCAGTAGTTACTTAATACAACACTACAGTACTATTTCATTTTCCCTTTACATTTACTTTGTGATATTCTTACAATAAACAAAAATGTAAGAACTATATTTTTGGTTAATGATAGTCAGATTTGGGAAAATACACACTCTTACAAGAGACACACACACAGACACTAGATGCCTTGGTAGAAGGCTACTTTTAGTAGGAAACATAGGGTTTTCTAGGAGTGTTCAAACAAATACAAACTTTTACAAAACTTATACATTACAAACATCTTACAAATGCTTTCATACAAATACAGACACTAATATACTTATGATCTCACCAGCTTTAAACCTGATAAACTCTTTCAAAATAACTTGTATTCTCAGGTCGCCAGTAGACAGGTACCGGAGCTAGGTTTTTGCGAAGATGGAGCTCGTTCAAGACTCATCTTTATTTTGATGTATATTATTTTTGGTGTCTATATAAATTGACAGAACACACTTGTATGAAATTATATTATTAATGCAATGGATGATGTTGTTGCTTGTTTACTACTTTGCATTGTTGTGATACTGTACATGACGTCCTCCACCCCCGAACGATTCCACCGTTCCGGTTTTGGGGTGTGACATGTAAGCAGAGTAGGATTTCCTGAGCTTCCTTGGTCTCCTTGACCCGTGGTCAAGTTTGGCCTCGGGTCAGTTCTGGCATGGGCGGAAGAAGTGCCCTGCGGTTGGGAAGGTGTTTGAAGTGTCATCCTCGTGGGAGTGAACTGGGGACCTTAGGGCGAGTACCAGTGTCATCCTCGTGGGAGTGAACTGGGGGGGAGTCTCCACGATGTGGTGAATCAGACTCACTTTCTGAGTCTGATTGGAAAATGATATTGGTGTTGAATGGGTATGCGGCCACCCTAAGGACTACTAGAGCCTTTTGAGAGGCTTCAGTATCGGTCCGGTCACGCATTTGGCCAAAGGTATCGGTTTTTCTTTTCTTAAGGATAGCAATTGGTTGCCTATCCTCATCAGAATCACTATCAGGTGTGGTTATGCTTGGTTTGATTTTACGTTTCTTGGTGGTTGCGGTTCGTTTGGGAGCATCCTTCTTGGGTGTTCTTTGTTTCTTCTTGGTGGCCAATTGCTTTCTTCTTTGAGAAAGATTGGAAAGAGAAGTGGCAGAAAGGACTGCGGTACCTTCAGGGTTAATGGTTGCGGATGGGTCTTGAAGAGGCGGGGTAGGAGGGTATGGGGCAATACCTTCCGTAGCCTCAATGTGATCTGAGACATCAGCAGTCTCAAGACCAAGTGTGGAAAGAATGTAGGTAGGGAGTCTTCGAATTGGTCCAAAAACAGTTTGATCAGAAGAAGGATTGTACCTTTTGAGATCCTTGGTGACAAAGAAATCGATGTCACTGCCCATGTCGATTCCTGCATCCGCATGAAGGTCTGAGATGCAGAGTGACCAGAACCTTGCAAAGGTGAGCTCGGTTGGGTTTTCCCTTGGGTTCTCCTTAGGAATGTATTGAAGAAAGTCGTCCCATAAGATCTGCCCGTAGTTTACATCGTGTCCTATGAATATACTCCATACCAACTCTAGAAGCTTCAGTCCCATATTGTCCGTGCCTCCGGTTCTGCCTGATAGACTGCGGATGATGAAATGACAAACAAATTGCCAGACCGCAGGCAGTTGGTTTTTCTTGAATTCCCCAATTCCCCTTATCTTTTTCTGATAACCCATTTGGTAAAGGGCTGAAGTAACGTCCGCCATGGATGGGGAGAAGATCTTGATGGAGGGATGAACAAGAAGGTTAATGGCAGAAATAAATTTTTCTTTGGATAGAATGACCAAAGAATCGTCAATCAGGTTAAGGTGAACTTCTAGAGGGTTTTTGATTGGGCGATAAGCTGGGAATGCACATTTGAAAAGGGTTGAGATTGGAACAACATCTGTGAAAGCATCAAAGGGGCCAAACAGGGGATGATTCTTTAGAAACTTAATCATCAGCTTAATAGGAGCATTATAGGATGGATGATCTTCGAACACTGCTCTGAAGTTACTTGAAGAAATCGTGGGAGAGTCTAAACCAGTAGGGTTCACTGATCCTGAAGCATTGGATTGTTTCTTGGATGCACCGGATTTCACCATTGAGAGAAAGAGTAGAAAAACAGAGTTCTTGAAGGATTTGAGAGGGAAAGTTCAATGTTCAGAAAGCGTAAAGTGATTTTGGGAAGAAGACGGGTTTATAAAGGGATGAAATTTTTACCCTAGGTAAAAAAAGAATAAGGTAAAACGTCGTTTGGAAGGAATCTTTTGAATCGGAGATTAAATCTTAGCCACATAAAATCAAACGGTTTTAAAAAGATTTTAGAGATTTGCCAAAAGAGGGTTTGCATTTAATGAAAAGTCAGAAGGACATCATCACGTCAGGTGATCGTGGGGTGAGGGGAAAGGAAGTTGTAACGGATGGGACGTTTTGGGTAAGCGGAAAAGACAAATTAAGGATGTGATTATGGAAAAACGTTCTTTTTGTCATCATACCTAAAAATAGGTCTGACACAAGGCTTATTCAGAAAGAGAATGAGACAGTTTCTCAAGGGAATGTTTTTTGTTATTTAATGTTTTATTTAATGAAGGATCATTAAATAGCAAACAAAAGATTCAAGGAATGATGAAACAATTGAGAAATTATCAACGTGATTACGGATGGAAACTTCATTGCGGATGACCAGGTGTCATTGCGGATGACCAGATGTTATTGCGGATGGGTAGATTTATAACTGTAGTAGAAGAGACTGGGAAGAGTACTTGTACAAAAGTTAGTAATAACAAACAATAAGGACCCATGAAAAATAAGTATGATATATGGATGCGGTACCTAGACTACGGTACCAAAACCGTCTATCATAAGTGACTTTCAGTTAGAACTGCAACGGAGACCAAGGATGGTCTGCGGTACCTAACAATTCAAAAAGAATTGCGGGTCTGGATTTATCATTCCTAACATTTGCAGGAAGGTGTTAAGCTTTGTGGAGTCGAGCGCTTTTGTGAATGCTTGAAGGCTGAAATCGTTGCCTGCGGGGTACCATAAACCAAGAGACTTGCTTCCTTTCAGATACCTTAGTATCTGTTTGGCTGCGGTGATATGTGACACTTTTGGGTCTGCCTGATACCTTGCATATACACCAGTTGCAAAGACAATGTCTGGCCTGCTTGCGGTGAGGTACATTAAAGAGCCTATGATACCTCTATAAGTCTTGTGATCCACAGATTCGCCTAAGGGATCAGCAGAGATCTTATAACCGAATGCCATGAGGACCTTAGCCGAAGAACAGTTGTCCATAGAATATTTCTTTAACAGTTTATTGGTGTATTTCTCTTGATGAATGAATATCCCTTGCAGAACTTGTTTCACTTGAAGTCCTAGAAAGAAGTTAATCTCTCTATTCATGCATTTTGAATTTGTTGGTCATGAGCTTGGCAAATTCATTCACCTTTTCTTGATCAATTTATCCAAAGATGATGTCGTCCACATATATTTGAACGAGCATAAGGTGGTTAGCATTTGCTTTTCTAAGTAATGTGGGGTCAATCACTCCTCTCTTATACCCGGATAAGACAAGGAATTCAGAAAGAGTCTCATACCATGCTCTTGGGCTTGCTTCAGACCGTAGACTGCTTTTTCAAGCTTGTAGTAGTGGTCTAAGGATTCAACATTTTCAAAACCTGGAGGTTGCTGAAGATAAACCTTTTCTTTTAATTCCCCATTGAGAAAAGCACTCTTAACGTCTATTTGGTGTACCTTGACGTTCTTGTGAGCTGCGTATGCTAGGAAGATCCGGATAG
Source organism: Lactuca virosa (assembly GCF_052849685.1). Taxonomy (NCBI): domain Eukaryota; kingdom Viridiplantae; phylum Streptophyta; class Magnoliopsida; order Asterales; family Asteraceae; genus Lactuca; species Lactuca virosa. The sequence goes on from NC_136429.1 coordinate 469,641,377, forward strand.
CTTCCATGCGTGCTACCGGAGCATACGTTTCATCGTAGTCAATGCCTTCAAGTTGACCATACCCTTTTACAACTAGCCTTGCCTTGTTTCTGACTACCGCACCAGATTCATCCATCTTGTTTTTGAACACCCATCTAGTGCCAACAATGGTGTGACCACGTGGCTTCGGAACGAGCTGCCAAACTTTGTTTCTTTGAAATTCTTCTAGCTCTTCTTGCATTGCAGCTATCCCGTCAGGTTCAAGCAATGCTTCTTTGATCGTTTTGGGCTCTACCGAGGAAATAAATGCTGCGTAGTGGCAATGATCAGATAGGTCATTGGCAGATCGAGTCTGGATACCTGCGGATGGGTTGCCAATGATTTGACCTGGTGGGTGGTCCTTCGACCATACGCGTAGACGGGGCTGCAGATGATCAGCAGCTGCGGTAGAGGGAATATCTTGAATATCAGAAGAATCTGCGGTTGGAGATGGCAATTCCCCCTGGACTTGAGAACATCCTGCTGAGTTATCTTGGTTTGTTGGAACGAGAATGGAGTTTTCTTGAACAGTTGGGTGATGTTCCCCCTGGATTGCTGATGGGAGTTCCTCTGGAACCTGAGAAGGTTCCCCTTAGACTGCAGATGGGAGAGTGATAATCCTTGGATCGGTTCTCGTGTCAATGTTCTCTATGAGTTCATCATCGGAATCCGAAGATATGTTTGATGGTAATGATTCTCTCCGGATAGGAACTTGAGTAGCATCAAGTACTGGAACCTCGACGGTTGTTGGTAGATCCGGAGTGGAGCTTTCCCACTCAACCGAAGAGGTGAAAATATTGAGAGATGCTACTTCAGATAGAGATGGTCCAGAAACATCAGCGTGTTGTTGTTGAGCTACGGGTGACACAAGAACTACGAATAGTTTTGCCGTTTCAACAGGATAGAAAAGATCATCATAATTGACTTCAACTAGATTTAAAGGACGTGAAGAGGCAGGAATATCGCTTTCCATGATTGCGGTGGTTTCAGTGGATGGAGGAGCGTTGCGGATGTGAGAATCATTAAATTTCACATCAAAGCTTTCAATGATCAGCCTTGTACGTCTGATGAGCACTCGATAAGCAACCTTGTTAGTGGACTAACCAAGGAAGATGCCTTCATCAGACTTCGGTGCAAACTTGTTAAGCTGATCTCGGTTGTTGATCACGAAACATCTACACCCAAAGATATGAAAGAAGCGAACATTTGGCTTGCGGTTGTTAAGGCCTTCATATGGTGTTTTATTGAGGCGTTTGCACACAATGCTTCGGTTTTGGAAAAAGCATTCGGTTGCTACAGCTTCAGCCCAGAAGTAGAAAGGAAGGTGTGCAAAGTTGAGCATGGATCTGGCTGCTTCTACTAGTGTGCAGTTCCTTCTCTCTATTACTCCATTTTGTTGCGGTGTGTAGGGAGCTGAGAAGTTGTGAGAGATGCCCTTGGACACCGAGAAACTGTTGAGGAGATGATTAGTAAACTCGGTTCCATTATCACCGCGGATCCTTCTTACTGGAAGCTTGATCTGAAGTTCGATCTCTTTGATGAAGTTGATGAAAATCTGCGGTGTTTTTGACTTGAGTCTGAGGAAGAAGACCAATGTGAAGCGTCTAAAGTCATCTACAATAACCAGTATGTATTTTTTATGGTGGATACTGGCTACGGTTGATAGACCGTAGAGATCAATGTGCAATAGCTCTAGTGGTTTAGAAATTGAAGAATCCATTACCAGAGGGTGACTTGCTTTGGACTGTTTACCTCATTCACAAGCCGAACATAGAGTATTGTTGCTGAATTTGAGAATAGGGAGACCTCTGACTAGTTCTCCTATGACCAAGTTGTTGATGTACCTGAAGTTGAGATGAGCTAGCTTGCGGTGCCATAGCCAGCTGACTTCGGATACGGCTTTGGATAGGATACACAACTGCGGTCGACCAATGATCAGAGAGACATCCAAAGGATACATGGTACCGTCAGATCTGGATTTGATCAGAGACGTGTTCCTATCACTTGTCATTACGTAGCAAAATTGATCATCAAATTCAACTCGATGTCTTGCTTTACATAGTTGGCCAACACTGATGAGATTGTGTTTATGGCTTTCTACATAAGCAACCTTCTGAATAGAAAAGTTCCCCGTAGTGAGAACACTGTAACCTCGGATGATTCCATTCGCATTGTTGCCGAATGTAACATTTCCACCATTGCTTGGTCAGCAGTCTATAGGATGAATTGGACTTGTTACCGGTCCGAGGTTGGTAATCCCTGACATGAAAGTTGTTGGATTTTGAAAAAGTTTGTTTTTGAAAAGGTTTAGCACGTGCAAATCTTTGAGTCCTTTTTGGTGGATTTGGTAGGATACCTTTCCATTTGTTGAAATTTTGACGTGACTATAAAAGTGTTGGAGTGGGTAAAATACCTTTCCATTTAGGATCATTTGAGGAATAGACCTGAAAACCATTGTTTCGAAAAGACTGAACACCCTTTTGGGTTGTGTCAGAGGAAGTAGGAATGACTTTTCAAGCTGGACTTTCCCTTTTGTTTGTTTTCTTGGTGGGAGAGTTTTTTGAAGAGTAGTGTGAGAAAACAAATTTTTCTGGACTCTTGGACTTTGGAATTCTGACATGCTTCTTATTTTTTGAAAAAGTGTGTCTATTTGTGCCTCGAGATCTAATTTCCTCTTTGAAAGCTTTTTTAGCTAAGGATTTTGGTGAACCGCAGTCATTGTTGTTCAACTGCGGCTTCCTGGAATTTCTAGAATGATTGTGAAAACATGGGCTTGAGTCATCCGAACTTGAAGATTCTGGGGTTTGTGAGCATTGACCCACTTCAAAGTTCTCTATAGGTAATTCATGATGAATCGCCTGAAGGGTCACGGTTCCTTTTACTGAGGAATGCGGTAGTGAAGATTTGACAACTACAGAGTAAGTCTTAGTTGGGACCTTAGTGGGAAGTTTGTGGGACTTTTCACTACAGTGTGAGACACTGCGGTCTGAGGACAGAGATGAAAAGTCTTTCGAGACTTCGGGGCCCTCAATGACAATTTCTTCATCAACGACGGATAAGGTTTGAGAATTTGGGTAAATAGTGCCATAGATAGGAATTTGATCACATGTGTGACCCGAAACCTCAGGCACAATTTCCTCAATGACACAATTATTGCTTAGACTATGTAGTCTACCGAAGTGATTTTCGATGTCTTCGGGAAAGGTCTTGTCATTGACTGGGAAATGAAATTCTCGGTCTGGAGGGACAAGTCTGTCTTTATTGAACCGGGGTGAGGAATCCATTGCAGTAGGATATCCATTCGACCAACCCCAATTGTATGTATTGTCCACGGTTCCATTGTTTACCAAATTTTCAATAGCTTCACTTTCATTAAACAATTTTTCAATTAAGAGATTTAAGCGTACAATTTCACTCTGAGCTAAATCTCTCTGGTTCAAAGCTATCTCTAATTGGGTTTCACTCAACATTCTTCCATCTTTTTCTAACTCTAGGTCCTTCTCTAACATAGCCATTTTGAGTCTTTTGTTATCCAGTCGTCCTCTCACGTGGAACATCTCTTGGGACGCAATGTTCTTCTCATCTAAGGCTTTGTTATAGTCTGTAAGGACGGCAGCACAAGTGTCATTAAGATCATCTATGTAGGGCTGACAGTCATGCATGCTATAGTTTAGAGTTTAGATCATAAGTTTTACCTGTTCAACGATGCTTAGAGTTCCATCCTTTGCCATGTAGCAGTAGTTCTTTTCCAGCTTTGTAGACCCATCATCATCCGCAGTTGCCAGCATGCAGATTTTCCCTTTTCCTTTGACACTCCTGATGGCTTCATCTTTGTCTCCGGATGACCAAACTTGATGGTCTCTTTTGACATGGGCTACATATGCCCTTGCCTTTTCCTTATCTTCTAACTCTTGAGCCATTCTAAGGTAGAATGCTCTGTCTTTAACTACATTGGCCTTACAATCTCTTGCAAAGTGATTCTCTTTGTTGCATTTGTGACAAATTACAACATCAGTCTTGTCTTCTGAGGGAGTACCGGAGTCAGTGGTTTGAGGAGACTGCGGTACCTCCTTTGGTTTATTATTTTGAGATTGCGGTGGTGGATGAGAACTTTTGGAATATCGAGGATGGTTATTCTGGGAACCGAAGTTACGGTTGAATGGAGGTTTGTTGAACTATTGATTCTTGCGGAAGGAAGGAGGTGGTAGACGGTTGAACTGTTGGTTAACCAGAGCAATAGCCTTTTGAAATTCTTCTTTATCGTCATACTCTGAGTCAGCTTCGTATGACTGCGGTGGAGTGTCATACGAGGGAGAGTAGAGTGACTGCGGTGGGGCTTGTGCTATGAGAGCAAGTGGTCCTCCGAAGTCAGCACAGTCTTTGAGTACGGTGGATTCTTGTGCTTGCAGCTCTCCATAAAGCTTGTAGAGTGACAAAGAGTGAATCTTTCTATCGCCCTGGACTATCATCTTAGCCGTAGTCCAATGTCTTCCCAAACCATTAAGAAACTGAAGATTTGTTTCATGGTTACTGCAGATGGTGCCCGCATTGGATAACTTGGTGACTATCAGGTTGAACCTTTTGAAGGAGTCTTCCAAACTTTCGCCAGTATGAGGTTTGAAGTTGTTGAACTCATTGAGTGCAGTAGTAAGCTTCTTGTCTTGTGCTTGTTCTGAACCTTCGTACAAATTCTTGAGAACTTCCCAGATCTCTTTTGCTTATTTGCAATTTATGATAATATCGAAGTTGTCAGGAGCAACTCCACAGGAGATTTCATAAAAAGCAACAGCTTCATTTTCCATTTTATCGAGATCATCCTTGGTGGGACGGTTCATGACTGGTTGACCTCCTCCTAGTCTGGTTGTAGCGCTGTCAGTTTGGACTGGTGTAAGAACTGGGACATGTGGTCCTTCTTCTACGGATCGCCATACATCTCTACCAAGTCTCCTTAAGTATCTTTCCATTCTTTGTGTCCAGTGATGATATTCATTTGCTACCAGTATTGGGGCTCGGTTAGAACCACCAACACTGTTGGAAACATTCATAGATAACGATTGTGCCATTTTTTAAGTTTTTTTTTTTAAGAAATGAGCTTCAGTGGTATAGAAGGCCCTTTGAAAATCAGAGTTCCGTTTTCAAAAAGCAACCACTATCGCTCTGATACCAATTGTTGAGAGAAAAACTTAGAGACACACTTGAACAAACGTTATAATAAGTAGTATTGCGGAATAGTTAATCTCGAAGGATCTAAAAGCTCAACAATAATATTAATAAGTTAGAGTTAGATAGTTAGAGAATTAGTTGCGGAAAGTAAAGAAATAGAAATGACAACAATTATTATATCAAGTATACACATAAGTTGATTCATAACAAGGAATGCATTCAAACGGAGTTAATACGGAAGATCAAACTTAGTGATTAAGTCACGAAAGACTTGCTCAGAAGAGAGGTTATAATCAGTAGTATTCTAGCAAGATTTAAGAGTAAGAAGTGGTGCGTAGAAAGATAGAGAGATATAAAAGATAACTTCAGAGAAGTGTATTCTAAATAGATAGATGTGTTAGTTATCCGTATTGAATACAAGAGAATGAGCTCTATTTATAGAGACTCATGAAGTACACTAGATTACATCTCTAAGAGTAGCCATGCAAGGCATACTTGACAATAGAGAGTATTATAATAAAGACAAGTAAAGTAATCTAGTTAACTGACTACGGTAGGTTGACTCCGGATGCGGTTGCTGATGAAGGAGCTTGACTGCAGGTGCTGGATGGCTGCGGTAGCTGAAGAGGTTGCGGTAGCTGAAGTTCAAGAGGGTCACTTTTTATGATTCAACAGCAAGTCATACATTTGCCTACATAGGTAGCGATTCCGGCTTTCATGTTTGGCCACCAATACAGTTTCTTGAGGTCCAGATACATCTTATCTGAATCGGGGTGTATGGAGTATCGAGTCTTATGGGCTTCATCCACGACAACATCTCTGAATCCGCCAAACTTCGGTGTCCAGATCCGATTCATGAAGTAACGAACTCCGTCATTCTTGACTTCAAGATTTTTATCAATTCCTCTTAAGGCCTCCCCTGCCACATTTTTGGATTTCAAGGCTTCTATTTGAGCTTCCTTGATTTGTGTGGACATGTGTGAATGGATCGTCATAGTTAAACATTTCACTCGGCGGCCCGAGTATTCCTTTCGGCTGAGGGCATCAGCTACTACATTAGCTTTCCCGGGATGATAACGAATTTCGCATTCGTAATCGTTTAGTAGTTCTACCCACCGCCTTTGTCTCATGTTGAGTTCCTTTTGATTGAGGATGTGTTGAAGGCATTTATGTTCGGTGAAGATTGTACATTTCGTGCCATAGAGATAGTGCCTCCAGATCTTTAGAGCGAAAACGACTGCTCCTAGCTCGAGATCGTGCGTGGTATAGTTGACCTCGTGCATCTTGAGTTGTCTCGAGGCATATGCGATGACCTTCCCTCGTTGCATCAGGACACATCCAAGTCCCTGGTTTGACGCATCACAGTAGACCACAAAGTCTTCTGTTCCTTCTGGCAAAGATAATATAGGTGCGCTGCATAGGGCTCGCTTTAGTGTTTGGAATGCAACGTCTTGTTTTTCTCCCCAACTGAAGGTTATACCCTTCTGAGTCAGGGTGGTAAGTGGCTTAGCAATCTTTGAGAAGTTTTGTATGAACCTCCGGTAATACCTGACAAGGCCCAAGAATTGTCGGATTTCTGTTGGAGTCCTTGGAGTTGTCCAGTTCTTGAACGCCTTGATTTTGGAAGGGTCCACATGTATCCCCTTGTCACACCCCGCTAAAGCGGAAACACGAGGCGTGGCAGTATCAAGGGTTTCATAGCAAAAGTTAAAAGACAACACCAACCATAGTATTAAAAATCATTACAATTTTACAATGGGTTTGAACAACTTTTAAAAGAAATTACAATGTAAATTGAAATACAACACATGTGAATGCTCCTAAAAGTGAAGTGTCCCTAAGTGCCACTTACTCGATGATTCCTGAAAAAGCATGTAAAACGAGCGTCAACTATAAAAATAGTTTGTGAGTACTCACAAGTTTAAAAATAATATTGGTTTCATGAATCGAAATCAAAGTTTTGATAAACGTTTCCAATAATAAAAGTATATTGTTAAAAGGAGTAAATAAGTTTGTAAAAACAAAGTTCTTTGTCATCATGAGAGATAAAGTATGTTTCCCGAATAAGATGCAACATTCATATTCTCATGGAAGATAAAGTTCGTTACTCAAACGGGTAAACAAGTTTCATTTCTAAAATGAGCAATCAATTTTGTTGCTACAAGGAGCAAACAATTTCATTGCTAAAACATGTATATAAGTTTTCAGTAATAAAAGTTCGTTGTTGTAATGAGAAACAAAGTTCATTGATATAATTAATAAACAAGTTTATTGCTATAATAAGTAACGAGTTTGTATGTGTATGAACAAACAATGAGTCTCAACCAAACCTATGACTGAAGCCCTATCAAGATCTATGCTTATCGTTCCGTAGATGAATATGGTATGATGCACTCCAGGAATAGGGCGAGTGAGGAATTGTCAATTCCTAATAGCGCTATCCATAATGACCATTGGCTCAAAGAGTTAATGGTTAGAGATAAGGGAAGGGCCTTAGTACGATAAGTTCTCATGTTTCGTGTTGCATAGACATACATAGAGAGACATAGCAATAAAATAACAATCATGTTTGATACAAATCAATTTAAATACAACATTCAAATAATAGTTTTTCGGGACATGCTTTTCCACCCCAAAACATAAAAACCGAAAATAGGGGAGTGCGTGAATACTCACAATATGCAAAATATAGCAACCAAGTTTATACGAGTAAAATAAATGCAACAAACATAAATAGTTTAGGACATGCTTTTCCACCCCAAAACATTTAAAAACCGAAAATAGGGGAGTGGTGAATACTCACAATATGCAAAATATAGCAACCAAGTTTATACGAGTAAAATAAATGCAACAAACATAAATAGTTTAGGACATGTTTTTCCACCCCAAAACATTTAAAAACCGAAAATAGGGGAGTGGTGAATACTCACAATATGCAAAATATAGCAACCAAGTTTATACGAGTAAAATAAATGCAACAAACATAAATAGTTTAGGACATGCTTTTCCACCCCAAAACATTTAAAAACCGAAAATAGGGGAGTGGTGAATACTCACAATGCATTGAGATGATGCAAATGGTGCCTTGAACTACGTTCCACGTGTACCACTACCGATTCCTACAATAATGGTATTCGCTAGTGAGTCTCTAATCGAAATCTAACACTAGTATACTTACTACTACAATAGAATTATGCCAATATTGTGTCAAAATTTAATATTAATAAGTTACAAACATTTTTCTGTGAAAATTAAATTTCAATGGATCAATTGTTATATATCAATTTAAGTGGAAAATTCTCATTATTGAAATGTTAATATTTAACATTTTAAGAGGTGTTCTAATGATTAAATATTCAAAAACTAAATCAATTTAGTTTTAAATTTCCCAAACTTTGTATTTCAGTTTTAATTGAAGTCAAAGACCTTAAGATAAATTTTCTTGAATTTTTTGATTTGTCTAACTATTTTTCACCATTTAATTCCTTGAATAATCATAAAATCATGGAAAAATAGTAAACTATCATGAAAAATTCTTATAATTTTTGTGTAACTGTTTTATAGTGTACATAATCTGGGAAAAATATTAATATGTGTTTTCAAAAAGTTTAACACAATTTGTCTGATTTTTGTACATTTAAGTGTATTAAATCTTGGGAAAATAGAAGAAAAATAGCATACAGAAGATAAAAATCATCAAAAATTTTATGTATCATCCTAACAATTTATGAGAGTTTCTGGTAAATTTTCATGAATTTTGGATGAGTAAAACTATTTTTCCTGTTTTTAGTCCATTATAAACACAAAAATTCAAGAAAAATAGATATACATTTTCAAAAATTCCCAAAATATTTTTCTGAGTCTTAAATATAAGGTACAAGCTTTGAAAAATAAGAACTAATATTTACACATTCCCTAAAGTGGTTTTATGATTTATTGGAGCTAAATAAAAAGAAAATTAAAAACTACACTAAACAGTAACAAAAATCGATGGAACTTAATGAGAGATGTTTACTAACATAAAGGGTCATCCACAAATATTTCCAGAATTTATTTACAAGCTTAATCATTTTATATGCTTTAACACTCTATTTTATTATTATTTTCATGTAAAAATAAAGAAAATATATATTAAGCTGAAAATTTCCAGAATGCATCTTCAACCAATTTAATAACAACAAAAAATTATTTTCTTATTTTTGATGTCGAAAAACATGCCTAAAGGCTCAAACAATTATAGAGAAAACTTGATTCTTGTGATTTTGGTAAAAATTATTGATGTTACTTTGAGAATTTTTGCAACATGTTCCAAAGGCTTTTGAATCAAGATATTTTTATACCTCTTAATACATGATGTTAAGTGCTCAAGTAAATTTTTCCTTGATTTTTAGTGATGAATAAGATCTTTGAACATGCAATACAAAACTAGTATTCACAAAAAGGTGCTGATTGAGCAACAGTTTTGTAAAAATTGCTAAAAATCGAAATATTTGAATTTTCCAGTGAGGTCAGATGGGTTTAAAAGCTAACTCAAAATATTATATTTCAGAAAAAGAATCCCGAATTTTGGTTAAGAAATGAGTGAGATATGACAGTTTAAAGTCAGGTAAAGAAATATGGCAGATTGCATGCATGGTGATTGGTTAGAAAAGTGAGTTTTCATCATTTCCTTGAGTAAATCTTTTGAAATATTTTAAATATATCATGATAAACTTATATTTTAGTCATGTTTCCAGAGATCAAAAGATTAAAACTTATCAAAATGTATACATGCATTTATGAACAAAATTTTGTTTCTCAAAAACTCTTAACTTGAGTTGATGTTTTAGTCCTTAAAATCGATTTTTGCACTAAGATCATGAACATGCAACCTTGTTTATCATACATGCATGGTGTTAAAACACATCCATGATGTTCTAAAAACCATTTTAACAAAAAGAAAACAAGTTTGAAGAAGATGAAGAAGGAGAAAGTGTAAGAAAAATAGCAAAACTTGAAGGAATAGTGAAGTAGAAATCGATTTTACCTTCAAGAACACCACAAGATGATGAAGATTTCGAGTTTGAGGAGTATTCTTGGGTTTGTTTTCTGGAAAATTTCGTGGTTCTTAGAGGGAGGAAGAGAGAATGGAGTGGTGTTTGGAGAAAAATTAGAAAGAAGGGAGAGAGAGTTTTCTAGAGAGAGAAAGAAGAGAGATGTGTGTGTGTTGGAGAATGAGAGTGTGAGAGAGAGATATGGGGAGAGAGGGGTCCGAATTTTTTAGTATAATACCCCTTTCTCATTCATTTTCTTTTATAAAATTTAATTTCTTTTATAAAATATCTCAATTTTTATATAAAATGTGCACTAAAATCAAGTTTTTATTCATAAAACCTTGATTTTTGATTTATAAATTAAGGGTAAATGTTAATGAGTTAAATTTTATTTTCCTTGAATTAATTTTTATAATTTTAATTATTATAAGTTCATATTATGAGGTTCATAACTATGTTTATAGAAATTTTAAGGTTAAATTTCATAAATTTAGGTTTTTAGGGCATTTAGGGTTTTGGAGAGTTTGTAAGTCTTTGGATATCAAAATAAATTGAATCTTTGAGACTTTAAATTATTTTTGAGTTTCATAACCCTTATTCAAATTAGAAATAATGCTTCTAATTTATTTTTACCGGTTTATTGGCATTCTATGTAGCGATTCCGAGATTCAAGCGAAATTGAGGAATCAAGTATACTAGTCCTAGTATGCAACTTTGAGTTAAGTTTCTATGAGACTTTGACCTAATTTCTACTACTAAGTCAAGTGCACAATGTGTGTATATGATTCATGAAAAGGTGTTCGAGTCAAAGAGTGACCCGAATATGGATAGTCTCTACAGTTAAGTAGTTATAGAATTCACATATCAATGTGAAATCTAAGTACACCATCCATTGTTTCTATCTGTTTCCAAGTTTCTACTAGGTTATAACTTAGCTTCTAGTCACTAAGTCTAGTATGTGTTGTGCCTATATGTGCAACTAAGTTTATCAAATCTAGAACTGACTCGAATTTTGACGGTTGTCACAGTCTCCCCCGGTTGAAAGAATTTCGTCCCGAAATTCAATTCGTGACACATTCTATTAGAACTCAGCCGAATACAATAGTATAATTGGAGAGATGGTGACTTGAAGAGCTCTTTGATTATTTTGGGTTAATTCCTCAAGGGAAGAGCCCAACTCTTTAGCTATAATCAAATTAATGTTTCCCTAATTCGAGTTCTACAGTCTAGATTGCGAGAAATTAGGATCATGGAAATCATGATCCAACCATGGCGACCTAGTTGAAAAAGATTATATAGTTAGATATTATCTAACTTAAAAGAACGTTATAAGTTTTGCTGAAGCACCAACTGCATTGAGCGTTAAATCCGCATTGATCCTCAAGTCGCATTTTAAATTAACACTAAGTGTAAATTCGTCATCTAATAAAGAAGGGATTAAGAACAATTTGTTCACTTCCGGGTTGGCAACTAAATTTGGAAAATACATATTCCGAAATAAGAAGGGGTAGCACGAATGAAAATAAATGATCAAGGGTAAGTTCCTAAAGATACGTACTAAGGGTAAGCAACGAAGTTTTGGTACCTCTCGAATGTAAGGGCTATTTAAGTGTCGTCTATAAAATAAATTACGAAACGATCGAGGATTTCCGAAGCAATATTTACTACTACGGTTACTCTTACTATAATAAAACAATATTCGAAGAATATGTATATTTAGAGAGTTATTGTCGAAAATGGAGGCGATGCAAGTTTATGATAAATTAAATCACATTGTGTAGATAGCATTTTAAGTGTTTAGAAGTGATAAAAATCTCACTGTTATCAAAATGTGTGTTTAGAAATGATAATTAATCTCACTATTATCAAAATGTGTCATAATTCCAAGATAATGAAGATATATGTGTGGCGATCCAACGAAGTAGTAAAATAATATAAAGATTAATTAATGTTAAAGGTTTAAGTCGTCATTAAAGGAATTTATATAGAAATATTTGTATTAAATTTTTGAGAAATTGTCCAATTGTCTAAGTCAGGACAAATTCAAGTTTACGAGGAGTCAGAATAGTTATGAAAACAAGTTTGAGAGTTTAGGAACTCACTGAAAATTGCAAAGTAAAATACTATTTTAAGAAATGTGTAAAAATGTCAATCTTTGAAAATAGTACACTCTTAGTTTAGTGTTTCTACAAAAACAATCATTTAGAGAATAGATCATAGTAAAATTCAAGACTTTTGATGTATTTAAAGAAAACAAGAAGCATAAGAAAATGTATTCTTTCACATATATTTTATGGATTTAGAAAAATGATATGAACAATGGTATTCATCTTGTGTATTAATTGTAACAAAAATACAATGAAAATTACATTTTAAATCAAGTGTCTGAATTTAGAACGAAAGAGCAAATGTAAATAAGGATTACTTGTTTATTGTAGATTTCAAAATAAAAACAAGATGTATATGGTAAAAGGCGTAACTGAATATATCAAAGTTGACTAAATCAAAATTATTCTTCAAGACTATACACGTATTAATCGCTCAAAACGAAAGGGTAGACTTCTAGTCTATATGTGCACGGACATGGTACCAAGAGAAGCAAAATACAGAGAAACAGAGTTAGACAATGTACTATGTTATTATTATGGGTTTGCGAGATCTCATATCAGAGGGAGAGCAAGAATCAAGTTCGGGGGAAAGAAAAAGGAAGGTAGCGGCGGCAATGATTGCGATTGTTAAAATTTTGAAAACAATACATATAGGTAGATTTAAAACCAGGTTGAGATATATTTCAAACTTCAATATTTGATGTATATTGATGATTAAATAGACATGTGAGAGTCTTAAAATGTTTGCTAAAAATCACGAGTTATCTTATTAAGTTAAACTCCATTTGTGAAAAAAGAAGAAGCACTACAAACGGTAGTTGAAAATCTGAGAATTTAACTTTTTAGAATGGAGTTCAATAATAGTTAAAACATATAAGGTAAAGACTCAATAGATTTAGAAGAGTAATTATACATTGTTGAAAGTGCGTCACTGGAAATTTAAAAGTGAACACTAAGTTTTGCAATGCTTTATATTTTAGAAGTTTTACAGAGTATAACTAATTTGTAATAAAATATACAAATAAGGTGTGTTTTGATATGTAGGCATCAGTGATGTCTTGTAAACACATTTGGATTACAAAGTTGTAAAAATACCATGTTAGGTTACTAGAAAACACATTTAAGTTAAGTACAATGCCTAAATGAGAAAGTAGTCAAAAGACTTAAAACAAAAGTGGTTTGAAGATCCGATGAAGCTTTTACACATACTATGAACTTTAATGTTATATGTTTAAGTTTTATAGCATAGAGTTTAAACACTTTTATAAAATAAAATGGTTCTAAGTTTTTCGAAAACGTGTCAAAATGGTAAGCAAGGTTTAAAATGGTGTATATGCCCTTAAAAGCACATCTATCCATTGAAATGGATTGAAATGAAATTGAAATAGCAATGTTAAAACAAATATTGGTTAAATTGAGTTTTGAAGAAAAGTGTTAAGTTTAAGGCAAGTTGTCAAAAAGGTTTTAGCGAGAATATGGTTTACATTGTTAGGAATGGTCTACTAATTTGTATGAAGTGGTTATAAAATATTTTATCGATGATAAACAAAACCGATGAAGTGAAATAATTTTTCGATGGAAGATTAAGAAGTAAGGAATAAGTATATTAGTGTAGCTGATCGTACCTAAATACTAAGGCGAGTATAAGACGAGTACCGATGTCTTTTTCCCAAAGATAAAGGACAAGAAAAATTGTTTCAAAAACGTTTTATGGTGTCAATGTAGTTTACGACCTTTTATACAGGTCAAAGGGACATCTTATGTTAAGTTTTAAGCTCAAGGTGGAAACAACCTAGAGCTAAGTCGTAACGTAGTAATAAGGTCTCACGTATGGGTTAAACCTCCGTGTCTCCTCATGAGTCTAACCCGGAATGTCTGCCAATGGTATCCAAGTGATTACTTAGTGGTGACTCATCTACATCCTTATGCGATGCTCCAATTATCATTCGTGTCGGTATCGAAACGCTTTTTCCTAGTTGTAACTCTAGTACGAAGACGATGAAGAGGTATTGAGGGATAATTGGTATTGGTTTCGACTTAAGATTATTACTAATGTATATCTAACTACTAACCTTATATCTAAAGTCAATAGCTACCGAGGAATACCCATTATCAGTACTATGTGCATTGCTCTTAGAGTGGCTAGTGATATAACCTAAGTGGTTAACCTAGCACTTGATAAGGGATAAGAATATTTCTAAATAAGGGCATTGATATAACAGTGAACTTAGTTTCTAAGTGTATCTAGATGAATGCCTATAATATGCAATGCCCGTACGCACACCGAAAAATTTTGTTTTTCAAAAGTTTAAGTTGAAAATTGGTTTGAACATAATTCTACTATAACCGTTTCCAGCCTCACATTAACTTTCCTTAATTAAGCATAGTTGGCCAGGCTATACTTAATTAAAGTCCAATAATGCGTACTCGAATTAGTTATACCATTAGTATGTTAAGTATTTTAAAAACGTTTTGAATTTTTTTTTTGGCTATAGTTGTGGTTTTCCAAAGGAAAACCGGTATTCTCTATAACCTTCGGCTCTGATACCATTTTCTGTCACACCCCGCTAAAGCGGAAACACGAGGCGTGGCAGTATAAAGGGTTTCATAGCAAAAGTTAAAAGACAACACCAACCATAGTATTAAAAATCATTACAATTTTACAATGGGTTTGAACAACTTTTAAAAGAAATTACAATGTAAATTGAAATACAACACATGTGAATGCTCCTAAAAGTGAAGTGTCCCTAAGTGCCACTTACTTGATGATTCCTGAAAAAGCATGTAAAACGAGCGTCAACTATAAAAATAGTTGGTGAGTACTCACAAGTTTAAAAATAATATTGGTTTCATGAATCGAAATCAAAGTATTGATAAACGTTTCCAATAATAAAAGTATATTGTTAAAAGGAGTAAATAAGTTTGTAAAAACAAAGTTCTTTGTCATCATGAGAGATAAAGTATGTTTCTCGAATAAGATGCAACATTCATATTCTCATGGAAGATAAAGTTCGTTACTCAAACGGGTAAACAAGTTTCATTTCTAAAATGAGCAATCAATTTTGTTGCTACAAGGAGCAAACAATTTCATTGCTAAAACATGTATATAAGTTTTCAGTAATAAAAGTTCGTTGTTGTAATGAGAAACAAAGTTCATTGATATAATTAATAAACAAGTTTATTGCTATAATAAGTAACGAGTTTGTATGTGTATGAGCAAACAATGAGTCTCAACCAAACCTATGACTGAAGCCCTATCAAGATCTATGCTTATCGTTCCATAGATGAATATGGTATCATGCACTCCAGCAATAGGGCGAATGAGGAATTGTCAATTCCTAATAGCGCTATCCATAATGACCATTGGCTCAAAGAGTTAATGGTTAGAGATAAGGGAAGGGCCTTAGTACGATAAGTTCTCATGTTTCGTGTTGCATAGACATACATAGAGAGACATAGCAATAAAATAACAATCATGTTTGATACAAATCAATTTAAATACAACATTCAAATAATAGTTTTTCGGGACATGCTTTTCCACCCCAAAACATAAAAACCGAAAATAGGGGAGTGCGTGAATACTCACAATATGCAAAATATAGCAACCAAGTTTATACGAGTAAAATAAATGCAACAAACATAAATAGTTTAGGACATGCTTTTCCACCCCAAAACATTTAAAAACCGAAAATAGGGGAGTGGTGAATACTCACAATATGCAAAATATAGCAACCAAGTTTATACGAGTAAAATAAATGCAACAAACATAAATAGTTTAGGACATGCTTTTCCACCCCAAAACATTTAAAAACCGAAAATAGGGGAGTGGTGAATACTCACAATATGCAAAATATAGCAACCAAGTTTATACGAGTAAAATAAATGCAACAAACATAAATAGTTTAGGACATGCTTTTCCACCCCAAAACATTTAAAAACCGAAAATAGGGGAGTGGTGAATACTCACAATGCATTGAGATGATGCAAATGGTGCCTTGAACTACGTTCCACGTGTACCACTACCGATTCCTACAATAATGGTATTCGCTAGTGAGTCTCTAATCGAAATCTAACACTAGTATACTTACTACTACAATAGAATTATGCCAATATTGTGTCAAAATTTAATATTAATAAGTTACAAACATTTTTCTGTGAAAATTAAATTTCAATGGATCAATTGTTATATATCAATTTAAGTGGAAAATTCTCATTATTGAAATGTTAATATTTAACATTTTAAGAGGTGTTCTAATGATTAAATATTCAAAAACTAAATCAATTTAGTTTTAAATTTCCCAAACTTTGTATTTCAGTTTTAATTGAAGTCAAAGACCTTAAGATAAATTTTCTTGAATTTTTTGATTTGTCTAACTATTTTTCACCATTTAATTCCTTGAATAATCATAAAATCATGGAAAAATAGTAAACTATCATGAAAAAGTCTTATAATTTTTGTGTAACTGTTTTATAGTGTACATAATCTGGGAAAAATATTAATATGTGTTTTCAAAAAGTTTAACACAATTTGTCTGATTTTTGTACATTTAAGTGTATTAAATCTTGGGAAAATAGAAGAAAAATAGCATACAGAAGATAAAAATCATCAAAAATTTTATGTATCATCCAAACAATTTATGAGAGTTTCTGGTAAATTTTCATGAATTTTGGATGAGTAAAACTATTTTTCCTGTTTTTAGTCCATTATAAACACAAAAATTCAAGAAAAATAGATATACATTTTCAAAAATTCCCAAAATATTTTTCTGAGTCTTAAATATAAGGTACAAGCTTTGAAAAATAAGAACTAATATTTTCACATTCCCTAAAGTGGTTTTATGATTTATTGGAGCTAAAAAAAAAGAAAATTAAAAACTACACTAAACAGTAACAAAAATCGATGGAACTTAATGAGAGATGTTTACTAACATAAAGGGTCATCCACAAATATTTCCAGAATTTATTTACAAGCTTAAGCATTTTATATGCTTTAACACTCTATTTTATTATTATTTTCATGTAAAAATAAAGAAAATATATATTAAGCTGAAAATTTCCAGAATGCATCTTCAACCAATTTAATAACAACGAAAAATTATTTTCTTATTTTTGATGTCGAAAAACATGCCTAAAGGCTCAAACAATTATAGAGAAAACTTGATTCTTGTGATTTTGGTAAAAATTATTGATGTTACTTTGAGAATTTTTGCAACATGTTCCAAAGGCTTTTGAATCAAGATATTTTTATACCTCTTAATACATGATGTTAAGTGCTCAAGTAAATTTTTCCTTGATTTTTAGTGATGAATAAGATCTTTGAACATGCAATACAAAACTAGTATTCACAAAAAGGTGCTGATTGAGCAACAGTTTTGTAAAAATTGCTAAAAATCGAAATATTTGAATTTTCCAGTGAGGTCAGATGGGTTTAAAAGCTAACTCAAAATATTATATTTCAGAAAAAGAATCCCGAATTTTGGTTAAGAAATGAGTGAGATATGACAGTTTAAAGTCAGGTAAAGAAATATGGCAGATTGCATGCATGGTGATTGGTTAGAAAAGTGAGTTTTCATCATTTCCTTGAGTAATCTTTTGAAATATTTTAAATATATCATGATAAACTTATATTTTAGTCATGTTTCCAGAGATCAAAAGATTAAAACTTATCAAAATGTATACATGCATTTATGAACAAAATTTTGTTTCTCAAAAACTCTTAACTTGAGTTGATGTTTTAGTCCTTAAAATCGATTTTTGCACTAAGATCATGAACATGCAACCTTGTTTATCATACATGCATGGTGTTAAAACACATCCATGATGTTCTAAAAACCATTTTAACAAAAAGAAAACAAGTTTGAAGAAGATGAAGAAGGAGAAAGTGTAAGAAAAATAGCAAAACTTGAAGGAATAGTGAAGTAGAAATCGATTTTACCTTCAACAACACCACAAGATGATGAAGATTTCGAGTTTGAGGAGTATTCTTGGGTTTGTTTTCTGGAAAATTTCGTGGTTCTTAGAGGGAGGAAGAGAGAATGGAGTGGTGTTTGGAGAAAAATTAGAAAGAAGGGAGAGAGAGTTTTCTAGAGAGAGAAAGAAGAGAGATGTGTGTGTGTTGGAGAATGAGAGTGTGAGAGAGAGATATGGGGAGAGAGGGGTCCGAATTTTTTAGTATAATACCCCTTTCTCATTCATTTTCTTTTATAAAATTTAATTTCTTTTATAAAATATCTCAATTTTTATATAAAATGTGCACTAAAATCAAGTTTTTATTCATAAAACCTTGATTTTTGATTTATAAATTAAGGGTAAATGTTAATGAGTTAAATTTTATTTTCCTTGAATGAATTTTTATAATTTTAATTATTATAAGTTCATATTATGAGGTTCATAACTATGTTTATAGAAATTTTAAGGTTAAATTTCATAAATTTAGGTTTTTAGGGCATTTAGGGTTTTGGAGAGTTTGTAAGTCTTTAGATATCAAAATAAATTGAATCTTTGAGACTTTAAATTATTTTTGAGTTTCATAACCCTTATTCAAATTAGAAATAATGCTTCTAATTTATTTTTACCGGTTTATTGGCATTCTATGTAGCGATTCCGAGATTCAAGCGAAATTGAGGAATCAAGTATACTAGTCCTAGTATGCAACTTTGAGTTAAGTTTCTATGAGACTTTGACCTAATTTCTACTACTAAGTCAAGTGCACAATGTGTGTATATGATTCATGAAAAGGTGTTCGAGTCAAAGAGTGACCCGAATATGGATAGTCTCTACAGTTAAGTAGTTATAGAATTCACATATCAATGTGAAATCTAAGTACACCATCCATTGTTTCTATCTGTTTCCAAGTTTCTACTAGGTTATAACTTAGCTTCTAGTCACTAAGTCTAGTATGTGTTGTGCCTATATGTGCAACTAAGTTTATAAAATCTAGAACTGACTCGAATTTTGACGGTTGTCACACCCCTCCTTGCTGACCACGTGACCTAGGAAATCTACTTTCCGAATCCAAAATTCGCACTTTGAGAATTTTGCGTATAGCTTCTCTGTCCTTAATGTTTCCAAGACCTGTCGGAGGTGTTGGCTATGATCCTCTTTGTTCCTAGAATAGATGAGTATATCATCTATGAACACGATCACAAATATGTCCAGGAAAGGACGACATACTTGGTTCATCAAGTCCATGAACACCGCCGGTGCATTTGTCAATCCAAAGGGCATCACTACAAACTCGTAGTGACCATAGCGAGTTCGGAATGCCGTTTTGGGAATGTCTCCTTCCAGGACTCGCAGCTGGTGATACCCAGATCTTAAATCGAGCTTTGAGAAGTAGCTCGCTCCTTGTAGTTGGTCGAACGGATCGTCTATGCGCGGTAAGGGATATCGGTTCTTGATCGTGAGTTTGTTCAGTTCCCGGTAATCGATGCACATGCGAAAAGATCCGTCCTTCTTCTTTACGAACAGAACCGGTGCTCCCCAAGGTGAGAAGCTTGTTCTGATGAATCCTTTGCTTAGAAGCTCGTTCAGTTGGCTGGATAATTCCTGCATTTTTGCAGGTGCTAGACGGTACGTCGATTTTGCTACTGGGGTAGCTCCGAGAATCAAGTCGATCGTGAACTCTACTTGACGTTCTGGTGGGACTCCTGGAAGATCTTCGGGGAATATGTCGGGGAAATTGCAGACTTCCAAAATGTCTTTAATGTCTTTCACTTCTCGTTTCTTGTCTACCACGTGGGCTAGGAAGGCACGATATTCTTTGCGAAGGTATTTTTTGGCATGGACGCAAGAGATGATTTGTAAATTGGTACCGGGTTTATCCCCATAAATGATAAGAGTTTTGCCGCTTGGCAGATTAAGGCGAACGGCCCTTTCGTGAGAAAGTATATCGGTATGGTGAAGGCTTAACCAGTCCATACCGATGATGACATCAAAACTTCTTATAGTAATCGACATTAGATCGATTTGGAACGAGTGTTCATTTAAATCTAACGTGCAGCCTATGTACATATCGTTTGTGCTTTATGTTTTACCGTTTGCCATTTCTACTGTAAATATCTTATTAAGTGCTTGGGGTTTTTGATTAACTAAGTGTTTGAATTTATGACTCACGAAACTTCTCTCCGCACCACAGTCAAAGAGTATGCATGCATAAATGTTGAGGAGAAACGTACCCGTAACCACTGTGGGATCGGCTATTGCCTCGTTCTGCCCTATTGCCAGCACTCTTCCTACACCGCCAACATTCTTTGCCTTAGGGAAATCCCTCTTGTAGTGCCCAGTTTACCCACACCCAAAACATGCCTGGCTCACTCCAGTACCCGAAATTTGGGTGATTGGTCGCGCCGGTGCCTTGCAGAAACGGGCAGTGTGCCCTTTCCTGTCGCAGTGTTTACAGTGCATCTCCTGACAATTACCGTGGTGATGGTAATTGCATTTGTTGCACTTTGGTAGGTTCCCAGCATATTGTCTTACCGACGTAGGGGTAACAGGGACATCAGTGGGGGCAGTAGCGGCATGGACCGCCACTATCTGTTGTTTCTTTGCAGGTTCTTGTGAAGATTATGTTTGATAAGGTGTCTAAGTCCATAACTTATTTGGTATATACTTGACCCGACCCGGCATGGTCCATTTGGGTTGCACTTCACCCGAATTATTTATATGGATAACATTATGAGAAGAGTATATTTTCGGCATACTAATATATTATAAGTTATAATATATTAATATGAAATTGTATTATTTAATTAGTATTGATCTTAAATTAATTATATAGTGTGGGCTAACACTCATTAGGGAATGGGCTAAGCTTTTAACCCATGGATCCTTGGAATAGGAAAAGACATGGGTTATTAGGGTTTGCATGGTTCATAACCCTAATCATCTACACTATATAAAGAGGCTTATGGTGCTTGAAAAAACACTATGTGTGTGTGCATAAGAGTGGCCGAGTTTCTAGAGTGATTGGATACTCTCTCATAAGTTTTCCAAGTTTGTGGTGATTTGTGATTTTCATTTGAGGCATTCACATTACTGGTGCTTGGCTCTCAAACTCCCAAGGAATCAGCTCACTAACAAAGGTATGTAATTCTTCTAGTATCTTTTATGTTTAAAAGTACCCCATGTATGCTAGATAGGTTATGAAACTTGGAAAATTATTTTGCATGTATTTTAGACAAACATAGATCCAAGGTTTCTAGGGTTGCATGAACACCTTAGGAGTGTTAGTTTGCTCAAAACCCAACAGTGGTATCAGAGCCTAGGCTTGTTTGTTTAATACTTGATGCAAACTTGTTGAAAAACTCAAGTTTTCTGCATTCTGCAGCATGAACTCGCCGAGTCCATGGGGGGACTCGCCGAGTCCATGAGTAAATTCATCCTACTCGTCGAGTAGGTTCGTGCACTCGACGAGTAGGAGCCTCAGAATGCAGATTTTCGAGTTTTGCTGCTGGAAATGGACTAGAAACATTACCCTAAACTGTTTTGGTGTAATAAAACCTATTTTAGATGGTGTAATGTTTATGCTAATCCATTTACAATGGCTTATATCAAAATTGCATGATAATATGTGTTCATATGTTCTTGGAATTTTTGATATGATGTTCATGTTCTTGTGAATTATTGTTAGATCATAGGAATTATTTGCTAAATTGTTTATTGATAATTCTTGATCATTTATGTGTTTTAATGGAGTCCATAATTTGTCCTCAAGTTATGGATTTCCAAAGGTCACTTTCATTTATGCACACTTAAAACACATAAGTTACATGAAAATGAAGAGTCTTCATTTTATGAACCTTTAATTCATAAGTTATGAAATGAAAAGTTTCGAATAGTTTCAAAACTTGTCCTCAAGTTTTGGAATTTGTAAAGTTACACACACTTTAATATACTTTAATTCCAAACCCTTAGAGTTTTAAAAGTTAAAATTCAACCCTTATACTATTTATAACATTAATGGTTAATTATTATATATGTATAAGATTAAGTCGTTTTACCGTTAGTAGGCCTCATTCACGAAGCCGGTCTATAAGGGGTGTATAAGGTTGTTGCCTATAAAATGGCAACTTAATGGGTGTCCATTCTCACCCACCGCTTCCTTGATCGGTGGAGGGTCGTTAGCCGAACGGCTAGGACAATGACTTTAAATTCTCATTAAAAGTATGATGAATATTATAAAGTAACTAAACCTTTAATGAATTCCCAATCTTAGTTACTTTAGGAAAATGTGGTTAACCGGCACACTAACTTGGACTAGTAAGGATCACGAAGGGTGACTTAATGTTTGTAATAGATCGGTGGAGCGTGTGTGGTTAACTGACACATTGATTAGGTGATAATATTAAGGGTACCAAGTGAATTTCCATGGTTATTCACACCTTGTTTTGTGATCCTCGGCATCCCAGTCACAAAACTTGAAGGGCAAAATCGAGATTGAAATATGCCATTGAAGAGTTCAATGAATCTCAAAAGAATCTAGGAATTTCAAAACCAATTAAACCTAATAATTCATTTCGTTTTCATGGTGGAAATTGGTGAATCGTCATTCACCTACCTTTAAATATGTTATAGCTTAGATTACGACATCCCTCTTCTAAGTTATAATATATTCTGTTGGATCCTAGCCTTAATATTACATTTGGGTGTATTATTAAGGATTCGATATATCTAATCTAAACTTGTTTTCTTCTTTTTTAGATGTCTTCCAACAACAATGCTTCGGGCTCTAACCCTACTGGCTCCTATTCCCTCATGAACCTTTGTAGGAGGGTCATCTTTGATGGTTCCAACTTCATGGATTGGATCCGGAACATCAGGATGGTCACTCGTTACGAGGACAAGGAATATGTCCTCGATAAGGAGCTAAAGGAGCTTGATGAGTCCACTGCTACTCCTGAGGAGGTCGCTGAGTATCAGACACATGAAAGAGATGCCACCAAGGTGGCATGCATCATGATGGCCACCATGACAGCTGAACTCCAAAAGTCCTATGAGGACTATTACCCTTTTGGGATGCATCAGGATCTGATGGAAAGGTACCATCAGAGTGCTCGTCAAGAGCGGTATGAAATAATCTCCTCCATGATCACTACCCGTATGAAGGATAGCGAACAAATCACGAGCCACATGCAGAAAATGCAAAGGTATGTGGACCGTCTAATGAAACTGATTGTGAACTTCCCTGAGGAGTTGGCAATTGATATCATTTTGCACTCCTTGCCCTCGTGTTATGATCAATTTCGTATGACATACCACATGAACAAGGAGGAAGTCACACTCAGTAAGCTTCAAGGACTTCTGCAGACTGCCGAAAGTGGTCTTAAGAGTAAGTCGGTTACTACTCCTACTCCTACTACTACCCCTGTTTTGGCTATCAGACAAGGCAAAGGGAAGAAGAGGAAGCACCCTTCGAAGGGTACCAAGGGAAAGTCCCTTGAAGGCACCTCATCTGGAACCAAAGGTGGTTCTATCACTCCTTCTGCCATCCCTAAGGATGTTGAATGCTACTACTGTCAAAATAAGGGGCACTGGAAGCGAAACTGCCCAAAGTACTTGCAGGATGTCAAGGATGGGAAAGTAAAACCATCCCATGCAGGTATTTACACTATATTGTCTAATAACTCACCATATTCTCATTCTTGGGATCTTGACACAGGTTGTGGTATTCACATCTGTTGTGAGTTGCAGGGCCTAAGAAGAAGTGAGGATGTGGAGCACGGAAAGATAAACTTAATCATGGGGAACAAGAAGGTTGCACCTGTTGCCAAGATTGGAGTTTATACTTTGTTGCTAGATAGTGGGTTAAAGTTAGATTTGAATAAATGTGTGTACTCGTCTGAAATGGCGAGGAATATTATTTCCTTTCATGCTTTGTACAAACAAGGTTTTACTTTTTCTTTTGATAATGAAGTTGGTAGTATTAATGCTTTCTTTAATAATGTTGTTTATTTTAAAAGCATTACCTTGTGATGGTGTGTATGAAGCTATATCGGTTGTAGATAATTTATGAAATAATATATTATGTATTGATTCTTCTACTAGCTTGGATAAAGCATCTTCGTGGCATTGTCGACTTGGACATGTAAGCAAGAAACGCATGGGCCACCTCCAAAAGGATGGAGTCTTGGAGTCGTTCGACCTCAAGTCGGATGATAGTTGTGAGTCTTGTCTACTTGGAAAAATGACAAAATCACCCTTCACTGGTACTTGTGCAAGGGGTGAGGGTTTGTTGGACCTTATACATACTGATGTATGTGGACCATTCAAAACCGCCACAAGGGATGCTAATCGCTATTATGTGACTTTTATTGATGATTTTAGTAGGTATGGTTATGTGTACTTAATTAAACATAAGTCAGAAACTTTTGAAAGGTTTAAAGAGTTTAAACAGGAAGTAGAAAATCAATTGGGCAGGAACATTAAGATGCTTCGATCCGATCGAGGTGGTGAGTATCTTAGTACTGAGTTCCTCGACTATCTTAAGGAGTGTGGGATTGTATCACAATTGACACCTCCCAGGACACCATAGCTAAATGGTGTAGCTGAGAGGCGTAATCGAACTTTGTTGGACATGGTTCGCTCTATGATGAGTCGAGCTTCGCTACCAATCTCTTTTTAGGGGTATGCCTTAGAGACTGCCGCCTACATCCTTAATCTAGTCCCTACAAAGAAGGTTGCCAAAACACCTCATGAAATGTGGACTGGGAAAGTTCCCAATTTGGACCATATCAAGATTTGGGGTTGCGAGGCTTTCGTGAGGCGCGAGACTCATGACAAGCTCGAACCTCGAAGTGAAAAGTGTATTTTCATCGGCTACCCACAAAAATCCTTTGGTTACCTCTTCTACAGACCCAGTGAGAATGTGGTCTTTGTGGCAAGGAGAGGGGTCTTTCGAGAGAGAGAATTTATAAACCAAGGAGACAGTGGGAGGCAAATTGACCTTGAAGAAATTCAAGACTCAATTGGGGAAGGAACCTCAGACACTAGCAATCAACCTGAGGAGGAAGTTCCTATTAATCCAGCTGACGAGTCTGTACTTCTGAGGCGTTCTATAAGGGTTAGGAACACACCTGAGTTTTATTATGGATTTAATATTACTACGGAAGGTGATACATTTATCAATGACAGTACACTGGTAAATCTGGATGAACCTAACAGTGTTAAGGAAGCCATGGCAGGCCCAGAGTCTGCTAAATGGAAGGAGGCTATAGACAGCGAGATACAGTCCATGAATGACAATCAAGTTTGGAACTTGGTTGACAATGTACCAGGCCGTAAGACAGTCAGGTGCAAATGGTTCTTCAAGAAGAAGACCGACATGGATGGGAAAGTGCACACTTATAAGTCTCGACTGGTCGCGAAGGGTTTTACTCAGACTCAGGGTATTGATTATGATGAAACCTTTTCACCAGTAGCAAAGATTAAGTCTATTAGGGTTATGCTTGTTGGATATAGTGTCTAAGTCCATAACTTTATTTGGTATGAACTTGACCCGACCCGGCATGGTCCATTTGGGTTGCATGGCATTGCAATACTTGGATAGACTAAATGAGAGAATAAGGCACTTAGGATTATTAATATATTATAAGTTCTAATATATTAATAATAGTATTATTTAATTAGTATTGATCAAGTATTAATCTAGTATTAATTTGGTGATCAAAGTGAGACTAATTAAATATATAGGGTTGATTATGACAATCATCAATTCTTTTATGGTGGATTAATGATCCATGGTTTATGGGTTATGGATGTAACCATTTGGAGCTCCATGGATAGTCCATGGGAGTTAGGAGTATTCTCTCAAGTTATTCCAAGTCTTGTGGTGTTGTGTGAAGCATTTGAGGCACAACATTTGGGGTGCTAGGCTCACAAAGTCTTGAAGGAATCCAAGCAACAACAAGGTATGTATTTCTATTAGTTTTATGTTCTATGTAATCCCCATGCCATGCTAGTTAGGAAATAACCTTGAAAAGAAATTTGCATGTATATAGAGAAAACATAGATTCAAGGTTATTAGGGTTGCATGTACACTTAGGAAGTGTTAGAATGCTCAAAAACCCATCAGTGGTATCAGAGCCTAGGATTGTTTTCTGTATACTTGTTGCAAAACTGCTTAAAAATCGAAAATTTTGCACTCTGACGACTGGACTCGCCGAGTCCATGGGGAGGACTCGCCGAGTCCATGAACAAATTCATCCTACTCGACGAGTAGAATAATGCATTCGGCGCGTAGGAGCGTGTTGGGCAGTTTTTTCGAGTTTTGTTGCTGGAAATGGATTAAGATCATTATCCCAATCTGTTTTGGACTTGTAAAATCTGTTTTTCAAAATGATAATGATTATGTTAACCCATTTTACATGACTTTTATCAATTTTCAAGTATTGCATATGTTTATATGATTTTCTTGAAATTGCTTGACATGAATTTGTGTTCATATGAGTTTAGAAGATCATAGGAATTATGTGTAACCTCCATGTGTGTTTAATTCATGATCTTAATGGCTATGATGGTGTCCATAACTTGTCCTCAAGTTATGGATAACCAAAAGCCACTTCTTTTAATTATGATTAAAGAACTAAAGAGGTTTCATAAAATGAAGAGTCTTCATTTTTATGAACCATTAAAACTCATAAGTTACAAATTGAAGAGACTTGGAATAGTTTCAAATCTTGCCCTCAAGTTTTGGAATTTGAAAAGTCTTACACTTTAATACTTTAATTCCAAATTAAACCTTAGATTTTTAAAAAGTTTAAAAATCAACACTTATACTATTATTATAATTTTATTATATAGATATGTATAAGAATATGTCATTCTTACCGTTAGTAGGCCTCATTCACGAAGCCGGTCTATAAGGGGGGTATAAGGTTGTTGCCTATAAAATGGTGACTTAATGGGTGTCCACTCTCACCCACCGCTTCCTTGATCGGTGGAGGGTCGTTAGCCGAACGGGTAGGATACGACTTTAAATACTCGTTAAAAGTATAATGAATTATAAAGTAACTATACATTATAAATTCCCAATCTTAGTTACTTTAGGAAAATGTGAAATTGGTGCTAGCCCATAAAATTACACTTTGTACCTTACCAAGTCGTTAGTGGAGCGTGTGTGGTTAACCGGCACACTAACATGGACTAGTAAGAGTGGCAAAGGGTAACTTGACTTTATTATAGATCGGTGGAGCGTGTGTGGTTAACCGGCACATCGATTAGGTAATATTGTTGAGGGTACCAAGTCAATTTGTATGGTTATTCACACCTTGTTTGTGATCTTCGGCATCCCAGTCACAAACTTGAGAGGGCACAATCGAGATTCAAACATGCCATTGAAAAGTTCAATGTATCTCAAAAGATATAGGAGTTTCAAAACCAATAAAACCTAATAATAAAATATTTCGTTCTTATGGTGGAAATTGGTAAATCGTCATTTACCTACCTTCAAATATTTTATAGTATGGATTACGACATCCCTCTTCCAACTATAAATAGTTTGTTGGATCCTAGCTTTAATATTTCATTTGGGTGAATTATTAAGGATTCCTAATCTAATGAAACTTGTCTTTCTTTCCTTTCAGATGTCTTCCAACAATGTTTCTGGCTCAAACCCAACAGGCTCTTTTTCCCTTATGAACTTGTGTGGTAAGGTCATCTTTGATGGATCCAATTTCAATGAGTGGATCAGAAACATCAGAATGATTACCCGCTATGAGGACAAAGAATATGTCCTCGATAGAGAGCTTAAGGTTGTGAATGAAGCCACTGCTACTCCTGAAAAGTTTGCGGAGTTTGTTGCACATGAAAAGGATGCTACTAAAGTAGCATGCATCATGATGGCCACCATGACTCCTGAACTTCAAAAATCCTATGAAGATTTCTACCCCTATGAGATGCACTTAGATCTGATGGAAAGGTACCATAAGAGTGCGCGTCAGGAGAGGTATGAAATCATCTCCTCCATGATAACCGCAAGGATGAAGGATGGTGAACCCATCACCGGTCACTTGCAGAAGATGCAAAGGTTCGTTGACCGGTTGCTGAAGCTAAATGTTGACTTTCCTAAGGAAATGGCGATTGACATCATTCTCCATTCCTTACCTCCAAGTTATGATCAGTTTCGTATGACTTATCATATGAACAAAGAGGAAGTCACACTTAGCAAACTTCAAGGACTCTTAAGGACAGTTGAAAATGGCCTTAAGGGTAAAGCGGTTGCTACTTCTACTCCTTCAACAGCCCCTGTTCTGGCTATTGGGCAGGGAAAGGGTAAGAAGAGGAAAAGCCCTTCGAAGGGTACCAAGGGTAAGACTCTTGATGGTTCCTCTTCAAGTGGGACAAAGAAAGGTCCCATTACTCCTTCTTCAAACCCAAAGGAAGCACAATGCTTCTATTGCCAGGATAAGGGACACTTCAAGCGAAGCTGCCCTAAATATCTGCAAGATGTAAAGGATGGGAAGGTTAAACCCACCCATGCAGGTATTTACACAATATTGTCTAATAACTCATCTAATGCTAATTCTTGGGTGCTTGATACAGGTTGTGGTATTCACATTTGTACTGATTTGCAGGCACTAAGAAGAAGTGAGCAAGTGGAGCACGGGAAGATAAACTTAGTCATGGGAAACAGGAAAGCATCACCTGTTACCAAGATAGGAGTTTATTCTTTATTGCTTAATAATGGGTTAATGTTAGATTTGAATAAGTGTTGTTACTCGCCCGAAATGGCGAGAAATATTATTTCTTTTCATGGCTTGTACAAACAAGGTTTTACATTTTCATTTGATAATAAAAATGGTGCTATTAATGTTTATTACAATGATGTATTTTACTTTAAAGCATTACCTTGTGATGGTGTATATGAAGCCGTGAATGTTGTAGACAATCTAGGAAATAATGTGTTGTATATTGATTCTTCAGATAGCTTGGATAAAGCATCCTTGTGGCATTGTCGTCTTGGACATGTTAACAAGAAGCGCATAGGCCAACTCCAAAAGGCTGGAGTTTTGGAATCATTTGACCTCAAGTCAGATGATAGTTGTGAGTCTTGTTTACTTGAGAAAATGACAAAGTCACCCTTCACAGGTACTTGTGATAGGGGTGAAGGTTTGTTGGACCTTGTACACACGGATGTGTGTGGGCCCTTCAGAGTTGCTACAAGGGATGCTAATCGCTATTATGTGACTTTTATTGATTATTACAGTAGATATGGATATATTTACTTAATCAAGCATAAGTCAGAAACCTTTGAAAAGTTCAAAGAGTTTAAGCAGGAAGTGGAGAATCAATTGGGCAGGAACATCAAGATGCACCGATCCGATCGGGGAGGAGAGTATCTTAGCATTGAGTTCCTTGACTATCTTAAGGAATGTGGGATTGTCTCACAATTGACACCTCCAGAACACCACAGTTGAATGGTGTAGCTGAGAGGCGCAATCGAACCTTGTTGGATATGGTTCGTTCCATGATGAGTCGAGCTTCGTTACCAATCTCTTTCTGGGGGTATGCCTTAGAGACTGCCGCCCATATCCTTAATCTAGTCCCTACTAAAAGGTTGCCAAAACACCTCACGAGATGTGGACTGGGAAAGTTCCCAATTTGGACTACATCAAGATTTGGGGTTGTGAAGCTTTCGTGAGGCGTGAGACTCATGATAAGCTTGAACCTCGAAGTGAGAGGTGTATTTTCATCGGCTACCCACAGAGATCCTTTGGTTACCTCTTCTACAGACCCAGTGATAATGTGGTTTTTGTAGCAAGAAGAGGAGTCTTTCGTGAGAGAGAATTCATAAGCCAAGGGGACAGTGGGAGGCAAATTGACCTTGAAGAGCTTCAAGAGTCAAGTGGTGAAGGAACCTCAAATGCTATCGACCAACCTGAGGAGGAAACTCCTGTTGATCCGATAGATGAGTCTGTACCTCCAAGACGTTCCACTAGGGTGAGGAACACACCTGATTTTTATTATGGTTATCACATCACCACTGAAGGTGATACATTTATTATTGATAGTACACTAATAGATTTGGATGAACCTAATAATTACAGGGAAGCCATGGCAGGCCCTGAGTCTGCTAAATGGAAGGAGGCTATGGACAGCGAGATTCAGTCCATGTATGACAATCAAGTTTGGAACTTGGTTGACAATGTACCAGGTCGTAAGACAGTTGGGTGCAAATGGATCTTCAAGAAGAAGACTGACATGGATGGGAAGGTACATACTTACAAAGCACGACTGGTTGCGAAGGGCTTTACTCAAACTCCGGGAGTTGACTATGATGAGACCTTCTCACCAGTAGCTAAGATTAAGTCTATTAGAGTATTGTTAGCCATAGCTGCATTTCATGATTATGAAATATGGCAAATGGATGTCAAAACCGCTTTCCTTAATGGAAAGTTGGCTGAGGATGTTTACATGGCTCAACCAGAGGGTTTTGTCGATACAAGATACCCTAATAGAGTGTGTAAGCTTGATAAATCCATTTATGGATTGAAACAAGCATCTCGCAGATGGAATCTTTGCTTTGATGAGAAAGTCAAAGAGTTTTGCTTTTCTAGGAGTGAGGATGAGTCTTGTGTGTATGTCAGGGCTAGTGGGAGCATAGTTAGCTTCTTGGTGTTGTATGTGGATGACATACTTCTCATAGGAAACGACGTCCCAACCTTGCAGGAGGTTAAGTCCTGGCTTGGGAAGTGTTTCGCTATGAAGGACCTTGGAGAAGCTGCCTATATCCTAGGAATAAGGATATTGAGAGATAGGAGTAAGAGACTAATTGGACTTAGTCAAAGTACTTACTTGGATAAGGTGCTGAAGAGGTTCAGCATGCAAGAATCCAAGAAAGGGGAATTACCCATCCAGGGTAATGCCAAGCTAAGTAAGACTCAGAGTCTGAGTACAGAGGCTGAGATAGCTGAGATGAGCCATATACCATATGCTTCCGTTGTGGGCTCGATCATGTATGCTATGACTTGTACTCGCCCTGATGTGGCCTTTGCTTTGAGCATGGTCAGTAGATATCAAGGGAACCCTGGCAAGGCACATTGGACAGCGGTAAAGAACATTCTCAAGTATCTGCGGAGGACTAAGGATTGGGTCCTTACCCTCGGAGGCAGTGATGACTTGAGAGTGGAAGGATATAGCGATGCTAGCTTCCAGACTGATAGGGATAATTTCCGCTCTCAGTCAGGCTGGGTCTTTATCCTAAATGGAGGGGCAATTACTTGGAAAAGTTCCAAGCAGGAGACAGTAGCTGATTCTACTTGTGAATCAGAGTACATAGCAGTAAGTGAAGCAGCTAAGGAGGCGATATGGGTAAAGAACTTCATCGGAGACCTTGGAGTTGTACCAGCTATAAAGGAGCCAATGGAAATTTTCTGTGACAGCGAAAGTGCGGTTGCTTTGGCTAAGGAACCGAGAGATCACGGGAGATCTAGGCACATTGACAGAAAATACCATTTCATCAGACATCGAATAGAAGAAGTACTCCTCGTGGCTAAGAGGGTATCATCAGATGAGAACCCGGCAGATCCCCTCACGAAGGGACTGAGCAGGGTTAAGCATTTACAGCATGCGAGGCGCATTGGGCTGAAGGATGATATTAGTTTCAATAATTAGATTCCTGAAACTTGTAAAATGTAATTGACATTTGATGATAAATGAAAGTTGTTATTTATTTATGAGTAAGGTGTTACTATCTTGTGTTGATTGTTTACTATGTTTCAATTTTGCATGTTTTTACTTCCAGAATAATTATGTTATTATTCAAACCATCCACAGTCAGTCAAACTTTGGAAGTAAGTATTGATTTAAGACTGTCATGAATTTGGCTTGTATGATTTGTCTAAAGTGCTTTAGACAATGCAATGGTTGCTACAACATTCATGAGTACTCATAAGGGTTGAGTATTGGATCCAACCCACGCTCACTTGCATCACTTCATGGAATTTGTCTCGAGTGATCGTGAGACGGTAATATCATATGAATCTTCAAACCTAGAGATATGAGTTGTTGACTATGAGAAATGGTTTATGGGTTATGGATGTAACCATTTGGAGCTCCATGGATAGTCCATGGGAGTTACAAACCCATGGGTCATGAGAAATCAAGAGTCATGACAATTAAGGGCATTCATATGTAAACCCTAATTGTGACAACACTATAAAAGGAACCCTATGGCTGGCAAAATCGTGACCTAGTGTTACTAGAGAGGGCATAACCGATTTTGAGTGCTAGAAGTATTCTCTCAAGTTATTCCAAGTCTTGTGGTGTTGTGTGAAGCATTTGAGGCACAACATTTGGGGTGCTAGGCTCACAAAGTCTTGAAGGAATCCAAGCAACAACAAGGTATGTATTTCTACTAGTTTTATGTTCTATGTAATCCCCATGCCATGCTAGTTAGGAAATAACCTTGAAAAGAAATTTGCATGTATATATAGAAAACATAGATTCAAGGTTATTAGGGTTGCATGTACACTTAGGAAGTGTTAGAATGCTCAAAAACCCATCAATGCTAGCCATTGCTGCATTTCATGATTATGAAATATGGCAAATGGATGTCAAAACCGCTTTCCTTAACAGAAAGTTGGCTGAGGATGTTTACATGAATCAGCCAGAAGGTTTTGTCAGTGCAGAGTACCCCAATAGAGTGTGCAAGCTTGAGAAATCCATTTATGGATTGAAACAAGCATCTCGAAGTTGGAATCTTTGTTTCGATGAGAAGATCCAAGAGTTTGCTTTCTCAAGAAGTGAAGATGAGTCCTGCGTGTATGTCAGAGCTAGTGGGAGTATAGTTAGCTTTTTAGTACTATATGTGGATGACATACTACTCATAGGAAATGACATCCCAACCTTGCAGGAGGTTAAGTCCTGGCTTGGGAAGTGCTTTGCTATGAAGGACCTTGGAGAAGCTGCCTATATCCTAGGGATAAGGATATTAAGAGAAAGGAGTAAAAGGCTAATTGGACTTAGTCAGAGTATCTACTTGGATAAGGTGTTGAAAAGGTTCAACATGCAGAATTCCAAGAAAGGAGAATTACCGATCCAAAGCAATGCCAAACTGAGCAAGGCTCAGAGCCCGAGTACAGAAGATGAGATAGCTGAGATGAGTCGATTACCTTATGCTTCCGCTGTTGGCTCAATCATATATGCTATGACTTGTACCCGTCCTGATGTGGCCTTCGCTTTGAGCCTGGTCAGCAGATATCAGGGCAAACCTGTCAAGGCTCATTCGACTGCGGTAAAGAATATTCTCAAGTACCTGCGGAGGACTAAGGATTGGATCCTTACCCTTGGTGGGAGTGATGACTTGAGAGTAGTAGGGTATAGTGATGCTAGCTTTCAGACTGATAGGGATAACTTCCGCTCTCAGTCGGGCTGGGTCTTTACCTTAAATGGAGGGGATTCACTTGGAACAGTTCCAAACAGGAGACTGTAGCTGATTCGACTTGTGAATCAGAGTACATAGCAGCGAGTGAAGCGGCAAAGGAGGCGATATGGCTGAGGAACTTCATCGGAACCTTGGAGTTGTACCAGCTATTAAGGAGCCTAAGGAGATTTTCTGTGACAGCAATAGTGCGGTTGCCTTAGCCAAGGAACCAAGAGATCATGGCAGATCCCGACACATTGACAGAAAATATCACTTCATAAGACACAAGATAGAAGAGGGACTCCTCGTGGCAAACAGGGTATCGTCGGATGAGAACCCTGCGGATCCCCTTACGAAGGGACTGACGAGGGTGAAGCATTTGCAGCATGCGAGACGCATCGGGCTGAAGGACGATATTAGTTTTACAGATTAGATAGTTATTACTGAAACTTGTAAAATGTAATCGACGTTTGATGATGAATAAAAGTTGTGATTTATTCATGAGTAAGGTGTTGCTATCATTGTCAATTATTTACTATTGTTTCAGATTTGCATGTTTTGACTTCCAGAATAATAAGTTTATTCAAACACTCCACAGTCGGTCATATGTCGGAGGTAGGTATGAATGAAGACTGTCATGAATTGGGATTGTAGATGACTAAAAGTGTTTAACCATAGCAATGGTTGCTACAACATTCATGAGTACTCATATGTTATGAGTATTGGAATAAACCCACGCTCACTTGTATCACTTTATGGAATTTATCTCGAGTGATCGTGAGACGGTAATATCATATAAGTCTTCAAACCTAGAGATATGAGTTGTTACCTATGAGTTGATTGTGCATTGATTGAACGTAAACGCATCAGTAACTTGATGTTATAAAACGTGCCTTTGTGTGCAATTCAATAAGTAGTAGAACAAGCATATGAGTCGATGTTTATCTGTTCGTTCTAGAAATAGAAGCGATATCTGGGCCCCTCGATGATTTTGTTTTGACCTATGTACCGGGCCCGGTCAGAACTAAATTGATGTGTTCGATTAAGTTCTTTGTCAAACAAATCGGAAATCGGGAAACAAACTGCTGGACAATAAGTAAGACATTGTTCCATGTATTTGTCCGGTTGATATCATGAAAGCAGAGGATTATGTGATCACTTATCTAAAATGGCGCTTCATAGTTCAACAGAGTTTTCGAGAGCTACGATTGCCGGTTGGTTCCTGAAGCTATATATGCAAATACAGTTATCAGACTTATCCAAGTGGGAGACTGTTGGATAAGGTGTCTAAGTCCATAACTTATTTGGTATATACTTGACCCGACCCGGCATGGTCCATTTGGGTTGCACTTCACCCAAACTATTTATATGGATAACATTATGAGAAGAGTATATTTACGCCCTACTAATATATTATAAGTTATAATATATTAATATGAAATTGTATTATTTAATTAGTATTGATCTTAAATTAATTATGAATTAATTTAGTGATCATAAGGTGACTAATTAAATAATGGGCTATTGTACTTATATAGTGTGGGCTAACACTCATTAGGGAATGGGCTAAGCTTAAAATGGGAGTCTATGGATGATCCATGGAGCTTTTAACCCATGGATCCGTGGAATAGGAAAAGACATGGGTTATTAGGGTTTGCATGGTTCATAACCCTAATCATCTACATTATATAAAGAGGCTTATGGTGCTTGAAAAGACACTATGTGTGTGTGCATAAGAGTGTCCAAATTTCTAGAGTGATTGGATACTCTCTCATAAGTTTTCCAAGTTTGTGGTGATTTGTGATTTCCATTTGAGGCATTCACATTATTGGTGCTTGGCTCTCAAACTCCCAAGGAATCAGCTCACTAACAAAGGTATGTAATTCTTCTAGTATCTTTTATGCTTAAAAGTACCCCATGTATGCTAGATAGGTTATGAACCTTGAAAAATTATTTTGCTTGTATTTTAGACAAACATAGAACCAAGGTTTCTAGGGTTGCATGAACACCTTAGGAGTGTTAGTTTGCTCAAAACCCAACAGATTGACCTTTCCACTTGTTCCGAAACTTCTTCTTGTTGTTGTTGTTGGCATTGCTGTTATTGTTGTTGCTTCCTTTGGTTGGTTCTGGGACGACGGTCGTGACACCTTGGCAGACCCCATGATCAACGAGGGATTGTGCCAGTTCTTTGGCACTGTCGAATGTCGTGGGTTTGGAAGCTAGCACGCTTCCCCGAAGATAGGGTGACAGTCCCCAGATATACCTTTCCCCCTTTTGGCTTTCTAGGGTCATCATTCCTGGGCAAAGTATCGTCAAGTCACTGAACCTATTTGTATAGCTTGTGATATTCGAGCCTACCATAGTAAGGCCCGAAAGCTCCTACTCGAGCTTCTGAATCTCGCCCCTTGGGCAGTACTCTCGCAGTAGCATCTGTTTTAGGTTCTCCCAACCCATGGAGTTTGCCACCACCAGAGTTAGTGATTTGATGTGGCCATTCCACCACGTTAGGGCTCGTTCGGAGAAAGTACCGGCGGCAAATTTTACTTTCCTCTCTTCGGGGCATGAGCATATCTCGAACACGGCTTCCGTTTTCTCTATCCATTGGGATAGAGCCATCACTCCCCCAGTTCCATTAAAGGGGATGGGTTTGCTGTTGGTGAAGTCTTTGTATTTACATTCCTCGGAACGAACCTGGTTTTGGCCATTTGTAGAGCTGTTTATTCCTCCTCCTGATCCGTTGTTACTCATTTGCGCCATTGCTGCGGTTACGGCAGCCGTTACAGCAGCCTAAAAGGTAGCAACATCCATCGATGGAGGGGGTGGTGGAGGTGGTGTTGGTGCTCCTGTAGTATTGAAGCATCGGGGATTCCTTCTTGGCGGCATGATTCTGCCACAACTTAAGATACGAATTCCTGATAAGTCTTCAGTAACGATTACGGGAGGTCTTAGTATTATATGTTTTTCGTTCTGAATATTAGCGAATTTTGTAAGTTAATGGAAACTTTCAATAATAAGTGTATGATTTCCTTAGTATTTTAAGAACTCAATGGAATACTCAAAGAAATAATAAATGCGTGTCAATTTCATTGATATTAGTATATGATACAACGATCAGGAAAATTTGACCCTTTTATAGGTCTAGGGTACATAAATGAAAATGGGAAAATTTGACAGCATTCCGGCCTCCGAATTGTGTACTCACAATCCGTCGGGTTTACATTTATAAAAGAAAAGTAACACCAACACTTAGCCGATAGGTATAAATATAGCGCCATAAGTACGCGCTCTACTCCGAGCGGGTAGCACGTTGCGGACTATGGAATGTGGTTGTGGATGGCTTAGCTCGGGCTACTTGACGTTCAGCCTCGATGACGCGCCTTTCCAATGCGGCTTAGCTTCTATGGAACTCCCTTACCTCGGCTCTAGTAGCAGTGATGTCCTTCTGTAGGGAAAAGGTGTGCTCTATTTTTCGTTCATGCTCCTCGTCCAGACGACGAAGACGTACCGCAGTGACAGCAGCGGTGGCCCCAATGTCCAAGAGTTGGCTGGCATTTGCTTTGCTTGCTCGCCTTGGTTGGCAATGCGATAAACCATGACAGGGAGTGCTCTGTCAGCCGAACCCCCGTTGATGAGGTTATAAAAGCCTCGTGTCATGCCGTAGGGTGGGCGTTGCCCTTGTTCCCTGCTCCATCGCTTCAGATCCACAGCCCAGCGGGGTGCTGGGCCCTAAAAGTTCCTTTAGGGATTTGCTGCTCCTCGGGGAGGATTGTAGATTTCGGGTTCCGAGTCAGTGGTCCCACCATCTCCTTCCTCTTCTGACTCTTCATTTGGGTCTTCCTCAGGATCCTCTTCGGAATCCTCTTCTGGCTCCTTCTCGGGAATCTCTTCGGGATCTTCCTCGGGGTCCTCTTCAATCCAGCCTCCATTACCCTGGTTAGGGTAGTAGGGATCGTCGGGAATGTGAAATCCTGCCATTTTGTCTAGTCGAGAAATAGAGGCAAGAGAATTATATAAAAACTTGGGAGTAAAAAGGTATTTTTTGTTAAGTAAATTTTTTATTTATTTGACGATTTCCTAAATTTAACTAGATATCGAGGTTCGCACGATTACTATAGTTCTTATGTTTTTTTTAAATACTCCTATAGTATTTCAAATTTGTAAGTTTGATTCTAGTATTTTCTTTGGTAATTTTTCGACTTGTTGCTCACTAAGACCATTCCTCGACATACGTTGGTCACATCCAGGATAAATATAGTTTATCAGGCTATATTTATTCTCAATCTGATTACATACCCGAGGCCTAATCATAGTGTCGCAACTTGCCTTAATACTTTTGTAAAATTTTTGCTATGATACTAGACTGATGCATGCGTTTATTATACTTTTATATAAAAAAATATATATATATCATTTTAATTTTATTAAAAGTATCGCTTATGAAAACGTTTTGTGAGAGGGTTTTGGTCCCTGTGCATTTATAGTTTGTACATCTTATGTGGTTCGATATACTTAGTTCACTATAAACAATGCTCTGATACCAGTCTGTCACACCCCCAAACCAGAATGGCGGAAACATTCGGGGTTGGATGACTTCACGTAGTATCATAACAGTTGAATATTGTAAAGAAAGTAACATAACCATCATAAATATAATAAATAGTTACATTGTTGCATATAATACATGTTTCAAAAGAATATTACAAATATGATGATTTAAAATGTTTTGAGAATAGACGCCTTAGCATTCCTTCGCCAAAAACTAATGGTTACCTGTATTACTGGTTCCCTGAGAAATACAAGTAGTTTTGAAAGAGTGTCAACAATTAAGTTGGTGAGTCCATAAGCGTTTTTGTACTGAAATATGTATGTCCTTTAGTAAACAAAAATATAGTTGAACATGTTTTCCAGAAAATCCGATATTTTCTATGTATGTGTGATAGTTTGAAAAACTTCCAAAGACTGGAATGCAATAGTATCCTTCGTGCTAAAATGGTGAAAGTGGATTTATACCCATATAATGTAATTACTGAATACATTTAAGAGTCTCGTAAATCAAACTTATTTTAATACTCCGTGTGAGTTTTATAACCATGCTATTGACCCAGACTGCCTGTAACAACGTTCTTCAGGCGTTGCAGTGTTATGGCGTTTGTCACCCCAGACCTGCCGGTCTAACTGTAGCTAACAGTTTAGGTGCGGGATTGTCAATCCCGTATAGATCTATACACAAGTATCACGCTCTCCCTACAAGAGATTCTGGTTTATAATACAAGACTTGAAATATGTTGAAGATGAGTGTCTCACAAAACATAGTATCAAAAGATTTACGGAACGAAAAGTTCGTGTGAAAGTATTTCCTTTTACAGTGTTTATGTAAAGATGTAATGAATAACTCGTAAACTATACCCATTATAGTTTTTCGAAAGTGTGTTTCATTTGATGATAAGAGCTCGGTGTAATACCAACTTTGCATGTAAAGAGTAACGTTGGTAGAAATATTGGTTATCGTTTATAAACAAAATATAGATAAAGTATTTGAAAACGTATGTAACGATGCATATTTTAGATGTGAGTTTATCTGGTGTTTCACTTGTATTTCCCCCCCTAAAACATGAAAAAGACGTGAAAATAAGGGGTATGAACTCACCTGGAAAGTGTGATGATTTGAAGAAAACGAGATTTTCTCGGGCGGCACTTCGATCGGAAAGTGGTGAATTTCTCGGGAATCTCGGAGCTTCGGACCTTTGTCGGGACTTGGGTACGTAACCGAGGTGTCGGGGTCGTCTCGGGGTGCTAACCGGGGAGTAGAAATGAGAGTGAAGAGGGAAATGAGTAAGAAAAATCGGAACCCTCGCACCCTTTATATAGGGGCTGGTCTTGGTGCGAACGCGGCGCGTTCCCCCTACGCAGGGCGTTCCCCTGAACGCAGCGCGTTCCGAAGCTAGATTACGTCATTGCTTATGAACCTTGGATGGGATGGCAGTCTGCGAGCATGAACGCGGCGTGTTCCCTCGGAACGTAGGGCGTTCCCTTCGGATAAGCCTCGTTGTGTGTGCTAAAGACTTCAAAAATGTGTAACTTTCGCATATGAGCTCCGTTTTTGACGTTCTTTATATCCACGCGTAGGTGAGAATATACTCTACAACTTTCATTTTGACTCCGTCGGCTAATTTTGAACTTATTTTTAATTATATTTTATTTAATAGGCCGGGACAGGATAATTCCGTTAAAAATCCATAACTTCTTAATCTGGCGTACGTTTTCGTCTGTCTTTTTACCGTTGCACTACTATTGTCGAGACCTTCAATCCTTGTTTAGGTTGTGTTGGCAAAAAATCGCTCGATCTTTATTTCGAGTTTTTAGCTGTCTACTACTGTTCCGAAACTTAGAAAAATCATAACTTCCTCATACGAAGTCCGATTTGGGCGTTCTTTTTATGTATGCTCATGGTTTAACATAATCTACGACTTTCATTTAGATACCTATGGCTAAAAAGTATTTTATTGAAGTTTCACTTTTTACGCTTAACAGTGTTTTACCGGTTGTGTTGCGGATTTTCGATTGGTCATAACTTCTTTGTTATAACTCGGATTTGAGTGTTCTTTATATATTTGGAAACCTTGACAATACATCTAACATTTTATGCAACTCAATTGAGACTTTAGAAGACTTCATTTTTTGGCGCTGTTTTTATCCATTTCCAAAATAGGTTTAACATTTGACTTTGAACATTACATGAATTTGAAATATCGGGTTGTCAGAGACGGAAATGGTGG
This sequence comes from Lactuca virosa, assembly GCF_052849685.1. Lineage (NCBI taxonomy): Eukaryota > Viridiplantae > Streptophyta > Magnoliopsida > Asterales > Asteraceae > Lactuca > Lactuca virosa. The sequence goes on from NC_136429.1 coordinate 469,681,836, forward strand.
AGTCATCGCTCTGATGCGATGGTTCGAGAAAACAGATTCGGTCTTCGAATTCTGTTCATGCCCAGAAGGGAGCAAAGTCAAGTTTGCTGCCTGCACCTTCTCCGGAAGAGCCCATCATGGTGGAATGGCCATGTTAAGTCACTGACCCTAACAGTGGCAAACTCTATGGGCTGGGAAAACTTGAAGGAAATGATGATGAGAGAGTACTGCCCAAGGGGTGAAGTACAGAAGCTAGAACAAGAACTATGGGAGCTCAGGATGGTTGGCTCAGACATAGTGGCCTACACCGACAGGTTTAGCGACTTGGCAGCACTATGCCCCGGGATGGTTACCCCGGAGAGCAAAAAGATAGAAAGGTACATCTGGGGTCTGACTGCCCCGACCCGAGGTAATGTGTTGTCTTCTAACCCAGCCACATTCGATAGTGCCAAACGCCTGGCCCAACTACTCATTGACCATGAGGTCCCGACTCCCGAGCCATCAAAAGGGGAGGACTATAATCAGAAGTCGGGGAACAATAGGAGGAAGAAGCGAAGAACACAGGAACCCCCGCAGGAGGAACAAACGAGTACTATGTACACCGCCACAACACCTGCTACTCCAGCACCTGCCAGTCGATATGATGGAACCCTTCCGAAATGTGGGAAGTGCAACTATCACCACACCAGAGTATGCCGGAAAATACAGTGTCTGAAGTGCCACAGAAAGGGACACACAGCCCGTTTCTGCAGGGCACCGGCTCAATCGATCTCCCAGGTCCCCGGAGTTGAAGAAAACCAAGCCTGCTATGGCTGTGGTGAGACTGGACCCTACCAGAGGGACTGGCCGATAACAGAGAACTCAGGCGCAGATGGAAGAATTCTGATAATCACCGCAGGAGAATCGACCTCGGGGTCGCCATCGAGCAGCGGTACGTTTCGATTTAGTAACTGCTTTGAAATTTAATTTATATTTGTATAAGATTAAAACGTGGGGATAACACTTAAAAGTAATTATAATAACTCACCCATAGGAACAAGTCACAATATTCAAGAGAACTAAAGGATCCGTTTAGAGAAGCTATGATGGATGAACATATACGTCTGGGTTGTGCATAACTAAGATGCCGCAGACTTAGAGTGAGTGATTCCGCCTTAATTCATGTTCCTTGTTTGGTTGTGGATTTGAGGCGGATTTACTCAGTCGACCGTCTTATTCATCTTAAATATTCATAACTTGTATATGACAGGCGATAGTAGTGGTACCGAGGAGGATCATGATATAAAGTATCATCACCAGTTATCAAAACACTTTCATTTGTATGTACTCGCTCATCGCAGTACGATAAATAAGAATGCTAACATCTAAGGGAAAACAGAAAGCACTAGAACATTTACAAAGAATACATTTTTCGAACACACTAGGAGTACATTTTCGAACACACTAAGAGTAAATTTTCGAGCACGCTAGGGATACATCTTCGTATAACATACATTTCTTTCCAATCGGCCAAACTTTGTTTGGTAAAGAGTCCGTTACTACCATTCGTCATGAATTGGCGTGGTCCTCACCACACTAAGCTCATGTGTTTCTATCGCCTCGACCGTCAAGTTCTCGAAACTTCCATCATTCATATCAACGGTCCGACATAAACCTCAGTTTTATCTTTCGTATTCTAAACCCCGAAGTACTCATGCGAAGAGTACTTTGTCCTCCGAAGCCATACCGTCAGATGTCCGCAGACCATCACGAAATACCACTCGTCCACCAGACCAAGTTCGAGCAGAGAGGCTATGGACGAATACAGCCCACCTGTCACTATTCAGTGTATACGCGAGGGTGGTATATGATTATGATTATGCAGATTTAGTATGTATATTTCCGCCCTATCTCCTGTTCCTTGTTTGGTTGTGGACCTGGGGCAAAGTCGCACATCCGACCGTCTTACTAATCCTAATTATATACGACTTGTATACACGAGGTGATGATAGATGGACCGAGTACGAATCCTATTATGAACGCCAGGGCAAAGTCACCAGGTCTACGAGTAGGTATTCTGCCAATCAGAGGAGCGCAACCCCAGTAGTACTGTAAGAAGGCTAATTTCGGGACGAAATTCCATCTAACGGGGGGATCATGTGACAATCGAAAAATTTTTGCTTTAAAAGCTCAGTCAGTCAACTCATCAGAGTGTCAGACTCATTTTTAATGAGTTGTAGCCTGGTTACACTTAAAGAATAAGTGTTAGAATGTACCTGCTAGAGACAATGTGCAAACATTAGGGCCTTAACCTCATCATAAGGAGTTTACGGCCACAAAGCCAATGAGTTTACGGCTGTAAACTCATGTGGTCGTAAACTCAAGTCCATATATGTGGCCCTTGGTCATTTCTAGCCATTTCTTGCATTTCAACCTCAAGAACACTCCAAATCCTCTCAAGTATCATCGAGTTCATCATCTTAGATCATCAAAAACGTAAGTGTTCTTTCCTTGATTTGTTGTTACACTTCATCTCCTTGTTACACTCTTTGATTCCATCTATGAAATCATTCCATTTGCTAGATCTTCAAGTTTAACCAAGAACACACACTAGTGTTCTTGGCCAAAATCGACCCTTTCAAGCCGCTATATCGTAAGTACTCTTCCCTAGACTTGATATCCAGTTAAGGTTCGTGCTTAGGACCTTGAAATCATCAAGAATGAAGGACCAAGAGGAGTTTACGGCCAAGCCATCTCCCAAGGCCGTAAACTCCTATAAAGGTGCCATTTTGGCCATAAACTATTCCTAAGGCTTGGATTTGAGGCTAGAACACTCCCATGTGCTTTGTAAGACCTTGAATCATCACCCAACCCATCATTAGAGAGTTTACAACCCAAGAGTAAACACCATTTGCCGTAAACTCCATTTATGGTCAAGTCTTGGACCTTAAACACTTCTAGACCCTTGCTAAGCCTTAGAACACTTGAACCCTTGAGACTCCTTACCTTTAAGACCCTAAATTTGACCATTTAGAGAGTTTACGGCCAGGAGTAAACTCCCATGGGCCGTAAACTCCTCAACACTCTCCATTGAGTGGGTCCTTCACATCCTTGTGTAAACTCCCTTGTCCATAAACACATGGCCGTAAACACCAAGTCATGGTCATAAACACCCTTTAGATGAATCACATGTGATTCCAACACTTGGTCAAAGTGTTTCCTAGTCCCGTGAGGTGTTTCCTTGCATTTGGTTGCTTTCAAGCACTATATTCATGCCAATATATGTGGTTATATGTCATTTAGGACTTTTTGTGTCTCGGGACTTCATTCGTGGAAATTCTCATCCTTACACGCGTATTCGTTGAATCTCCCACGTCAGGTGAGTTCAAACCCCGTAATGAATATTTTAACTATTTTAAATGTTTTAAGGGGGGAATACAAGTTGAACACAATGATAATTGTGTAAATGGTTGTTATTAAATATTTTCAAAATATTACTTATGTCATTTATAAGTTGTCAAATCAGTTCAAAAACTCTTTTCAAGTTATGCTACTTTATAGTTTAACAAAACTCTGTTTTTAAAGTACAAGCGTAACTTGGTGGTAAAATGAGTATTTCTAACAACAGTTCAAGTACATTACTAGTAAACTATAATAGATATAGTTTAAGGGTTCAGTTCATACTATAACAGATACATAGAGAAACATACTATAACAAGTCCAAAGGGAAACATACTAAAACTAGTATAGAGAGAAACGCACCATACTAAGTACCAGGGAAGAGTACACCTAGTACCAGGGAAAAGCATACCTAGTACCAGGGAAAAGTGCACTAAGTACCTGGCAAAAGCACACCATACTAAGTACCGGGAAAAATCACGTTAATATATCTTTCCGGGTTTGCATTGACACTGGTACGATTTCACGTACCAGGACTAGCAGGCACGAGGTGATAAACTTAATAATATATCTTTTCGAGTTTGCGTTAACTTTAGTACGATTACACGTATCTGGGTTAGCAGACACGAGGTGATAAAATATAATAATATATCTTCTCAGTTACATATGAGTTCACATTAAACCTTTAATTAACCGACTTAGGACTAAAGGCTATTTAAGACTCCCGAGGTGTATTGCCCATTTAATACTACCTGGAGTCTGTATTTTATTACTTTACAGCCAGCAGTGTCACTGCTGAGGTAAAACATTATTTTCCCTATTACATTTACTTTGTGAACGTCTCACGTATTCATTAATGTATAAACTTTATTTAGTTAATGAGAGTCTCACTTGGGAAAATACACACTAATACAAGAAACAAACATACATAACATTTGATGCCTTGGTAGAAGGCTACGTTTAGTAGAAAGGACCATAATGCTAACCTTATGATTCCTTAATGTATACATCACAGGATACATATATATCAATAGGATCCGACAAGTAATAGGATGTGTGCTTTCCGCTTCATTGCTTGTTCCTTGTTTGGTTGTGGGCTTGGAACAGATTCACCCAGTCTACTATCTATTCGATTCTACATATATATGTCCAGTATACATTCAGTCATCATAAGGGTACCAGGTATGGGTCAAGTCATAGGACACAGAGTCAATGCACAGTTTTCTAGTACATAACATATTTTCCAAATCAGAACTTTTGGTATACAAAACTAGAAACTTACCAGTTAAAGGTTTAATCCATTTTATTAAACCAGGATAAACTTGAAGGACCATAGGTGATTAACTCTATAATACTGTAGTTTATACTTTACGGTTATATATCATTAATACCCAATAGGTAGTTGGATGTGTGATTTTCGCCTTACTTCCTGCTCCTTGTTTGGTTGTGGGCTTAGGGAAGATTCACCCAATAAACTCTCTATTCGATATTAGATCATATATACCCAGTATAAACTAAGTGATTATAGGAGTAATCACTGTGGTTACCATTTTATTATAAGGAATAAGGATTTTCTTTAAAGAATCTTTTTATTAAATATAAAGGAACGATTACAATTAACTCCATGAGTAACAAGTGAATACGCCAGGGTCGTATACAACAATGATCTAACAACCAATGGGATGTGTGCTATCCGCCTTACTCCTTGTTTCTTATTTGGTTGTGAGCTTAGGGCAGATGCGCACAGTCGATTGCTTGCTTACTCTGAGTTTTATATCACTTGTATCCATTTAGTCCTCATAGAAAGGATTGTAGGATCATTTTTGCGTATCTTTCATGAAAGTAGGAAATATAGGATTTCCTAAGAGGAACATGCGAACTTTTCTAAACAGATGTTACAACTTACTACATTTTTCAACTACACTTAACAACAACATTTTACAACAACTTTCTACAACATACTAACATCACTAAAATCTTATGAACTCACCAGCTTAATTGCTGATCAACTCTTTCAAATAACTTGTATTCTCAGGAGACTAGTAGACAAGTACTCGCACTGGGATTCAGAAGAAGGAGCAGTATAGCTTCAAGTCTTGTTTGTTATTTGCTATCGTATTCTATATTATGTGAACACACACTTTGTAAACACTTTCTTTCTAATGAAATGGTTTCTTATTACTTTGATTACTATGATGCATGTCTTGTGATACTAAACATGACGTCCTCCACCCCAGAACGTTTCCGCCGTTCCGGTTTTGGGGTGTGACAGAGTCGAATAAAGAAATTTGTGGTACAACTCAAGGTATTCCTACACTTTCTGTAATGGATACTTTCATTTCCTTACCTCCTTTTATCGTTCCTGTTTCGAACACTACCAATTCACGCACTTTTGAAACCATTCTCACTCAACCAATCACTTCTTTGTTCTCATTACAAACCACTGATCCATTTCAATCTACTGAGGACACTGATATTGAAGAAGAGGGATTTGGAGGAACATTTGAAGAGACGGAATTTGATGAAGAAGAAGAAACTTTCCCAGATAATATGTTAATGAGAATGAAGCAGTTCAAGATTCTGAATAAAAAGATGAATTTGATTATTCAGTCTCAAGCCTACATGGGGGGAAGTCAATCTATCTCAAGTTTGGAACTTGATGTTATGCTCAAAGCATTCGAAGCCAGGATGGTTAGTAAAGTTTCTGGAATGCTTCAAGATTCTGAGTCTAGAATCTTGGAGAAGGTGGACCAACATGATAAGTGTAATGAGTTACGCATGAAATCTCAATCTTCGAATTTTCTGGGTGAAGTTCAAGATTTACGAAGGATGGCTAAAGAACGACATGTCTTGTTTGTTAAAGATGTGAAGAAAGTGCGCGAAGATGTCAACTTCAAGCTTCAAGAACTTCGTGAAGACATGGTGAAAGAGATTGTTGTTGTTCAGAAAGATTATGCGTTTCTAAATCAAAAGATGGACATTATTTGTGATGCTGTCACTAAGTATGTTAAACTGTATGAAAGTTTGAGTCCTCAAGTAACTCAACTTTCTACGGATAACAGCCAAAGTTTTGTGGAGCTTCGTACTTTGTTAAAGGAGTTGAAAGACTTATCTATCATGCATGTTTCCTCTTCGATCATTACACCAAAATTCTTATCTCAAAAGTTTTCTCAATTCGAAGTTGTTTTGCATAAACAGTTGGCTCCATTGTTCAAATTTTCAAGTCTTCTACCAACAGATGCCCCACCTGTTGTCATAGGCGTGCAAGGGGGAGAAAAGAAGGTTGGTAATGTGAAAGTTGGTGACATTTCACATGAAGCTGTTAAGACTGTTGGGAAAAATTTTCAAACTAATATTCTATCATCAAAGCCAGTAGTATCAACTGTTGGGCCTGTTACTTCAACGGTTGTTACCATGATGTCAATTTCCACGATGCCAATTCCAAGGCCAATTTCTAAAGGAATTATGATTGGTTCTTCTGCTGAAGGTAGTAGTAGTTCGAAGCCAAAAGAAGTTGTTGATAGCTCTTCGATCAAAGACAAAGGGAAAACAATTTTGGTCGAAAAGTCGAAAGAGGAGAAGAAAGATGAAGTTGAAGCTGAGTTGGAGAAATTAAGAGTGGTTCAAAGTATTTTAAGTCTTCGTGCAAATGACCCACCTGGAATGAACAAGGGTGATCCTGCTAAGCATTATAACTATGAAACGATTGAAGGAAAAGTTGCATATAATCATATGTATGCTTTTGAGAAGAAGCCAAAATAAAGCTATGTCGTTGTTAATTCTGATATGAAACAACTAGATTTTTCGGTGAATGAAATGATGTTCATCATGGCTCAGTACAAGATTGCTGAGAAATTTGATAATGAGGATGATTACACATATATGAATCTCAGGTTTCATGTTGTTCTTGGGAAACTTCTAGAGGAAATATGGTCGCTTGTGAAAATAAAGAAGGTGATCAGCATTAAGAAGGATGTTCTGTTCGAGAACATGATGCAGAACATTCGTTTTTATGTTGCAAGGGCGAATGGTCAGGAATGTGATTTCTCTGTAGATGATTTTCCATTGATGAACTTGTATGATCTTATACAAGTTGCATTACTTTTGAAAGATAAAGATGCTTCGTATCTTCGAGAAACTGATCCAGAAGTTTTTCGTCTTGGTCTTGCCCACATCAAAATATTTATAGATAACTACTATGAGTGTTTGGCCCTAACTGATGTGGAGTTGGCAACTACGAAGGGATTGGAAGTGAAAGTACCCATGGAACCAACGAAGACTCAACCAGAGTTAAAGAAGTATGCTGATGGGGAGATTTGCTAGAAGCCATTCGGTTTGGTCTTCGCAGGGAAGGATAAAAATGGGAAGGCCAAGAGATTCTTATTCCAGGCATGCGAAGTAGAGAGATATATGACGTCCCAGTATACGAACTTTATTCTTCGTATGAATAGGTCCAAGAAGAATAATGAAGGGGACAAGAAAGAGTTGAAGAGGATTATTTCCTGGTACTCAGAAATCCGAAGGGTGATGCTGTATGCTATACAGATTCTTTTGAACTGAAGAAGGTCGACATTATTACAAAGGGGGAGATTGTAAGGGTCGAAATCCTGTTGTAATATGTCGAAGACTTAATGTTACTTTACAAGGCATATTTGTAACGAAGCATAGATGTTTAGTCCTTGTAATTATTTTGTGTGCTTTCATATTTCCTATAAATAGGGACATTACTTAGAGTTAGATAAGAGTCTTTGGATGAACTTGTCTATTTTCTCTCTGTAACATTTCAAAGCATAATAGAGCTAAAACCAGATCATATTTACATCGTGTGTTCAAATTACATTTCTGTCACTTTGATTTGTTACATTATCGATTCATCACTTCATCAGCGGTACTCTATGCACATACAGAATGATCCATCCTTCTTCTTCACGAACAAAACTGGTGCTCCCCAGGGTGAGAAGCTTGGTCTTATGAAACCTTTACTAAGCAGTTAGTTCAGTTGGCTGGATAATTCCTGGATTTCAGAAGGTGCAAGACGATAGGGGGATTTAGCTACAGGGGTAGCCCCAGGGATTAACTCGATTCTGAATTTGACTTGTCATTCGGGAGGCACTCCTGGAAGATCGTCGGGAAATATGTCGGGAAAGTTGCAGACATCGGGAATGCTCGCGATGTCTTTCACTTCTTGCTTTTTGTCTACCACATGAGCTAAGAAAGCACAGTACTCCTTGCAAAGGTACTTTTGTGCCTTGATGCAAGAAATGATCTGAAGGTTCATTTTGGGTTTGTCGTCGTAGATGATAAGAGTTTCGTTAGTTGGCAAGTTCCGGCGAATGGCTCTTTCATAACATAGGATGTCGGCATGGTTAGGGCACAACCAATCCATACCTATTATGACGTCAAAACTTTTTATAGACACCGACATAAGGTCTATTGGGAGTTTTAATTTAGAAGGTGTTTGAAATTATGGCTCACGAAGCTCTTCTCAGCACCACAATCAAATAGAATGCATGCATAAGTATTGTTGAGAAGGAAGGTACCCATGACTACCGCAGGTTCTGCCACCGCTTCTTTGTGACCCAATGCTAGAATCCTCCCAACTCCACCGGCATTTCCAGCTTTCGGACAATCTCTTTTGAAATGCGCCACATCACCGCATCCATAGCATGTTTAACCTACTCCAGCGGCAAGTACTTGGTTAATCGGTTGGGGTGGTGATTTACGGAATCAGGCAGTATGCCCTTTTCTGTTGCAGTTGCGACACAGTATTTCCTGACAATTTCCTTTGTGATGAAAATTGCACTTGTTGCATTTGGGGAGATTACCAGCGTAAGGCTTAGCTGGTACAGGGTTAGCAGGAACAGCAGCAGGTACAGTAGCAGCATGGACCGCCACTAGCTGTTGCTTTTTTGAGGGTTGCTGAGAAGATTTGCCCTTCCTCTTATTCAAACCTTTATTCTTGTTGTTGTTATTGATTCCCTTGGGTTGTTCTGGGGCAGCAACCACAGAGTTTTGACGCGCTCCATGGCCAATGAGCGACTGTGCCAGCTCCTTAGCACTGTCAAAGGTAACAGACCTGAAAGCAATGACACTTGCCTGAATCTGGGATGACAGTCCCCAGATGTACCTCTCCATCTTTTTGCTCTCGAGAGCAACCATTTCTGGACATAGAATTGCCAAGTCACAGAATCGATTTGTGTAGGTTGTTATGTCTGAACCAACCATAGTAAGACCCCAGAGCTCTTGCTCAAGCTTCTGAATTTCACCCCGCGGACAGTACTCCCGCATCAGCATGGTCTTCAAGTTCTCACAACTTATGGAGTTAGCCACTACCAAAGTCAGTGACTTAACATGGTTTTTCCACCATGTTAGGGCTCTATTAGCAAAGGTACATGCAGTAAAGTTAACTTTGCTACCTTCCGGGCAAGAGAAGATTTCGAAGATTGCCTCTGTTTTCTCTATCCATTGTCTTAAAGCCATAACTCCTCCAGTTCCATTAAAGTTCCTGGGTTTGGCGTTCGAGAAGTGCTTATAGGTACACTCTCGTGAGTGCCCGTGACTTTCACTGTGGTTGGAAGGATGTGCACCTACTCCAGATCCACTAGCACCAGTGGTGTTTATATAAGATATAGCAGCTGCAACAGCCATCGTGACTGCCGCCTGAAACATGGCAGCATCAAATTTAGGAGGTGGTGGCGGACGTAGTGTTGGCACTTCATTAACATTGACAAGCCTTAGGTTTCTCCGTGGAGGCAAGTTTTACTAAAAAAAGTTAAAAGATGAAAAGATGGTAAGATATCAAGAGTGAACATGAATATGATATCTCTGAACTAAAACACTTAGTTCAATATGAATCTTGTAAGGAATTGGAAATAGAAGTCTGTCACACCCCAAAACCGGAACGGCGGAAACGTTCAGGGGTGGAGGACGTCATGTTTAGTATCACGAGATATGTATATGGTAAGCAAGTAATGAACAACCATTTCATTTCGAAAGAAAGTGTTTACAATGTGTGTGTTCACAAAACATAGAATTCATAAACCAATGACAAAACAAGACTTGAAGCTATAATGCTTCATCTTCTGAATCCCCAGCACGAGCACCTGTCTAATAGCCTCCTGAGAATACAAGTTATTTGAAAGAGTTGATCAGCAATTAAGCTGGTGAGTTCATAAGATTTTAGTGATGTAAGTAAGTTGTAAAGTGTTGTTAAAAATGTATAAAGCTGTGAGTTCTGTTTAGAAAAGTTCTCCTGTTCCTCTAGAAAATCCTATCTTTCCTACTTGAATGAAAGTTAGGTAAAATAACACTACAACCCATTCTATGGGTACTAAGTGGGTACAAGTTATATAAGACTCAGAGTAAACAAACAATCGATTGTGCGCATCTGCCTTAAGCTCACAGCCCAACGAGGAACAGAAGTTAAGGCGGATAGCACACATCCCATTGGTTGTTAGATCATTGTCATATATAACCCTGGTGTATTCACTTGTTACTCATGGAGTTACTTGTAATGGTTCCTTTATATCTAATGAAAAGTTCTTTAAGAAAACCTATATTTCTTATAGTAAAAACAGTGACCATAGTGACTACTTTTATAATAGCTTAGTTTATACTGCTATATATAATCTAATATCGGATAGAAAGTTAATTGAGTGAATCTGCCCTAAGCCCACAACCCAACGAGGAACAGGAAGTAAGGCGGAAAACACACATCTAACTACCTATTGGGTATTAGTTTTATATATAAACACGGTGTATAAACTAAGGTATTATAGAGTTACTCACCTAAAGTCTTAAAAATTGAACTGGTTTAATAAAATGGATTGAACCCTTTACTGGGAAGTTTCTAGTTTTGTATACCAAAAGTATTGATTTTGGAAAGTATGTTTTGTACTAGAAAAACTGTGCTTGACTCTGTGTCCTATAACCTGACCCATACCTGGTACACTTATGATGACTTAATGTATACTAAGCATACATATATATAGAATCGGGTAGATAATAGATTGGGTGAATCCGTTCCAAGCCCACAACCCAATGAGGAACAGGAAATGAAGCGGAGAGCACACATCCTATTAGCTGTCGAACCCTATTGGTATATATGTATCCTGTGATGTATACATTAAGGAATCATAAGACTAGCATTATGGTCCTATCTTTAAATCGTACCCTTCTACCAAGGTATCTTCTGTTATGTGCTAGACTCGACTATTCCATTTGTCGTTTGTAAAAATGTATATTTTCCCTAGATTATAACTCGAAAATAGATTGAGTTCGACTTTCAAGTGGTACCATCACTTTATGAAAGTAATGGGAAAAGTAAGTACACAGTTGTCGTTTATAATGACAATGCGGATGTACTAATAACCTAAAAACGTATTTGTTTTATTACGGTTATAATGTGAAGGCTAGAACCCTTACTATACGCTCTCCCTGTCGGGAAATTAGGGGAACTAAACACGACCTCTGCAAATTCTTGCAAGCAATGTAATTCCCATTAAAGTACATGATCATGTATACCCAATATGACTATCACCTTTTGTTTAAAACAATGAGTTAGTGATTCATTGGTATAGTTAGATCATGTATGTGTGTTCTCATGCTATAGCAACCTTACTTGTTTGTTCTGTTTGTTTCTCTTTATTGTGTGTTCTCTCTGTATGGTATTGTTTGATTCTCTTCACTATATGTTCTGTATGGTATTGTTTGTTTCTCGTTACTGTGTGTTTGACTCATGTAAGAACTGACTCTTTGTGTGCTTCATTGTACTAGAAGTAATGAATAGCATTCTCCTAAACTATACCCATTATAGCTTACTAATGTTCTAATTGGACTATTAACTAAAAAGTAACATAACTTTAAAAGAATTTTGAAATGTTTTGATAACTTATAAGTGATATAAGTAACATTTTGAAAGATGTTTATAACAACCATTTACACAATTATCATTGTGTTCAACTTATATCCCCCCTTAAAACAGTTAAAATAGCTAAAAGATTCATTTACGGGGTATGAACTCACCAGATGTGGGTGATTCAAACGGGTATGCGTGTAAGGATGAGAAGTTCCACGAATGAAGTCCCGAGACACAATAAGTCCAAAATGACATATAAGGACACATATTGACATGAATATAGTGTTTATAAACAACTACATGAAAGGAAACACCTTCCGGGACTAGGAAACACCTTGATCAAGTGTTATAGGTACTGAAGGGGTGCATCGAAAGGTTGTATGGCATGGCATTTTAGTTTATGGCCCAAGGACCACTCCTTATGGAGTTTACGGCCTAAGGTCACTTCCCCCATGAGTTTACGGCCGTAAACTCATGGTACTAAGGTCCATTGTGTTATTTAAGGTCTTGTGAGTCAAGGGTAAGCCTTATATGATCAAGTCCAAGCCTTAGGGGCACAATAACACCTCTTTATAGAGTTTACGGCCTAAGGACCATTTCCTTATGTGTTTACAGTTTATGGGGACTTGTTTTGATTGTTGTTTAAGGTCTTAAACACTTCTAGGAAGTATCAAGGTTGGCATCCAAGGCTTAGGAAAGGACTAGGGTCCATTTAGCCACCCTAAGAAGGGTTTACGGCCCAAGAACATTCTTGGTCGTAAACTCCTTTGTTCTTATGTTTCTTGATGATTTTCAAGTGTTATCAAGTTCATATTAACCACACAAGAAGCTAGGGTAAGTGTACTTACAAGATAGAAGCTCGATTGGGTGTTTAAGGTCCAAGAACACTAGTGTGTGTTCTTGGTGTTTTGAAGATCTAAGTGAAAATCAATAATGAATGGATGAAATGATGTATAAACACTAGGTGATAGGGTATAACAACAAATCAAGTCCAGAAAAACTTACGTTTTCGGAAGATCGGGTGAAGAACAGGATGCTACTTGAGAGAGAATGGTTATTGTTCTTGGGTTTGGTAAGGAGAAATGAACCAATTGGGAAGTAAACTCATGTCTAAGCCATGAGTTCACGGCCAAGGTAGGGTTCACGGCCCAAACTCCCTTTGTTTGGCCGTGAACACCTAACTAAGGTGTTGGTTGATCAATTGCTATCCCGATATTCTAGAAATCACTTCCTTTTATCCGTTCGATTCATGAATATTTAAATAAAATACTCAAACGGACTCTAAACTGGCTAAAAATTTGCAGATAAGTATTTAACTTTTAATTGAAGTTCTGGACTGTAGGGTTGTACGAATTAAAATTTCGGGTTGTCACATCATCCCCCCGTTAGATGGAATTTCGTCCCGAAATTAGCTTTCTTAGCATTACTACTGGGGTTGCGCTCTTCTGATTGGCAGAATACCCACTCGTAGACTTGGCAACCTTGCCCTTCTGTTCATGATAGGATTCATACTTGGTCCATCTATCATTACCTCGCGTCTACAAGTCGTATATAATTAGGGTTAGTAAGACGGTCGGATGTGCGACTCTGCCCCAGGTCCACAACCCAACGAGGAATAGGAGAAAGGGCGGAAACACACATACTAAGTTTGCGTAATCATAATCATATACCACCCTCGCGTATACACTAAATAGTAATAGGTGGGCTGTAATCATCCATAGCCTCTGTGCTCGAACTTGGTCTGCTGGAAGAGTGGTATTTCGTGACGGTCTGCGGACATCTGACGATAAGGCTTCGGAGGATAAAGTACTCTTTGCACGAGTACTACGGGGTTTAGAATACGAAAGATAAAACTGCGGTTTAGGTCGAACTTTCGATACGAAGGATGAAAGTTTCGAGAACTTGCCGATCGAGGCGATAGAAACATATGAACTCAGTATGGTGAGGACCACGCCAATTCATGACGAATGAAAACAACGGACTCTTTACCGAATTAAGTTTTGGTCAAATGAAAGAAAACGTCTGATAAACGACGATGTATCCCAGGTATGCTCGATCCTGTACTCCTAGTAAGTTCAACAATGTACTCTTCGTAACTATGCTCGTGTTTCCTGTTTTCTATTTGAAGTTAACACTCCTACGTATCGTACCGCTATGTGCGCATACATACGAAGAAAAGTGCTCTATTAACTGTGGGGATACTTTATACCATAATCCTCCTTGGTACCACTACCATCGCCCGTCATATACAAGTTATGAATATTTAAGATGAAACAGGCAGTCGACTGAGTATCTCTGCCTCAAATCCTCAACCAATTAAGGAAAGGGGACCTAAGCGGAGTCACTCACTCTAAGTCTGCAACATCTTAGTTGCGCACAACCCTGATGTATATGGTGAGCCATAATAGCTTCTCTAAGGGATCTTTTAGTTCTCTTGAATATTGTGACCTATTTCAACATGTGAGTTGTTATAGTTACTTATAAGTGTTATCCCCCAAATTTTAAATCTTATATGAATATAAATTAGTTTTAAAAGAAATTACTATTTTGAAAACGTACCACTACTCGTCGACGACTCCGGGGTAGATTCTCCTGCGGTGATCATTAGAATGCGTCCATCCGCGCCTGAGTTCCTTTTTATCGGGCAGTCCCTCTGAAAATGTCCAGCCTCACCACAGCCATAGCAGGCTTGGTTTTCTTCAGCTCCGAGGACTTGGGAGATCGGTTGAGCCGGTGCCTTGCAGAAACGGACTGTGTGTCCCTTTCTGTGGCAGTTCAGACACTGCATTTCCCGGCATCCTCCGGTGTGGTGAAATTTGCACTTTCCACACTTCGGAAGGTTTCCAGCATATCGACTGGCAGGTGCTGAAGCAGTAGGCGTCGTACCGGCGTACATAGTACTCGCTCGTTGCTCTTGCGGGGTGTCTTGTGTTGTTTGCTTCTTCTTTCTCTTGTTCCCCGACTTCTGGTTACAGTCCTCTTCCCTCGATGGCTCGGGAATAGGGACTTTTACACCATGGCGGACTTCGTGGTCGATGAGTCGCTGAGCCAGGCGTTTAGCACTATCGAACATGGATGGGCTAGAAGACAACACATTTCCTTGGGTCAGAGCAGTCAGACCCCAAATGTATCTTTCTATCTTCTTGCTCTCCGAGGTAATCATCCCGGGGCATAGAGCTGCTAGTTTGCTGAACCGGTCCGTGTAGGTCACTATGTCTGAGCCGACCATAGTCAGATCCCACAGCTATTGTTCCAGTTTTTGAATCTCACCTAACGGGCTGTATTCCTCCCGCATTAACTCTTTTAGGTTTTCCCAACCTATTGAGTTTGCCACTGATAGGGTCAGTGACTTAACATGGCTGTTCCACCATGTTAGGGCCTTGCCAGAGAAGGTGCATGCAGCAAACTTCACTTTGCTTCCTTCTTGGCATAAACAGATTTCGAAGATCGACTCTGTTTTCTCGAACCATTGCATGAGGGCAATGACTCCTTCAGTCCCATTAAAGGACAATGGCTGGCATTTGGTGAAGTCCTTGTAGGAGAACTCTCCCGGGCGCACAAGGACCTCTCCTTGAGTAGAGTCAGTAGGCGTTTCACCTCCACTGGTACTGATTGAGTGATACTAAGCCATGGCTGTTGCCACAGCCGTAGCCACTTCAGCGTTTATAGCTACCATATCGATTTGCGAAGGAGGAGATATTGGAGTTATCGGGGTAGTGCGTCTGTTTGATCTGCGAGGAGGCATCTTTGCTAAAAGAATACAAAGATGAGACGGAATAAGTCTAAAGCAATGGACACAAGCCGAAAGCTGAAAAGATAAGGTTATCCTAGTTCTGGATGTTTCAGGTCATGACTTCCACAGGGTTCTAGAAACAATTCATAAATGAGTCTATACCTAATAAACTCTATGAATTTGAAATAACTATCCTCGAATGAATATTTGTTTCCTGAATAACTGTTACCAACTGCATGTAAGAAAATAATCTCAACATAAAATGTGAGCAGTGTTTCCACTCGCTCATTTAATTAACCAGATTTTTATTTATCAGTGTGACGTGTAAGACGTTTTGGTTACTTCGGCTGATCCCTCTTTGAAAACTTCTCGTGAACTTGTTCTTGTTCCTCCTGGACTCTTCTGTTGTATACTATGAGGAAGTGGTTACATCTATCTGGGCTTGTCGTGCGAGAATGAAAGTGACTAAAGAATCTATGAGCTTTAAGGTAACTTTATGGGGTGATCCTTACGGAATCCTCCTATAATTTTACAAGGTACACAAGTTTGTATATATAATTGAAGATTAAATAGACCTTCGAATAAGTGATCCTACCCCAACACTACACCCTTAAGAGGAATGGATAGAGAAGCGTAGACCACAAATTCTAAGTCTATAAGATCTTGATTATATATAAAGCTTTAGGAATATACTTTGCAAGATTATAGATCTATCCGCAGGGGTCTTTTAAGTTCTCACATAAGTTATTTATCTGGACTAAAATACTCCTATAGTATTCTAACTCTGAATGTACTTGTTCTGGTGTTCTGGTAAGTTTGAACACTGTTGCAACACCCCATCAATCCCAAACACATGTCGGTCACATCTCGAATGAATATAGTTGATCAAGATATATTGATCCTAGCTATGATTACATAACTGTTCAGGTTGACGACAGTGCCCAACCTTTAAATACTTTAGTTATGTTCTCCTCGTGACACTAGTTCTATTATGTACATGTATAAGCAAGTAGGTATATTTTTATAACTTGTAGTTATACTCTAAAATATATCATTATCCAGAGCACTTAAGCGCCATTGTATTTATAGCTGTATATCTTTTATCGGTTGATATACTTAGTTCACTATAAACAATGCTCTGATACCAATCTGTCACACCCCAAAACCGGAACGGCGGAAACGTTCAGGGGTGGAGGACGTCATGTTTAGTATCACGAGATATGTATATGGTAAGCAAGTAATGAACAACCATTTCATTTCGAAAGAAAGTGTTTACAATGTGTGTGTTCACAAAACATAGAATTTATAAACAAATAACAAAACAAGACTTGAAGCTATAATGCTTCATCTTCGGAATCCCCAGCACGAGCACCTGTCTAATAGCCTCCTAAGAATACAAGTTATTTGAAAGAGTTGATCAGCAATTAAGCTGGTGAGTTCATAAGATTTTAGTGATGTAAGTAAGTTGTAAAGTGTTGTTAAAAATGTATAAAGATGTGAGTTCTGTTTAGAAAAGTTCGCCTGTTCCTCTAGAAAATCCTATATTTCCTACTTGAATGAAAGTTAGGTAAAATAACACTACAACCCAATCTATGGGTACTAAGTGGGTACAAGTTATATAAGACTCAGAGTAAACAAACAATCGATTGTGCGCATCTGCCTTAAGCTCACAACCCAACGAGGAACAGAAGTTAAGGCGGATAGCACACATCCCATTGGTTGTTAGATCATTGTCATATATAACCCTGGTGTATTCACTTGTTACTCATGGAGTTAATTGTAATGGTTCCTTTATATCTAATGAAAAGTTCTTTAAGAAAACCTATATTTCTTATAGTAAAAACAGTGACCATAGTGACTACTTTTATAATAGCTTAGTTTATACTGCTATATATAATCTAATATCGGATAGAAAGTTAATTGAGTGAATCTGCCCTAAGCCCACAACCCAACAAGGAAAAGGAAGTAAGGCGGTAAACACACATCTAGCTACCTATTGGGTATTAGTTTTATATATAAACACGGTGTATAAAATAAGGTATTATAGAGTTACTCACCTAAAGTCTTAAAAATTGAACTGGTTTAATAAAATGGATTGAACCCTTTACTGGGAAGTTTCTAGTTTTGTATACCAAAAGTATTGATTTTGGAAAGTATGTTTTGTACTAGAAAAACTGTGCTTGACTCTGTGTCCTATAACCTGACCCATACCTGGTACCCTTATGATGACTTAATGTATACTAAGCATATATATATATATAGAATCGGGTAGATTACAGATTGGGTGAATCCGTTCCAAGCCCACAACCCAACGAGGAACAGGAAATGAAGCGGAGAGCACACATCCTATTAGCTGTCGTACCCTATTGGTATATATGTATCTTGTGATGTATACATTAAGGAATCAAAAGACTAGCATTATGGTCCTATCTTTAATCGTAGCCTTCTACCAAGGCATCTTCTGTTATGTGCTAGACTCGACTGTTCCATTTGTCGTTTGTAAAAATGTATATTTTCCCTATATTATAACTCGAAAATAGATTGAGTTCGACTTTCAAGTGGTACCGTCACTTTATGAAAGTAATGGGAAAAGTAAGTACACAGCTATAGCACCTTTTGTTTAGCCATGTAATTCACATTAAAGTATATGATCATGTATACCCAATATGACTATCACCTTTTGTTTAAAACAATGAGTTAGTGATTCATTGGTATAGTTAGATCCGGTATGTGTGTTCTCATGTTATAGCAACCTTACTTGTTTGTTCTGTTTGTTTCTCTTTATTGTGTGCTCTCTCTGTATGGTATTGTTTGATTCTCTTCACTATATGTTATGTATGGTATTGTTTGTTTCTCTTTACTGTGTGTTTGACTCATGTAAGAACTGACTCTTTATGTGCTTCATTGTACTAGAAGTAATGAGTAACATTCTCCTAAACTATACCCATTATAGCTTACTAATGTTCTAATTGGACTGTTATTGAAAAGACTCATTTATCTACTAAGTTATGCTTGCACTTTAAAACAGAGTTTTGTATAACTAAAAAGTAACATAACTTTAAAAGAGTTTTGAAATCTTTTGATAACTTATAAGTAACATAAGTAACATTTTGAAAGATGTTTATAACAAACATTTATACAATTATCATTGTGTTCAACTTATATCCCCACCCCCCTTAAAACAGTTAGAATAGCTAAAACATTCATTACGGGGTATGAACTCACCTGATGTGGGTGATTCAAACGGGTATGCGTGTAAGGATGAGATTTTCCACGAATGAAGTCCCGAGACACAATAAGTCCTAAATGACATATAAGGACACATATTGACATGAATATAGTGTTTATAAACAACTATATGAAAGGAAACACCTTCCTAGACTAGGAAACACCTTGATCAAGTGCTATAGGTACCGAAGGGTTGCATCGAAAGGTTGTATGGCATGGCATTGGAGTTTATGGCCCAAGGACCACTCCTTATGGAGTTTACGGCCTAAGGTCACTTCCCCCATGAGTTTACGGCCGTAAACTCATGGTACTAAGTGCCATTGTGTGATTTAAGGTCTTATGAGTCAAGGGTAAGCCTTCTATGATCAAGTCCAAGCCTTAGGGGCACAATAACACCTCTTTATAGAGTTTACGGCCTAAGGACCATTTCCTTATATGTTTACGGCCGTAAACTCTTATGGGGACTTGTTTTGATCGTGTTTTAAGGTCTTAAACACTTCTAGGAAGTATCAAGGTTGGCATCCAAGGCTTAGGAAAGGACTATGGTCCATTTAGCCACCCTAAGAAGGGTTTACGGCCCAAGAACATTCTTGGCCGTAAACTCCTTTGTTCTTATGTTTCTTGATGATTTTCAAGTGTTATCAAGTTCATATTAAGCATACAAGACTCTAGGGTAAGTGTACTTACAAGATAGAAGCTCGATTGGGTGTTTAAGGTCCAAGAACACTAGTGTGTGTTCTTGGTGTTCTTGGTGTTTTGAAGATCTAAGTGAAAATCAATAATGCATGGATGAAATGATGTATAAACACTATGTGATAGGGTATAACAACAAATCAAGTCCAGAAAAACTTACGTTTTCGGAAGATCGGGTGAAGAACAGGATGCTACTTGAGAGAGAATGGTTATTGTTCTTGGGTTTGGTAAGGAGAAATGAACCAATTGGGGAGTAAACTCATGTCTAAGCCATGAGTTCACGGCCAAGGTAGGGTTAATGGCCCAAACTCCCTTTGTTTGGCTGTGAACACCTAACTAAGGTGTTGGTTGATCAATTGCTATCCCGATATTCTAGAAATCACTTCCTTGTAACAACGTAATTTTTCAAAACATTTTTTCATTTAAAAACATACATTCATTCACACGATAATCATAAAAACATAATGTATCTACTGTAACATAACAAAACATGTCCCAAGATCTCGATATCATAAACTCCATAAGTGTGTACGGATCATGCCAACGCCTTCCCGCGATCCTCACTAGTACCTGAAACACATCACACAACAACTGTAAGCATAAACGCTTAGTGAGTTCCCCAAAATACCACATAGCCCACATACGCCTTTCCAGGCCACAACTCTGTAGGATCTTCCGATCCATGTGTCTCAGGGGACTTCCGTCCCAAATTCCGGTAGACCTTTCGGTCCGTACCCTCTTGACCTTCCGGCCCATATCATCTCGACCTTCCGGTCCTTACCATACGTAACATACATAGCGCATACATAAATATCATCTTGACCTTTCGGTCCTTATCATTCATAGCATACATAACACATACATATCACATAACCGCATATAGCACATACATCATAGCATAAAAGACCTTCCGATCACACATAGGTACCCTTCCAGGTACAATATAGTGAGAAGACTCACCTCAATGAAGTCGGATAACCTCTCGTGCTCAACGTCCCGACTTAGCCTCCTCCTATTATTCAAATAACATTCCCGATCAATACTCTCTCATGATCTCATCTCTACAGACTGGGTAGAAGGCCATTCTACCCTTCCCTGAACTCTCCTGAATCAGCCTTGACCAGAACCCTAAGGTCAACGAAAGTCAACGGTCAACTTTGACCCGACTCGCCGAGTGCACTAGGGTGACTCGGCGAGTACACGTCTGCCCTCTACGCCCCTGGTCCTCCCTTGACTCGCTGAGTCAACCTTATACTCCACGGGTCGTCACAGGTCGCGAGTCGCGTGGCAACCCGACTCGACTCGTCGAGTCTCCTCATGGACTCGGCGAGTTCATTCCATGCTCACACTCAAATGACCTTCTGAGGTCAGATCTGTTCCTCTAATCCTTAGATCTAACCTTCCCAAGCTCAATGAACACGGAAAGGTTCGAACTTGATACTCATGCAACGCCCAAATGACTCTACTTGATGATTTAGCCCCAAATACAACATCCTAAGTCCATTTCTTTCATATCTCATCATAAACCAAGATGGATAAGGTTCTCTGGACCACTATAGGTCCAGATCTGAAGCCTAAACATGATAAGGGACCATATCTCCAACAAATCATCCCAATAAAGGGTATAGAAAACCCTAAATCCATGGATTCTTTAACAAAACAGAAAGAGGATCGATATGCTACCTCAAAGATGATGCCCTTTGCTTGAAAACCACAGATGTGCAACCTCCTTGGCCTCCTCTAAGCTGGAATCAACTTCTTCTAGCAAAACCAACCCACAAAGGTCCAATAATGGCTTCTTCCCTCTCTCAAACGCTCAAGCACTATTAGGGTTTCTCTCAAGGGTCTGGTAGACGCAAATGGTGGCTATAAGGGTCCTTAAATAGGTCCGAAACTCGAGGAATTAGGTTTTCATTAAATAGCGTGGACTCGCCGAGTCCACGAATGGACTCGCCGAGCCCTTCATTAAATCAGGCCAACACATCGCGATCCAACTCGGCGAGTCTGGGCGCCTACTCGCCGAGTCCCCCCTCTAAAACTCAATATAAAATACTTAAAATAGGATACCTGCGAATCTGGATGTTACAATTCTCCCCCACTAGGATCAGACTTCGCCCTTGAAGTCCTGTTCGACAAACAACTCTGGATGCTGCTCCCGCATCTCCATCTCTGGCTAACAGGTCAGCTCAGACCCCTTCCGATGTTTCCATTGGACCTGCACCAGTGACACCTCCTTCTTCCTCAGAACCTTGATCTTCCGATCCCGGATCGCGATTGGCCTCTCCGCATAATTTAGGCTCGCATCCACCTGAATATCCTCCAGTGGTACCATCGCCGACTCGTCGGCTATACACTTCCTCAACTGGGACACGTGGAAGGTATCATGAATCTGGCTCAACTCCGCAGGTAGCTCTAACCGATATGCTACCTTGCCCACCCTCGCGGTCACCCTGAATGGACCGATGTACCGGGGCCCCAGCTTGCCCCTCTTCCTGAATCGGATCACTCCTTTCCAAGGAGATACTTTCAGGAGTACGAAGTCTCCCACCTGGAACTCCAGCTCGGATCGTCGCCGATCCGCATAACTCTTCTGACGACTCTGAGCCGTCAGTAACCTCTGTCTAACCTTCTGTATCTTCTCTGTCGTCTTAAACACTATCTAAGTGCTACCCATCACGCGCTGCCCTACCTCTCCCCAACAAATGGGAGTCCGACACCTCCTCCCATACAACAATTCGAAGGGAGGCATGCCAATACTAGAATGGTGGCTGTTGTTGTAGGAGAACTCAGCCAACGGCAAGTACGTGTCCCAACTTCCCCCGAAGTCCAACACACATGCTCGAAGCATGTCCTTGAGCGTCTGAGTCGTCCGCTCACTTTGCCCGTCCGTCTGTGGGTGGTAGGCGGTACTGAAATGCAATCTCATACCCAACTCCTGGTGGAACTTCTTCCAGAACTTGGAAGTGAAACGTACATCTCGATCAGACACAATCGAGATCGGTACCCCATGACGCGATACCACCTCTCTCACATACAACTCTGCCAACCTCTCAGCAGAAGAGCTCTCATTGATAGCAAGAAAATGCGCGCTCTTCGTCAGTCGGTCGACGATCACCCAAATTGCATCGACACCCCTTGAGGTCCTTGGCAATTTGGTGATGAAATCCATGGAAATCTGTTCCCACTTCCACTGGGGAACCTCAAGCGGCTGCAACTTGCCATGCGGACGCTGGTGCTCGGCCTTAACCCTGCGACAGGTCAAGCACCTCTCAACAAACCACGCGACATCCCTCTTCATACAGGGCCACCAATAATCTTTCTTCAGGTCCAAATACATCTTCTTGGCCCCGGGATGGATCGAGAACCTCGATCTATGCGCCTCCTCCATCAGAATGGTACGTGCCCTGCCTGCATGCGGCACCCTAATCCGACCCTGAAAGGTAATCAACCCTCGACTATCGGTAACGAACTCGGGCACCTGCCCGATCACCCGCTCCCTCTTGCGGTTCTCCGGTATCACGGCCTCTGCCTGCGCCTCCCGAATGGTGTCCAACACCGGGGTCATCAGTAACAACCTCATACAACTGCCTCGAATCGGGGCACTCTCCGCCCTACGGCTCAGCGCATCGGCTACCACATTAGCTTTGCCCGGGTGGTACAGGATCTCGCAATCATAATCCTTTACCACATCCAACTATCTTTTCTGCCGCATGTTCAGATTGGGCTGATCCATCAAATACTTCAAGCTCTTGTGGTCCGTGTATATGGTACACCGAACCCCATACAAATAGTGATGCCAGATCTTGAGGGCGAACACCACGGCCCCCAACTCCAGATCATGGGTGGGATAGCTCTTCTCATGAGGCTTCAGCTGCCTCGATGCAGACGCTATCACATGCCCTCTCTGCATAAGCACAACACCCAACCCCAATATCGATGCGTCACAATACACCGCAAAATCCTCCATCCCTTCCGGGAGGGCTAACACAGGGGCTTCGCATAACTTCTGGCAAAGTGTCTCAAACGAGGTCTGCTGCTCCGGACCCCATGAAAAAGCAACACCCTTCCGGGTCAACCTGGTGAGAGGCACGACAATCTTGGAGAAATCTCGGATAAATCTAGGATAGTAGCCGGCCAATCCCAGAAAACTCCTGATCTCTGTGGGAGATCTCGGCACCTCCCAACTCATAACCGCCTCAATCTTGGCCGGATCGACCAAAATCCCATCCTGGTTGACGAGATGCCCCAAGAACTGGACCTCCCGTAACCAAAAGTCGGACTTGGAGAATTTGGCATAAAGCCTCTCCATCCTCAATACCCCGAGAATCTCTCTTAGATGCTCCTCGTGCTGGTCTCTAGACCTCGAATACACCAGTATATCGTCGATGAACACGATCACCGAATGATCCAACATCGGTTTACACACCCTGTTCATGAGATCCATGAACGCTGCTGGTGCATTGGTGAGCCCGAAAGGCATCACCACGAACTCGTAATGCCCATAACGAGTCCTGAACGCCGTCTTCTGGATATCCTCATCATGCACTCTCATCTGATGATATCCAGACCTCAGATCGATCTTGGAGAACCAAGATGCTCCCTGCAACTGATCGAACAAACCGTCGATCCTCTATAATGGATAACGGTTCTTGACCGTCAACTTGTTCAACTCCCGGTAATCAATACACATCCGGTGTGAACAGTCCTTTTTCTTGACAAAAAGAATCGGAGCTCCCCATGGCGAGCTACTCGGTCGAATAAACCCCTTCCCCAGCAGCTCCTGAAGCTGCGAGGATAACTCCTGCATCTCTGGCGGCGCAAGGCGATAAGGCGCCTTGGCGATAGGTGCTGCCCCCGGAACCAAATCAATGCGGAACTCTACCTGCCTCTCGGGAGGCACACCCGACAACTCCTCGGGAAAAACATCCGGGAATTCACGCACTATCGGAACGTCATCCACCGAACTCGGCCTCCCAGCAGCCTCTCGTGTGTCCATCACATAGGCTATAAACCCGCTGCAGCCCTGCTGTAAACTCTGTCTCGCTCTGGCAGCCGAACAGAACGCCGACCCACATCGGGTACCCTCGCCGTACACCGTAAGTACTCCCCCACTAGGGTCTCGTATCGTCACCGACTGTCGCTCGCAGTCTATCACAGCCCCAAATCGACTCAACCAATCCATGCCCACTATGACACACACGTCCCCCATCGCTATCGGGACCAGATCTATCAGGAACTCAACACCGAAGATCTCGAGTACACATCCTCGTATCACCTCCGTAGCATACACCGCTCGCTCGTCAGCTATGGAAACTCGCAGAGGTCGACTCAACGCCTCTCGCATGCTACTGATGTGCCGACTAAACGCTATCGACACAAACGATCGACTCGCACCCGAGTCAAATAACACTAAGGCAGGTACAGAACTCACAAGAAAAGTACCAGCCACAACATCGGGCGCTGCACGGACCTCTTCTGCTATCAACTGGAAAGCTCTCCCACGAGCCTTCGGTGCCTCAGCCTTCACTGGCCGAACCTCGGTAACCCTAGCAGCAGGGGTAGATCCCTGTGCTGATCCCTGATGTAACTGCGGTCACTCGGCCTTCCGATGGCCAGTTTGGTTGCAATGAAAGCAAACCATAAATCCCTTGGGGCAATCCTTGGCGATATGCCCCTCCTTGCCACATTTGTAGCAAGCACCCGATCGACAGACCCCTTCATATCCCTTGCCGCACTTTCCGCAAGTGCGGCCCTTCTGGCCTCCAGATCTCGTATCAGCGGACTTGGCCCGCTTGGCTGCCGGATGAGACTGTACCGGCCGCCGATCGATCCTCTGAAACTCGGCCTCCTCCCTGGCCTGAGTCTCCAACTCAATCTCCCTCTTCCGGGCATTTTCCTGAAGCTCAGCAAATGTCCGGTAAGTCCAGTTCGACACGAACTCCCGTATATCCCTCCTCAAAATGCCCAAATACCGGCTCATACGTGCCTGCTCAGTAGACACCTGCTCAGGGCAGAACACCGCCCTCTCATGAAACGTCCTTGTAACCACAGTAACCGAATCAGTACCCTGCTTGAGGTTCAAGAACTCATGTACCAACCGTTCCCTCTCCACCGGGGGAACATACTCGTCTCTGAACATGGTGGTGAACCTCTCCCAGGTCACCGCTGAAATCTCTGCAAGATTGAAGCTCGCCGTCACGAACTTCCACCAGTCCTTCGCTCCCAAGCGAAGCTGGTTCAATGCGAACCGTACCCTCAGATGCTCCAGACATGAACACGTGTAGAAGCATCCCTCGACAATAGCAATCCATCTCATCGCAACGATCGGATCCTACGTCCCATCAAACTCTAGTGGCTTCGTTTTGCTGAACTCTCGAAGCAACAACGAGTCACCTCCCTGAGGTCTAGCAACAGCCACAGCTGCAGTAGCTGCAGCAGCAGCAGCCTCACTCACCGCGGCGTACCGCTCATCGAAAGTCTCAATCAGTGTGGTCTTGATAGACCCAAACATCTCTGGAATCTTGGCCCTCATCGCCGCCGCCACCTCATTGTGGATCATCTGACGAAACTCCTCATCACTCACGCCGTTCGACTCAGGTCTGTGGCGTGTCCCAACCATGATGTCTCTCAAATACAACATAAGAGTATCAGAGAGTCGCTCGAGCATACTTGCACTCGATAACTCAACCCTACTTGTTCCTTGGTACCCAATGGATTCTTACTTAGAGTGCGCACTACTCCGGTATCTCTAGTAGTACGGGCCCTTTACTACCATCCACACCGCATCAGTATTCACCCTAAGTCCACCTCCTTGGATCCCAAATCATAAGTACTCTATATCTCACTGGCATAGGCTACCCTTCGGTAGACCTCTCATCAGCCCCTCACTGCAACCTACTCGCTCTCAAGCATCACATAGCCGCAAAATCCTTCCTAGGCTAAGGCATCACAAAGCAGGCCACTCTAGTCCTAATATGAATACCTAGCCAACTCTAGCATGCATATCATATCATAACATGTCTCATAACACATAATGTAAGGGTATTTTGGGAAATCACCGTTCGGGCGCTGGCTGAGCGTACACACTGCTTCCTTCTGCCTTTCTCAAAATCTTTTACTCTTTTAGAAAAATTATTTATTTTATGAAAAACTTCCTTAATTCCTCAGTTTGAGTTCAGATTCATCCGAAGATGCACCCGAATCCCTCAAACCAAGGCTCTGATACCAACTTGTAACAACGTAATTTTTCAAAACAATTTTTCATTTAAAAACATACATTCATTCACACGATAATCATAAAAACATAATGTATCCACTGTAACATAACAAAACATGTCCCAAGATCTCGATATCATAAACTCCATAAGTGTGTACGGATCATGCCGGCGCCTTCCCGCGATCCTCGCTAGTACCTGAAACACATCACACAACAACTATAAGCATAAACGCTTAGTGAGTTCCCCAAAATACCACATAGCCCACATACGCCTTTCCAGGCCACAACTCTGTAGGATCTTCCGATCCATGTGTCTCAGGGGACTTCCGTCCCAAATTCTGGTAGACCTTCTGGTCCGTACCCTCTTGACCTTCTGGCCCATATCATCTCGACCTTCCGGTCCTTACCATACGTAACATACATAGCATATACATACATATCATCTTGAACTTACGATCCTTATCATTCATAGCATACATAACACATACATATCACATAACCGCATATAGCATATACATCATAGCATACAAGACCTTCCGATCACACATAGGTACCCTTCCAGGTATAGTATAGTGAGAAGACTCACCTCAATGAAGTCGGATGACCTCTCGTGCTCAACGTCCCGACTTAGCCTCCTCCTATTATTCAAATAACAATCCCGATCAATACTCTCTCATGATATCATCTCTACAGATTGGGTAGAAGGCCATTCTACCCTTCCCTGAACTCTCCTGAATCAGCCTTGACCAGAACCCTAAGGTCAACGAAAGTCAACGGTGAACTTTGACCCGACTCGCCGAGTGCACTAGGGTGACTCGGCGAGTACACGCCTGCCCTCTACGCCCCTGGTCCTCCCTTGACTCGCTGAGTCAACCTTATACTCCACGGGTCGTCACAGGTCGCGAGTCGCGGGGCAACCCGACTCGACTCGTCGAGTCTGCTCATGGACTCGGCGAGTTCATTCCATGCTCACACTCAAATGACCTTCTGAGGTCAGATCTGTTCCTCTAATCCTTAGATCTAACCTTCCCAAGCTCAATCAACACGTAAAGGTTCGAACTTGATACTCATGCAACGCCCAAATGACTCTACTTGATGATTTAGCCCCAAATACAACATCCTAAGTCCATTTCTTTCATATCTCATCATAAAGCAAGATGGATAAGGTTCTCTGGACCACTATGGGTCCAACTCTGAAGCCTAAACATGATAAGGGACCATATCTCCAACAAATCATCCCAATAAAGGGTATAGAAAACCCTAAATCCATGGATTCTTTAACAAAACAAAAAGAGGATCGATATGCTACCTTAAAGATGATGCCCTTTGCTTGAAAACCACAGATGTGCAACCTTCTTGGCCTCCTCTAAGCTGGAATCAACTTCTTCTAGCAAAACCAACCCACAAAGGTCCAATAATGGCTTCTTCTCTCTCTCAAACGCTCAAGCACTATTAGGGTTTCTCTCAAGGGTCTGGTAGCCGCAAATGGTGGCTATAAGGGTCCTTAAATAGGTCCCAAACCCAAGGAATTAGGATTTCATTAAACAGCGTGGACTCCCCGAGTCCACGAATGGACTCGCCGAGTCCTTCATTAAATCAGGCCAACACATCGCGATCCAACTCAACGAGTCTGGGCGCCTACTCGCCAAGTCCCCCCTCTAAAACTCAATATAAACTACTTAAAATATGATACCTGGGAATCCGGATGTTACACTTTTATCCGTTCGATTCATGAATATTTAAATAAAATACTCAAACGGACTCTAAACTGGCTAAAAATTTGCAGATAAGTATTTAACTTTTAATTGAAGTTCTGGACTGTAGGGTTGTACGAATGAAAATTTCGGGTTGTCACAAAGTCTACTACAAGTACAACTTGTAACAGGATAATATGAAATTGAATGGTTATTTTTTTTTCCAAGAGTATGAAAATGCATGTCGATTTTATTGGTATATTAAGTATATAGAGTTTCTGAAAACTTGACCTTAGAACAAGTCTACAATATACCACAATACTGGGAAAACATCGACATTAAACAGACCTACCGAAAAATGAAATCTTCGCAGTCGTACTGAAAACTATGAAAAATAACGCTAGAACATATATGCATACTTAGACTATAACTAAAAGAGTAAGTAGTAAATGAGTAGAATATAATCTACTTCCGACTAGGTCCGGCCCTGGATTTAGATAACTTGCATTCTATTTCATACATACGCTTGTCTTGTGATATTTGACGTTCTCGTAGTTCCCTAACTTCGGCTTGGGATGCCACTAGTTCTCTCAGCAAGTAATTAGTACGATCCCTTGTCACATTATGATTGTCTTCAAAGTTACAAATGCGTATAGTGTTGACTACTGTAGCAGCATCGACCTGCATGACTCGATCGATAGCAGCTCTACCTTGTTCATCGTTACGCGCTACACGACGAACTAACACTAGGAGGGCTCTGTCTGTTGAGCCTCCTATGTCCAAATTGAAGAAGCTTCGGTCTCCTTGGTAAGGAAGGTTCTCACCCTACTCGTTACTCCACCTATCTAAGCTTATCGCCCACAAAGGCGTCGGGCCTTCGAAATTTAGTCGTGGATTGGGATTCTGAACAACTGGTGGTGGATTATAGGCTTCTGATTCTGAATCAGTTTCTTCAGGAAAATGTTCCGCAAAATCATCATCTAAGGGGATTTCATAATTCTCTTCTTGCTCTTCATCGAGGCATCCTCCATTTCCCTGGTTGGGAAAGTACGGGTCTTCGGGCAGATGAAATCCAGCCATTGATATCTAAGCGAGAATAGGGTTCAGAGATACATAATATAATTAGTAACGATAGGTTGCAAATACAAGTTTCTAGCAGAGAAACTTACATTTAACAAGTAATGTATTATGTATGCCTTTTTTCGATATTACTATAACTACAAAGTGTATACTAATTATATATGACTTGGGTAGAATCGACCTTCGATTAAATGATCCTGCTCTAAATCTACAACCAAACAAGGAACAGGAAATGAAGCTAGATCACATATTCTAAGTCTATATAACTTTAATTATATATAACTGTAATATACCCTTAATATTTATAGTTCTACCCACAATGGTTCTTTTGTTTTCAGATGTTTGTTATTAGTATAAAGTGCCTAAAATACTCCTATAGTATTTTAACTTTATGATCTGTTCTAGATTTCTTCTGCATATGTATAGTTGGTAAGTTTTAGACATGTCGCAACACTACCATCACTCCTAAAGACATGTTGGTCATATCTAAAACCAATATAGTTGATCAGGCTATATTAATCCCAGATATGATTACATAACTGTCCAGGTTTGACTGCGGTGTTCAACACTCAAATACTTTTATGTTGTTACAACTGTGATACTGTAGTTGTAGGTATGAGTCTTAGTATACTTCTTGTAAAAATACTTAAATTTTAGAAAAAATATACTTGTAGTCAGAGCTCTCAGCCCCAATGTATTTATAGTTTGTATATCTTTTATGGATGATATACTGAGTTCACTATAAATAATGCTCTGATACCAATCTGTCACACCCCCAAACCAGACGGCGGAAACGTCCGGGGGTGGATGACTTCATTTGTAGTATCACAACACACGCATTATAGTAATCAAAGTACAAACAACCATTGCATTAATATGTACAAGTTTTTACATGTGTTCCATCATTGTATATTGACACCAAAATAGTTATACAAAAGAACAAGACATGACTCAAAATAGCTCCATATTCTCAAAAGCTCGGGGAGTACCTGTCTACTATTTCCCTGAGAATACAAGTAATTTGAAAAGAGTTTATCAACATAAAGTTGAGTGAGTGCATAAGTATTTATGTTTGAAAGTATGTTTCTGTTTCTTGAATAAATAAATTGTTCCAGAAAATCCTGTATTTTCTGATGTATATGAAAAGTAGTTTTAATCCATAAAACCATTCTGTTTGTAAAATAGTGTTCTGTATTTGTACTACTATAGTTTGTATTTTGTAAAACTAGTACTTTGAAGAAGTACTTGTGTTTAGTTAATTATACACTAACGTATTGTTAATACATTTTTAATGAGTTATTATAACCATACAGAGATTAGATGGCCTGGCCCAACGCTTTGAAGGATTTAAAAACTGTTGATAACAACTGTCATTCGTAAGCGTGTATGCCCGGCTGTAGCTAGCAGTCTGAGTGTGGGGTTGTCAATCCTAATATAGATCTATACACACTTGTTTCGATCCCTGACTGGAGATTTTGGTTGTAATGTCAGGATTTTAACTATATTGTTTAAATGAATAAACAACCTGAATCTATTGACTCATAAAAAGCATATAATGTTACATGTATAATAGATATGAAAACCCAATCATTCTGAAATAAATGATTGATAGTATGCTCCTGAATTAGTATACTTAACATGTACTTGAAAGATGTATACCCTTGATTAGTTTTGAATCAAACCATTATTCTTTTAAAGTATTGTACTCTAGTATACTTGAATCGTGAATTAATGTTCTATGAATCATAAATTATACCTATTATAATTTATATGTAATTTCTGAATTTATACTAACTGTTCATGAATGCAACCCCTTGATCAACATGTTACAAAGGGTATTTGAACTGAATGAAATAACTTTTATATTTATATACATATACAAATATATATATAAGTAAAATTTAAATGACATTCGGACAAATAACTGATACTATAAACCCACATCCAAACAAGGAAAAGGTACCAAAGTGAGTTATCAGTCCTAAGACTTTTAAATCTTATTTATATAAATATATATGTATATATATATATATCTATATATATATATATATATATATATATATATATATATATATATATATATATATATGATTTCTGGGGAAAAATATAAGTTTATAAAATCATTTAAAAAGTTTAATATTTTGAAATACTTTTGGTGACTTGGTGTCATTTTAACAAAATTTTGAAACTATTTGAATTGATGATGATTGAAATTGATTTTGATAAGATATTTTGAAACCATTTGTTTGTAACACAAAATACTTGTGTTAGACTTGTATTCCCCCCTCCCCCCTTAAATACAACAAAAACTATGAAAATACGGGGGTATGAACTCACCTTTCAGATGGTGATTCTAAAGATGATTTGATATAGGATGTTTAGTTCCACAAGTGAAATCCCGTAGCAAAATAAGTCCTATATAATGATTTGTCTAGCATATATGCAACCAATTAGCTAATATAATCATAGGAATGATTAGAAATAGGATTAATTTGTAAGTATAACTTACAAATTGGAGTGTTATAAGCTAAAATGGAAGCTGATAGGTGTTCACGGCCAGGAGAGGTGTGTTCACAGCCAGGAGTTCTTGAGTAATGAAGAACACTTGATGATCTTAAACAGATTCTAAGAAGATTCAAAGGTTTTCAGGTGCTTGTTCTTCGTGTTCTTCACGTTCTTCATGAAAAATAGATCAAATTAACGATTTTCAATCTAATATAAGAAGATTGAAAGATGTTCTTGAAGTGTTAACAAGATCAAGAAATGATACCTATTAGATCTTGTGAAGAACTAGTGATTTAAAACATGAATATGATGAGAAAGGATGAATATAACATGTTCTTGAGGAGAGAGGTTGTTCTTTGTGTTCTTGGCTGATGATACTTGAGAGAAAAAGACATTGAAAGGTGTTTGAAAGTGTAAAAAGTGAAGAAAATGTGGCTGAAAAGTATACGTATGTGAGGGTTCACGGCCGTGAACCTCGTATACGATCCTATGGCGATTGCGAGATTGCGGTCTGAAGTTGATTACGACCCGAAGCCGTTCATGGCCGAAGTGTTCACGGTCCGAGGTTGGTGTACGGTTCGAAGGAAAAGAAGAAAAGGCATGCGAGACTTCTCGTATTTCAAACCATACTCTTCTTAACACATCAACACTTTGAATACCATGATTACACCCATAAAATACATTACTCTAACTTATAAAAGATAGAATAAAAATTTTGTTGACTTTAGTTGACCCAAGTTTGACTTTGGTTGAATAGGGTTGACTTTACATATAGAAAATAACGGGATGTTGCATCATTAGCGAAATTCGAAATGGTGGGTGATTCTAAAGTCAAAGTTCCAATGACGTTCGGAACGAAACTCACTCCTTCTCTTGATAAACCAATAGCTGATATCACCTTATATTGACAAATGATTGGGTCTCTGTTGTATTTAACTTCCTGTCGTCCTGACATTATGTTTGATGTGTGTTACTGTGCTCGATTTCAAGCCAATCCTCGAGAACCTCATATGTTGGCAGTTAACAATATCTTTCGGTATCTGAAGCGGACTACTTCTCTTGGTCTATGGTATCCATCGAATTTGGGATTCTTTGTGCAAGCATATTTCGATGCTGACCTAGGGGATGTGGTCTTGATCGTAAAAGCACTTCTAGGGGATGTCAGTTTCTGGATGGCAAGCTTCTTAATTGGTAATCTAAGAAGCATACATGTGTATCCTTATCGACTGTTGAAGTTGAATACATTGCAGTAGCATCCTGTACATCCCAAGTAGTGTGGATTTCGAACCAGCTTAGAGATTATGGAATTAACATGAAGAGAATGCCTCTATATTGTGATTCCAAAAATGCCATATGAATTTGCCATAATCTAGTGCAACACTCCAAGACAAAGCATATATCACTGAGATATCACTTCGTAAAGGATCGTGTCATTGATGGGAACGTCGAAGTTCATTTTGTTAGATCCTCATATCAGTTGGCTGGTATCTTCTCAAAGGCCCTACCTGAAGCATCATTCAATCATATTTTACAAGGGTTAGGAATGATTAAATTCGACTAAGTTCCAAAACCATCTTCCTAATTTCCAAGGTTACTGTTCATGCTTCCAATGCCTCCGAGCTTCGAAATATTTCAGAACTCACTGTTCACAATCTGACTGGTTCCGAGCTACAGAATGCTTCGGATGCTACTGTTCATCCTTGTTTCGGAAAGTTGTATATCCTTTGTAAATCAAGCATGTTCCGACTTGTTTCGAGATTCAGAATGATTCGAAAGTCACTGTTCGTTTGTGTTTCTGAATTCAATTATATTTGATATTTTTCTATTATTTATGTTTTTCATTTTTTTCAGAACATCAAAAATCTCAAAAATATTTTTCTTTTGCCTAAAATTTCATTTTCTTTAGAAAATTCAAAAATTCAAAAATACTTTAGTTGTTTCTGTATTTTATTTTCAAAAAAACAAAAACACCAAAAACATGTCATTTTCGAGGAATTGACGTTCTTTTCTCATGTTAATTTTCTACATTACCTTAATTCAGAACGAAAGGGCAGGTATGATGCCGAAGCTATATACTAGCTACGCATCCCTAGAAGCATGATGTTGCATGTTCTCCCAAACCTCTTGGACTCTATGTTCGAAGCCTTAATGAAACTTTCATTCTGATTGTTTCTTCCCAATCAGGTTATTAAATCACATAAGTCATTGAGCTATCTTACTCTTCTCACGTCGAGTTAAGAGTTTACTGCTTAGTCGTACAAATATAGCATAGTTACATTATCTTCTTTGGAACCAATCTATATATTCTACATCATTTTCTTGTTCATAAATGTAACCCTTGAGACTCTCAGAAATTACCACTGAGGTTTATGGTTACACAACATCTGTGTTTATGATCTTGAAATTGTTATCAACACGATTTCGTGTGAAACCCAAATTCTGATTCATATTTATGAATTGACAGTGAACATCGTTTTGTTGTAAATTTAACCAACGAACTGACGAATAAAACCTTTTTGGTTAGTATCATTACAAGTTTGAAATCTCACATTTTCATTTTGTGTGATCTTAATGAAATGTTCTCAACTCAAGTCATTTCTTCCCAAAAGATCCGGATTTTTATATTTTTTGAGATTTCCATTATATCCAGTCACGTTAAAGAAAATCCAAAGCTTACTTATTTTTATGGCTACACCGGTCAAACAAGTATTTCATTCAGATCTTTCGGACTTATGTTATGTTTCGGAATGTAATTGAAGCATAAGCCACCCTTAAAGCCTACTAAGAGAATCCTTTCACGGTTTCTCAATAAACTGATGATCGTAATTGAACGGGAAACCACATAAGTACTTCAGAGTCTGTCTTGACTCGGAAGGAAGAGATCGTTGCCCATGATCCATCTGATTTTCATGTCAATCTTTTTGACATCATAGAATCCCTAAAATTAGATTTTCTCCATTTCTTTATCTTTGGCACACTCTTCTAATTCCGATTGGTTACTTTAATTCTGAGAACATGTCATGGTTTCAAAGCTGGTGGATTGTTTAATGATTCCGAATATGTCAATTCTAAAACGACGGTATTTCAAGAGATAAA
Source organism: Lactuca virosa (assembly GCF_052849685.1). Taxonomy (NCBI): domain Eukaryota; kingdom Viridiplantae; phylum Streptophyta; class Magnoliopsida; order Asterales; family Asteraceae; genus Lactuca; species Lactuca virosa. Next base: position 469,717,295 of record NC_136429.1, read on the forward strand.
AATTCAAATCAGGCGCGACTTTTGAATTCCCTGACACACGTGTGTCTGTTACAACGACGTCTGACACATGTGGATGAGGTGTCACGATTTTACAGGCTAATTTTACGACGTACAAGAACGTGAAACGACAGTTTCTATCTCCACTCATCACATACCGTATAAAAGGGTTCTGAACGGTTCACTTTCTCTCATCGCAAACACAATTCTCAAAACCCTCAAAGAAAAAATTGTTCTCTCTACTGTTCATAATCTTCATCAATGTGACAATGGCAGGTTCATCTAAAACATCTCCTTTGCTGACTTGTCTGCCTCTGTCATCATGGTTACCGTTAAGCCCAACCAGAACCTGATTCTTGATCTTGATGCATCATGCAACAATGAATTGATCAAGCCAATGATCGAATGCGTTAAGTTCTCGCTACTGGCTTAGGCGTTAACAATAGTGGAAACTGTTCCCCTCGTTCATCTCTCAAAGGAATTATCGTCTGCTATCTACAGCAAAGCAAATGATGTCATACACTTCGAGGTTTCCTCTCACAAGAACTCAAGCACAAAGCCCCATTTCAACAAACTTCTATGGCTTACTTTACCTAAAGTCCATGTAGATCCAGAGTCGATTTCAACCACTACCCTAATTAATATGTTCTATCAAATGGGCTACAATGGCGACATCTCCATGTTGTCAAAGTTCAGGAAACCCTTCCTTTCTCCAATGTGGAATGGGTTGTTCACCTTGTTGTTCAAGAGTTCTACGGAGAGGGTTGCTGGTTCAGACATCACAAGTAAATTCTTCTACACTCTCACCTATGGGCTATACCATGGTGTCAATCTTGACTATGGTTCTATTTTGTGGACTCAACTCATTCAAAGCACTGTTTCCACCACTCGACACACTGAGATTTCATGTGCCAGATTTTGTTCAATCATGCTCAACCGTTCCCTAGGCCAATTCAAAATCCCATTGATGACAGATCCCTTAATGACAAAGATTTTGACACTCCAAACGTCCAAATTTGTGATGTCGGACCCTACAAACTTCACTTTTATTGGTTCAATTCCAGAGGCAATAGTGAAAAAGGTTCCTCTTGACAATGCAATTGTGAGGGCATATCGGAATTTACCGTCTTCTGGTGTTCGACCGATGCCAACGGATCTAAGAAAGATTATTGATGAAAGCAACAAACGGAAGAGGAGAGGAAAAAGAAATGCAAAATCTGGTCCTTCGGAAAATGATAAAGGTCCAAATAAAACAAGGAAGTAAGCAAAGAAACCGAGATCTCCATCCCCGGTACTTCCAGAAGAATCAGAATCAAGAAATTTTATGGAAGTTCAAGAAGATGATAAAATCAGACATGAGGAAGAGGACATTGCAGCAACTTCTGAACCTACCTCAGATTTCCATCCCTCTAACCTCACCGATGAGTTATGTTGGAATTTCTCTCCTGCAGATCTCCTTCCCTCTTACCTCACCTATCTTTGCTGAATCCACACCTCCTACCACATCATCAGTATCTACTCCACCGGAAGTTCTGATTATTAAATCCCTTTTGGAGGAGACTAAGAATTCAGGAATTTCTGTCAACGCATCTGATGCGGGGGAAAATGTCTCTATCAGTGTGACTTCTGTACTAGACACATATCCTACTTCTCCTTTCAATGAGGATGGAGAGATCTTATTCGGAGATGATCAAGAGCCTATATCTGATTTTGTCTTCAGTCCATTCACCATCAACCTCAATAGCGATGAGACGACGCTCCAATGACCAAAGGACAGTTCAAACAACTGAACGAAATGATGGATTTAATCTTGGCGTCTTCCACATTATCGTCTTGATCCAAATAGGATTACATCTTGACATCTCACAAAGCCACTGTTGAGATGCTCACTTCAACAAACGCCAAATTCCTTGAAGAGGCAACCAAGACAATTCAAGCTTCTGAGAAGATGATTTCTGAAACGACCATAAAAGACAAAAAACTACATCAAGAGGTAACTTCCTTCATGAGTGATTTCAGAACTTCATCAGACAAAAACACGGCTGATATGAATAAGGTGATCAAACGATTTTTCACTTCATTGAAATCGGAGAAAGAGGTTCTCGCGCTCATTCGTTCTGATATAAAAGTTGAAAATGTTGAATTGACTGCATTCATCATCTCAAAGATACATAAATTACAAGCCGACTTGGCAGTCGAAAACAAGATAATGGATGAATTGGCTGAGAAAACTCAGAAGACTAAGGTCCTTGATGAGAAACTGAAGTCTGGTACCCAGCAAAATGCCAATCTTGAAGAAGAGATCTTTAGTTAAAGGTTGTGTTTCCAAAGTATGCCAATACTTGATGAAAATCACTGAGACTCGTGATTCGTTTTTCACTGTCACTGTTAGACAGTCCCTCTCTGATAAACTCTAGCTGGTGGTCGCAATGCTCAACTAGATTATCGGTGTTCCGGGAAGCAGGGCTTCTTCGAAACAAGGGGGAGACAAGGAAGAACAACCAAAGAAGGAAACTGAACAGACAAAGAATTACGACGTTCTGAAGGATAATGAAGCTTCCGGTTCAGGAAAAGACCAAGGAAAAGGAATTTCGGAAGATGATGATGATGAAAATCTGAAGATGGCTAAATCTAAAAGGATTGACATGGAAAAACGAGACAAAAATCTGGATGAGCTCAACACTCTTAAGAAGAAGTTGAGGCCAAGAATGCGAAACTGGTTCTTGAAACTAGAAAATATTTATTTCCTCCTTGGTCTCATGAGCGCATTCAAAGAGAAGCAATTGATGATCTAAGTCTTTACTGGTTAGATCCAACAGTCTCATTCGATTTGTACAACGATGTGGAATGTCAATTTTGTTGCTTCGAAAAGATTGAGAAATACTTGATCTCAGATAGTGATGTAAAATTTTCATTTTACTTGAAGCGTGCGAAGCCTCAGTCGAGACTTGGAGCTTGATGAAAATAAGTGCAGTGAAGGTTGGGCTGCCAGTGCAGACTGAAGAGTTTTTGAATATTCAGTTCAAGGGTTTAATTGGATCTAACCACGTTGTACATGAGTTCACTTTGACAAATTTGCCATTCATGAACCCAAATGACTAGATCTTCTTGTTCAACATCGTTGAGAAGGACGAAAAGAAGTATGAGCCAATTTTTTCCAACTTAAAGTGAATCATCAAGTGCTACATTCTTGAAATTGCGAAGTCAAATATTGAAATCACATATGTTTTGAAAAACAGGCCCATTATGAAGCCGGAAGAACAACCAAAAGATGTTCAGCACTTAAAGGTCAAAATTAGCCGAAAGGAGCATTGGAGCATAGTTTACAACAGAAAGGAAGGTAAAGTAGTTCATAAATGTATGTTCTTTCTATGAGATAAACACCTGTACTCATCAGCTGCTCTGAAGACAATACTTTCTATGGCTGAAGATTGAAAGGCGAACTCTGCTGCAGACCTCAAATGCTTTTCTGACATGATTCGATGGTACTTATCAGTTCGAAGCACACTTCTAAAGACAATGCCAAAGCTCTTTGAAGTACATAAACGACAATAAAGGCTCTCCTTCGGATTTGACACAAAGGGGGAGATTGTTAGGACTAATAAAGTTTTGTGTCAAATGTATGCTTTTATAGTTTTGTTCATTCCAAAATGGGCCTGTCCAGGTTCAGAACTTCTATGTTATGTAGTCTATATATAGTGTGCATGTAACATATTAGGGTTATGATTTTAATACCCTAACGCCTTTTGTAAGATGCCATAGAAAAGTTCCATCTTTAAGAACTCTTCTAGAGCCGATTTAATCCAAGCATTAGGCAAACTTTTTATCATTGTTTCTTGTCGTTAATTCATCTCTTAAAGATAGAATCTATCGATCTTTATTGTTCTCACAATAAGTCATAACTAAGTTTATAGTTTCTAAGTCTAGAATGTGGTATGTCTTCACGTGAATCTGAATTTATTGAAATCTAAAACGGACTCGATTTTTGACAGTTGTCATAAAACCCGAATTTAAGTTAATGCTCAACAGTTTTATGGAAGCCTCTAAAAAAAGACAAGATGTTGTTGATGTTACCATTAGAAACGAACAAGTTTCCATAAAGAACATCGAGACTTAACTCGGGCAATTGACTAAACTCGTTAACGAAGGGTTACCACTCAAAATACCTGACCCAAAATCGTAACCTCACATCATGTAAATAACCTCTGAAGAAGACCCTTATTCAGAGCCTGTAATGATCCATAATGAAGCCTCGAAGCAGCCTGATTCACAACCAAAGAAGAAGAAGGTCAAAGAAAAAGAGCAAACGGGTACCCGGTTCTCACAACGTAAGCAAATACATCTCACGTCGTCGGCCCAATCAAATCAGAAAAAAATCTTTTGTTAAACCGTACCAGCCTCCGTTACGTTATCCGTCATGAGCAAGGGTACATCCATTAGAACAATAGCATAAGAGATTCATCAATCAATTCAACGGTATACCCATTAACAACCCAGTTATTGAAGCATTGGCTAAAATGCCTGAATACGCGAAATTCCTTCAAGATCTTCTCGACACTCGCCTATAGATAGAAAATACATCCATGGTTGTTCTTAATGACCAATGTTCAGTGGTTATCATGGAAGGAATACCATTAAAGATAGGAGCTCCAGGATGCCTTACATTTCCATGCGAATTTGCAAATGTCACGAAGACATTCGCTTTAGCCGATTCTGGAGCTAGCATAAATTTAATGCCTTATTCATTTTATCAAAAGCTTGACCTTCCAGGGTTGAAGACCATAAGGATAGAAATCCATATGGAAAATCGTTTGGTGACTTATCCTCGAGGCATAGTAGAAAAGTTAGGTAGGTTTATAAATTTAAAATTGGTAGGTACTTTTGCACACATCAAGTTTTTGAAAAATGCTCCTCATGTCGTGATATTATAGTGCTTATGATGTGAGTTCAACCGACCCATTCCAAAGACGGTTTGGGTATTATTTGGATAACATTCGGGGTTCCATGCATTACCAAAACCAAGCAATTGGCGGAATTTATTTCATTGTTATATAGATCACCAAACCAACATGCAACCACTAGCTCCCTACATTCTGACTTGGGAAGAGATATGGGCACCATGTAACTTTGGGGTCGGACCGATTGGATCACAAGGATATGAAGATGATGAATGATCACTTGTCCTTTTGTAACGCCTGGTTTATGGTATGAATTTATTCCCCATTTATTGCATTTTCTTGGAGGACTCGTCGAGTTGAAAGCCTCAAATTGACGTGTCGAAGTTGTTTTGGCCACGAAATTTAATGAGTCAACTCGACGAGTTGTGATGCCTCAACTTGACGAGTTGGCAGCTAGGAAGGAAACCCTAATTTTAGGGTTTTTCACCCTATTTAAACACCTTAAGTCCCAAGTTCTGGCCTCATTTCCAGCCTCCATAGCCCCTAACCTTAATCTCGAAACCCTAGAGCCTCTTTGAGTGTTGTGAGCTCATTGTAGGAGTGTTTTGGTGTGTTTGAAGCTCATTGAAGGAAGAGAAGCTTGGTGCAAGGTAGTGGTTCAAGTTAGAGCTTTCAGATCTTGATTCACTGCTCCATTTCCAACACATTTTGGGTATAAAGTGTTGGGTTATGAGCACTCTAACAGTCCTATGGTGTACATGCAACCCTAAATACCTTGGATCTAGGTTTTCTCTATTATACATGCAAATATCAATTTTCCAAGGTATTGTTCTAACTAGCATAATATAAAGTACATGTAATATAAAATCTAGTAGAATTACATACCTCTTTGTTGTAGCTTGATTCCATGGAGCTCAAGAGCCTAGTGCCCCAAGTGTGACACCTCAAATGGTTCACACAACATCAAAAGAACTTGGAATAACCATGAGAAGAGATACTTCAATCTAGAAATCGGCTTGCCCTCTTGTGTATGCACTAGTGCCGATTTCACCAACAAATGGGGTCTTTATATAGTGTGCACAATAGGGTTAAACCATGTAACCCTTAACTTTACCCATTACTTATGCTCCATGGATTTTAACCTCCATGGAGTATCCATGGGTCACCACATGGGTTAAACCCACCATAAGGAATCATGGATCATAAGCCCACATATATAAGAATGAATGATTTACACAATCAATCCCCATATATTTTATTAGTGTCTTTTGATCACTAAATTAATTCCAAATTAATTCTTGATCAATACTAATTAAATAATATGATTTCATATTAATATATTAGAACTTATAATATATTACTATGTCACAAATATCCTCTTCTCACAAAAGGTCTATCCAAATGTCCTGATGCCATGCAACACAAATGGACCATGCCGGTTCGGGTCAAGTATATACCAAATATAGTTATGGACTTAGAAACCAATCCAACATAAAGTTCTAACCTTCCTTAATATTGGATTATATCTCTTTTTGGGTTAGTTTGTATCATTTTAGCCATGTTTGAGTGGTTGATGGGAGTGTAGGATGTCCCAAGTGTTATTATTTCAGATCCATGATCTTCATGAGCTGTTTTGGCATAAAGGTGCCAACTTTATGGTCTTAAGGGCTTCATGCATCTATTAAGTCCTTCTTATGGCTTCTTTTGAGCATTTGAGCTTCTCCTAGTAATGTATTAGTGTAAAGTTGGAAAGTTTACATAGTCATTCATCTTTTAGGGCCAGATCTACAGTTTGGGGTTATACCTTTGTTGATTAACTGCTTAATGATTAAGTACTTAGCCTTTTAAGCCTAGGGTTTGGGTTTTGAACACATTTTGGTGGTTCTTAGGGGTAAAGTTGGAAACTTTACCCTTCTTGAGGTCATTTCTGTTAAGATCTGAGATGTGAAGCTCTTAGATTCGAAATAGATGGCTTAATGAATTAAGATATTGGATTGCTGGCGAACTCGATGTCACACCCCGAACGAGACGGCAGAAACGTTCGGGGGCTCGTGTGACTAACAATTGAATTATCATCACAATGAATATACATGAAACAAAACACATTCATCACCAACGTTACATATAACAACCAGCATTGTTCGCATCAAGTACATTGTTATAAATTACATAAGTTCAAAGTATTAATAGTACGATGAATGTTATTACATAAAATAAAACCATACACACTTGAAAATATTCCGGCTTAACGATTACCTGAGAATACAAGTTATTTTGAAAACGGTCAACATATATAATGTTGGTGAGTTCATAATTATGTTTGAATAAAAGTCTTTGTATCTTTCGTAAAAACCCAGAAAATCTGATATTTTCGGTAAAATGTCTGAAAATGATGTGAAAATCAAGTATAGATGCATGTGTTAATTTCATAGTAGTAACATATATGAATGCAGTTTAGATTTCTTTGTATTGTAGGTAAGTGATGATTGAATATTAATATTTCCCCAGAAAATCCGATATTTTCTGATTTATAATAATGTCAAGGTTCTTGTATTGTTAAATAAGTTGTTTTGCATTGACACGATCGAAGGGTTAATCTCTGAAATGTTAAATTGGTATTGGATCTCTATATGAGCTATTATAACCATACATTATAATGACTAGGTTGCCTGTCTTGGCATTTTTCCAAATGCCAGTATTTGGTTAGGGTTTTGTCGCCCTAGACTGGCGTAGTCTAGCTGTAGCTAACAGCAAAGGCATGTAACATCCCAAAAATACAACCCAAAAATTTTCGCTTGAAAACTTTACTAAACCATAATATGAAATATTAAAAGATAAATCCATGGATCATGCGTCTCAAAATGTCATAATAAGTTTATCAAATCAACTGATGTCAAAACATATCAAAACATCCGAATAAAACTCCCAGGACAAACTGAAGTTGTGGTGTGTGCCATGCCATCATCCCAAGCTCTTCCCCTTACTAGCGGAAGTACCTAAAACCAAACACTGAAACTGTAAGCACAAAGCTTAGTGAGCTCCCCCAAACTACACATACCATACAATAACATATAAAGCAACTACTGGGCCTTGCCCACTGCATCGGACCGAAGTCCGGAAACTGCATCGGACCGAACTCCGGGACTAACCAGGGCCTTGCCCTCTGCATCGGACCGAAGTCCGGAAACTGCATCGGACCGAAGTCCGGGACTAACCAGGGCTTGCCCTCTACATCGGACCAAAGTCCGGAAACTGCATCGGACCGAAGTCCGGAACTAACCAGGGCCTTGCCCTCTACATCAGACCGAAGTCCGGAACTGACTGAACATAGCATAGCATAATCATAACTACTAGCATAAACACAGATACTGCATACTGCATCGGACCGAAGCCCGGAACACATAACACAAAGACATGCTTGAATCACAAAGACATCAAGCACACTAAACTACTGCATCAGACCGAATTCTGGAACTACTGCTAACTAAACGGGCCGGCATTGTGGTCGTAGACCCGTTCCTACTGGAAGGAAACTCACCTCGTAACGCTGGCTCCTGAGGTGCTAAATCTGAGACTGTCTGACTGCTGCTCCGGAACTCCCCGGCTACAAATCCCATAAACACTAAATCAAATATTGATACTAATCTCAGGGTAAAATGACTATTTTACCCCTGGTCAAAGTCAACTTCCTGGTCAAAGTCAACTTCCTGGTTGACTCTACTCGCCGAGTCCTATTATGAACTCGCCGAGTTCCCGGACTCACTCTTTTCTACTCGCGACGAGTCGGGACGTAGACTCGTCGAGTCCCTCTACTTCCAGATCCTTGTTCTAACTCACTGAGTCCTCTTCCACTCGCTGATTCAACTCACAACTCTAAAATCAGAGAAATCAGGAGTTTGCGGTCCGACTCGCCGAGTCCAAGAACAACTCGTCGAGTCCTATGCATGTCCTCACTAAACAGTTGATTTTAAACGATTCCAGTGCATCCAATTCATAGATCTGAGCTACTAGGGCCGATATAACACGTAAAGTTGCCAACTTTACCTACATGCATAGAGGTATGAAGCTAAAACACCAAAATAAGCTAGAAATGGGAACCTAGGGTTTGGAACATGGCCTTGCTTTGCATAAAGGTAGCTACTTTGAGCTCCTGGGGCTCAATGATGTCCAGATCTATAGCTCACTACCCTAAAGGAGCTCCAATCTCGAGTTTGGACCTTGAAATGTCCCAAAAATGGCAAAACAAGCATATATGAAGATCTACTAGGAAAATGAACAAGGTAGAGGCTTTATTACCAGATGAAGTAGCAAATGGGAGCTACCTTCTGGATCTCCTTCTTCTCCTTTGCACCTTCACTCCTTCCTTCTCTTCTACACTTCCAAGAATACACCAAAACACTCAAAATCAAGAAGGAATCACTCAAACTGACCAATGGAGGCTAGGGTTTTGAGGGGGAAACGCTCTAAGGGTGCTGGAGGCTGGGATGGGGGCTATAAGGACGTTTAAATAGGGTACAAACCCTAAGGATTAGGGTTTCATCCAGACTGGCCTACTCGTCGAGTCCAGGCACAGACTCGCCGAGTAGATCACTTAAAACCTGCATCCAACCTGGCATCTACTCGACGAGTTAGGACTACTACTCGTCGAGTAGCTCTTTACAAAAGACTTTTAATAAATTAATACGTACCAGGAACGGGGCGTTACAATTCTCCCCCACTTATCTTAGACTTCGTCCTCGAAGTCTGCTGTCTCTGGAAACAACTCTGGGTAGTGCTTCCTCATCTCTTCCTCGGGCTCCCACGTCCACTCCAAACCCTTGCGGTGCTGCCACTGCACCTTAACTAACTCTACTGACTTGTTCATCAGCTTTTTCACCTTGCGATCTAGAATCGCCACTGGTCTCTCGATATAGTTCAGGCTATCATGAACCTGAATGTCCTCCAGGGGTACTACTGCTGTGTCACACCCCGAAACCGATGGCGGAAACGTTCCGGGGCGGAGTGACGTCATGTAGAGTATCACAACCAATGTACATAGCAAGCATAGTAAACACAACCATTACATTACATGAGAAAGTTTTACATTCGTTTGAAAATAAAGTACTACAAGTTTACTTAGATACATTGGTTAGAACAAAAGTAAAGACGAGTCTTCTATATGCTCCGTCTTCTCCAAAAAGTTAGTAGGAGTACCTGTCTATGGATGCCCTGAGAATACAAGCAGTTTTAAAATATCAGCATAAAGCTGGTGAGTTCATAAGCGGTTTGTTTTCTGGAAAAAGATTCAATTTCCTTTAGTTTCATGAACAGTTGATATCCAAGAAAATCCCGTATTTTCTTATAAAAGTAGTTTGGTTATCCCTTTTGTTACACAATTTGAATTAAGAAAATCCTGCAAGTTTCCTTATGAAAATATGATTTGATTTCTCGTTAGATGTACCATACAACCTTGTTTATGAAAAGTTACGTTATCCCAAGAAAACCCTATGTTTTCTTATGAAAAATATTCGTTGGTTATCGATCCTGAAATGATGTGTACAAGTATCTACCATACTTGTATCGATGAAGTGAAGCATACTAATTGACTAGTATCCCGTGGTAAGCGTGTTAGTTTTGACACGTACACAAAACTAATAAGTAAGTAGTGAACTAGTAGTAATCAAAGACAGTTATTACTAGGAGGTTAGTTCACTAGGTTCGTTATTACTTTATCAGTAAATCTCCATTATCTAAGTTGTGAGTTCCATAACCATACGATAGACTAGATATGGCAATAAGAAGTCCATCATCATTTTATGACTTTTGTCACCCATGGACCTGACGATCCTATTGTAGCTAGCAGCAGGGTGCGGGGTAGTCAGCCCCGTATAGATCTATACACTCAAGTCACGCTCTCCCTCCAAGAGATTCTGGTTACGGGAGTAGTCCTCCACTCTCGTATCCTTGTGGAGTGTTACCGAGGACGTGTCTCCAATCATAAGAATAATGAACTTTACAAGTAATAGTATAGAAAATCCCGGTTTATGAAATGACATGAAATCCTTGTGAAATGTAAAAATGTAACATTTTATAATGAGTTTCACAATTGGTTTTGAAAACTAACTCCACGAGTTAGACGGTTGGTTAATACGGATTTCAATGTTTAAAACATATTGAACATGTAGTTATGTTATACGAAATAATAGATTTGAGTACAAGTTTCCTTGTACTTTTGCTTGTATTCCCCCCCTGAAAACATGAAAAACACAGAAAATGGTGTAGGGGTATGAACTCACCTGACGAGAATGTGCCGATTTAGATGCTAAGTATCAGTTTAGGGCTTGAACACGCGTGAGGTTCCTATGTAACATGAAGAGATACATAATTGTATCTAATTAGACTTTGATTTACTAAGATAGCAGGATAATACACTCCGAGGCACGAAAACACTTCAATTCAAGTGTTAGGGATGGTACGGGTTGTATCTAAGGAGTGTAGGGCCAAGATAAGGTGTTTACTCTTCAAGTGTAAACCCTTAGGGGAGTTTACGGTTCAAAGACCACATCCCCCATGAGTTTACGGCCGTAAACTCATGGGTGTGGTGGTTTGAGTGATCCAAGGTCTCATCTTGCACATAGGAAGGATCTAGGGTTGATTCGAGGGCTTAGGAAGTGATCGGGACATGAAATGACCTAGGAATTAGGGTTTACGGTTCTTGGACCACCCTTGGGGAGTTTACGGTCGTAAGCACATGGGTTTACGGCCGTAAACCCATCCTTGTCCATGTTTGTCCCATTTCCAAGTGTTTTGGTGGTTTGTAGGCCATTCATGGCAAGTTCTAGACTCATATACAAGCCATGCAAGGTGTTTAGAGCATTAAAACACCCTTGGAAGGTGTTTACGGTTTTGGGAGATGTTCCCAAACCGTAAACTCATGTTTACACTTCTTTGGACATGTTTTAGGGTTCTAAGATCATTCTAGCAAGTTTCAAGGCCTTTAGACATGCATTGGAGGGGTTAAGGGGCATCAAAACCCCATTAGAGGGTGTTTACGGTTCTTGAACATTCAAGAACCGTAAACTCATGTTCATACACCAAAAGACATGATTTTGTGGTTCTAACTCCATGCATGTAAGTATCTAAGCATTAGAAGAGGTTTGGAAGGGTTTTTGGGGCTTCAAAACCCTCATTTGGGAGTTTACGGTTTTTGGGAGGCTCCCCAAACCGTAAACACGAGTTTTTGATGCATTTGAGAGTTTAAGACATGGATTTGCATGCATGTTAGGATAAACAACTAGTTAGGAAGGATCACTTACCAAATTGGAGCTTGAAAGTGAAGATTTCTTGAGAGGGTTCGATTTCTAGAGAGAGAGTACAGAGAGAAAGTTCAAGTGTGGGAAAAGCTCAAATGGTGGTCGCTCCACCCTTTTATATGCCTAGAGTTAGTGACCCGGTGGGAATACACCCAATACGGACATTAAACGGAGCTTAATATTTTACCCGGGTAAATAACAATTTCCCGTATTAGTCGTAGTCTAGAAATTCTCAAAAGATTATTTAGAGTGTTTTCACTCAAATAAATATTTCGTTCTGACACATACGAAATTATAATAATTCTAATTGAATTAATCAATTTGAAAGTTAACGGAAAAACCCAAAATAAAATAAATTTTATTAACGGCATGGGTTATGTTAACGGAATATCTTTCGGGTTGTCACATTATCCCCCCGTTAGAGGAAATTTCGTCCCGAAATTTAGAATTTAGATACAAATCATGGAATTGGAAAGAGATGCGGGTATTTCGTTTTCATCGAGTCTTCGCGTTCCCAAGTGAATTCGGGTCCCCGCTTGGCATTCCAGCGAACCTTCACTATCGGGATGCGGCTTTTTTTCGTTCGTTTGATCTCTCTATCCATGATTTCGATGGGCTCTTCCACAAAGTTCAGGTTTTCATTGATTTCGATCTCATCCAGAGGAATCACAAGGGTCTCATCAGAAAGACACTTTTTAAGGTTTGAGACGTGGAAGACAGGGTGAATATTGCTAAGTTGATGAGGTAAATGGAGTTTGTAAGCTACGGGACCAATCCTGGCTAGGATTTCGAAAGGTCCTATGTACCTTGGGTTAAGTTTTCCACGCTTTCCGAAGCGTATCATGCCCTTCCAGGGTGAGACTTTCAACAAGACACGATCTCCAACCTGGAATTCCAAGGGTTTTCGTCGTTTGTCGGCGTAGCTCTTTTGTCTATCTCGGGAGGCCTTAAGTCGTTCTCGGATTTGTATGATCTTTTCAGTGGTTTCGCGGATGATTTCTGGACCAGTGAGAGTGCTGTCAGGGACTTGTCCCTTGACCAGCTGCGTGTCACCCACCTCAGCCCAGCACAGAGGGGATCTGCACTTGCGGCCATAGAGGGCTTCGAACGGCGCAGCCTTGATGCTGGTATGGTAGCTGTTGTTATAAGAAAATTCAACCAAAGGAAGATAAGTATCCCATGACGCGCCGAAGTCGATGACGCAGGCTCTCAGCATGTCTTCCAAGGTTTGGATGGTTCTCTCACTCTGTCCATCTGTTTGAGGATGGTAAGCTGTGCTCATATCCAGCTTAGTTCCAAGAGCCTTCTGTAGTGACTGCCAGAACCTAGAAGTGAACCTGCTATCCCGATTGGAAATGATGGACACAGGTACACCGTGCAGTCGGACCACCTCTTGGGTGTAGATTCGCGTGAGTCTTCCCATTTTGAAGTTTTCCTTGATAGGAAGGAAGTGAGTAGATTTGGTCAGTCGGTCGACAATTACCCAAATGGTGTCGTACCCACTCGGAGATTTGGGTAACTTGGTAATGAAATCCATAGTAATCATTTCCCATTTCCATTCAGGTATTTCGGGTTGTTGGAGTAGACCGGAGGGTTTTTGATATTCGACCTTCGCTTTGGCGCAAGTCAGGCACTTGCCCACGAAGGTAGCGATTTCGGCCTTCATATTTGGCCACCAGTACAGTTTCTTGAGATCCAGGTACATCTTATCCGAACCTGGGTGTACGGAGTATTTAGTATTATGAGCTTCGTTCATGACAACCTCCCTGAAACCTCCGAACTTTGGGGTCCAGATTCGGTCCATGAAACAATAGACTTCGTCGCTTCTGATCTCAAGATTCTTATCCATTCCTCTCAGGGCTTCGCCTGTCATGTGTTCTGTTCTTAAGGCTTCCATCTGAGCCTCTTTGATTTGCGCGGATAAGTGGGAATGGATAGTCATAGTCAGTGCCTTCACTTTACGACCTGAGTACTCCTTCCGGCTGAGGGCATCTGCCACCATATTGGCCTTGCCGGGATGGTAGCGGATTTCACACTCGTAGTCGTTGAGTAGTTCAACCCATCGCCGTTGTCTCATGTTCAGCTCCTTTTGGTCGAGGATGTGCTGTAGACTTTTATGGTCAGTAAAGATGGTACACTTAGTTCCGTAGAGATAATGTCTCCAGATTTTTAATGCGAAGACCACGGCTCCCAGTTCTAGGTCGTGAGTCGTGTAGTTGACTTCGTGTACTTTTAGTTGCCTGGAAGCATAGGCGATGACCTTGCCTCGTTGCATTAGAACACAACCGAGACCTTGATTGGATGCATCGCAGTAGACAACAAAGTCTTCCGTCCCGTCGGGTAGGGACAGGATAGGTGCGCTGCACAAGGCTCGCTTCAGTGTTTGGAACGCAGTGTCTTGCTTTTCATTCCAACAAAAGGGTACACCTTTCTGAGTTAGAGTGGTTAAGGGTTTGGCAATTTTGGAGAAATTTTGGATAAATCTGCGATAGTAGCCAGCGAGACCCAAGAATTGACGGATTTCGGTGGGTGTCTTCGGTGCTGACCAGTTTCCTATCGCTTTGATCTTGGAAGGATCCACGTGTATGTCCTCCTTGCTTACCACGTGACCAAGGAAAGTAATCTTCCGGATCCAGAATTCACATTTGGAGAATTTCGCGTACAGTTGCTCCGATCTAAGAGTTTCCAACACTAGCCTCAAGTGTTGTTTGTGATCCTCTTCGCTTTTGGAATAGACAAGTATGTCGTCGATGAACACGATAACAAACTTGTCCAGAAATGGACGACACACCCGGTTCATCAAATCCATGAACACCGTCGGCGCGTTGGTTAGACCGAAGGGCATAACTACGAATTCGTAGTGACCATATCGAGTCTGAAAGGCTGTTTTGGGAACGTCACCCTCATGGACTCGCAGCTGATGGTACCCTGATCTAAAACCGATTTTGGAAAAGTAGCTAGCTCCTTGAAGTTGATCGAAGAGGTCGTCTATTCGAGGAAGAGGATAGCGGTTTTTGATCGTGAGCTTGTTCAGCTCTCGGTAATCGATACACATTCGAAAAGATCCATATTTTTTTTTCACGAATAATATCGGGGCTCCCCACGGCGAGGAACTCGGTCTGATGAATCCTTTACTGAGCAGCTCATTGAGCTGACTAGATAACTCCTGCATTTCTGCCGGAGCTAATCGATAAGGAGATTTGGCTACGGGGGTAGCTCCGGGGATTAAGTCGATACGAAACTCCACTTGGCGTTCAGGAGGGATTCCTGGGAGATCCTCTGGAAAGACATCAGGAAAGTTGCAGACTTCGGGGATGCTCTCGAGGTCTTTAACTTCCTGCTTTTCGTTAACGACATGAGCTAAGAATGCATAACACTCCTTCCGCAGAAGTTTCTGGGCTTTGATGCACGAAATGATGCGAAGGTTTGAACTAAGTTTATCCCCGTAGATTACAAGAGTTTCATCCGAAGGAAGATTGAGACAGATAGCTTTTTCGAAACAGAGGATGTCTGCACGATTGGGGCTCAACCAATCCATGCCAATTATGACATCAAAGCTTTTTATGGAGACTGGCATAAGGTCAATGAGAAATGAATGGTCGTTTAAGGATAGGGTACACCCTACGTATATCTCGTTAGTGCTCTCTTTCTTACCGTTAGCCATTTCGACGGTAAACTTTTCGGTTAATGGTTGGGATTTTTGTTTAAGAAATTGTTTGAATGCATGACTAACAAAGCTCCTTTCAGCACCAGAATCGAAAAGAATGCATGCATAAGAGTTGTCGAGGAGGAATGTACCCGTGACAACGGTGGGGTCAGCGACTGCCTCTTCTTGTCCCATGGTTAGAACTCTCCCGGTGTTGTTGGTTGTTGCTGCTTTGGGGCAGTCCCTCTTGAAATGTCCGACCTCCCCATAGTTGTAGCAGGCTCGACCAACACCTCCTCCAGAGGCTTGATTTGTCGATTGGGCTGGAGTTCTACAAAATCGCATCGTGTGCCCCTTTTTGCCACAGCTTATGCATGACATCTTCCGGCACGGGCCGGGATTATGGTGGTAGTTACACTTGTCACACCGAGGAAGGGTGCTAGTGTACCTGCTGGTAGGAGCCTGGGTGGCAGGAGTAGCAACAGGGGTAGTAGCAGCGTGGACCGCCATAGTTTGCTGTTTCTTTGAGGATCCTTGCGAACCCTGACCCTTTCGTTTGTTCCAGGATTTCTTCTTGTTTTCACCGCTCCCTTTAGCCGGATCAGAGGCGGTGGCTATTTCCTCGGGATCGTCGCTATGATTAATCAGAATTTGTGCCAAACACTTGGCGCTATCGAAGGTTTCCGGCTCCACAGACAAAACATTTCCCTTGGTTGGCTGGGTCAGCCCCCAAATGAATCGTTCGATCTTTTTGCTTTCCGGGGATATCATTCCCGGACAAAGGAGTGCTAGGTCCTCGAACCTAGAAGTGTAGGAGGCAATGTCAGAACCCTTCATCTTTAGGGTCCAGAGTTCGTGTTCGAGTTTCTGCATCTCGCCCCGTGGGCAATACTGGGCTATCATGAGTTCCTTCAGTTTGTCCCAACCCATGGCATTTGCCACTGGCAGGGTTAAGGACTTGACCCGGCCGTTCCACCAGGTTAATGCTTTGTTGAGGAAAGTGCAAGCGGCGTACTTCACTTTGTTTGATTCGGAGACTGCGCAAATCTCGAATATGGACTCAATCTTTTCAAACCATTGAGTCAGAGCAATAACACCTCCTTTGCCGTCGAAAGATGTGGGTTTTGTGTTCATGAAGTCCTTATAGGAGCACTCCTTTTGGTGTCCCTGACCACTTTCCTGTAATTGAGGATGCACACCACTTCCCTGACCACCAGATCTACCGGAATTTATTTGCGACATGGCAGCAGCCACTGCGGCAGTAACAGCTGCCTGAAACATGACAGGATCAAATTGGGGAGGAGGCGGTGGTGGAGGAGTGTCGTTGTTTCTCCTGGTAGATCTCCTTCGGGGAGGCATCTTGATCTGAAATGACCAAGAAAGAGGAGGATGGAATTTAGAGATATGAAGCAAGGATATATCTCATAATAATTTTTAGAGTGTTCTACAAAGCGATAGGACAGGAAAATTACTTAAAGTAAGTAAACTATCGCTAAGGGAGGAATGAGTCGTAACACTCGGAACGGATTTCCATGAGGTATTTGGTTCGGACTAAAATACTCCCATAGTATTTTATGTTGAATGGATATTAGGTAAGTTATAGGCCTGTTGTACACCACAGTCACTCCCAAGCACATGTTGGCCGTGTCTCGAATGAATATAGTTGAGCAGGCTATATTGACCCTAGACATGACTACATAACTGCGTAGGTTTAACCACAGTGCACAACACCCAAATTACTTATGCTTTGTTCTCTTCGCGATACGGATTTCGGTACTCGGGTATACTTGTATATTTTTATAAAAATACTTATATTTTAAAAGCATACTTTTAGTTTAGAGCTCTTAGGCCCCTTAGTGTTTATAGTTGCATACCATGTAAGGTTCGGTATACTTAGTTCACTATAAACAAGGGCTCTGATACCAATCTGTCACACCCCGAAACCGATGGCGGAAACGTTCCGGGGCGGAGTGACGTCATGTAGAGTATCACAACCAATGTACATAGCAAGCATAGTAAACACAACCATTACATTACATGAGAAAGTTTTACATTCGTTTGAAAATAAAGTACTACAAGTTTACTTAGATACATTGGTTAGAACAAAAGTAAAGACGAGTCTTTTATATGCTCCGTCTTCTCCAAAAAGTTAGTAGGAGTACCTGTCTATGGATGCCCTGAGAATACAAGCAGTTTTAAAATATCAGCATAAAGCTGGTGAGTTCATAAGCGGTTTGTTTTCTGGAAAAAGATTCAATTTCCTTTAGTTTCATGAACAGTTGATATCCAAGAAAATCCTGTATTTTCTTATAAAAGTAGTTTGGTTATCCCTTTTGTTACACAATTTGAATTAAGAAAATCCTGCAAGTTTCCTTATGAAAATATGATTTGATTTCTCGTTAGATGTACCATACAACCTTGTTTATGAAAAGTTACGTTATCCCAAGAAAACCCTATGTTTTCTTATGAAAAATATTCGTTGGTTATCGATTCTGAAATGATGTGTACAAGTATCTACCATACTTCTATCGATTAAGTGAAGCATACTGATTGACTAGTATCCCGTGGTAAGCGTGTTAGTTTTGACACGTACACAAAACTAATAAGTAAGTAGTGAACTAGTAGTAATCAAAGACAGTTATTACTAGGAGGTTAGTTCACTAGGTTCGTTATTACTTTATCAGTAAATCTCCATTATCTAAGTTGCGAGTTTCATAACCATACGATAGACTAGATATGGCAATAAGAAGTCCATCATCATTTTATGACTTTTGTCACCCATGGACCTGACGATCCTACTGTAGCTAGCAGCAGGGTGCGGGGTAGTCAGCCCCGTATAGATCTATACACTCAAGTCACGCTCTCCCTCCAAGAGATTCTGGTTACGGGAGTAGTCCTCCACTCTCGTATCCATGTGGAGTGTTACCGAGGACGTGTCTCCAATCATAAGAATAATGAACTTTACAAGTAATAGTATAGAAAATCCCGGTTTATGAAATGACATGAAATCCTTGTGAAATGTAAAAATGTAACATTTTATAATGAGTTTCACAATTGGTTTTGAAAACTAACTCCACGAGTTAGACGGTTGGTTAATACGGATTTCAATGTTTAAAACATATTGAACATGTAGTTATGTTATACGAAATAATAGATTTGAGTACAAGTTTCCTTGTACTTTTGCTTGTATTCCCCCCCTGAAAACATGAAAAACACAGAAAATGGTGTAGGGGTATGAACTCACCTGACGAGAATGTGCCGATTTAGATGCTAAGTATCAGTTTAGGGCTTGAACACGCGTGAGGTTCCTGTGTAACATGAAGAGATACATAATTGTATCTAATTAGACTTTGATTTACTAAGATAGCAGGATAATACACTCCGAGGCACGAAAACACTTCAATTCAAGTGTTAGGGATGGTACGGGTTGTATCTAAGGAGTGTAGGGCCTAGATAAGGTGTTTACTCTTCAAGTGTACACCCTTAGGGGAGTTTACGGTTCAAAGACCACATCCCCCATGAGTTTACGACCGTAAACTCATGGGTGTGGTGGTTTGAGTGATCCAAGGTCTCATCTTGCACATAGGAAGGATCTAGGGTTGATTCGAGGGCTTAGGAACTGATCGGGACATGAAATGACCTAGGAATTAGGGTTTACGGTTCTTGGACCACCATTGGGGAGTTTACGGTCGTAAACACATGGGTTTACGGCCGTAAACGCATCCTTGTCCATGTTTGTCCATTTTCCAAGTTTTTTGGTGGTTTGTAGGCCATTCATGGCAAGTTCTAGACTCATATACAAGCCATGCAAGGTGTTTAGAGCATTAAAACACCCTTGGAAGGTGTTTACGGTTTTGGGAGATGTTCCCAAACCGTAAACTCATGTTTACACTTCTTTGGACATGTTTTAGGGTTCTAAGATCATTCTAGCAAGTTTCAAGGCCTTTAGACATGCATTGGAGGGGTTAAGGGGCATCAAAACCCCATTAGAGGGTGTTTACGGTTCTTGAACATTCAAGAACCGTAAACTCATGTTCATACACCAAAAGACATGATTTTGTGGTTCTAACTCCATGCATGTAAGTATCTAAGCATTAGAAGAGGTTTGGAAGGGTTTTTGGGGCTTGAAAACCCTCATTTGGGAGTTTACGGTTTTTGGGAGGCTCCCCAAACCGTAAACACGAGTTTTTGATGCATTTGAGAGTTTAAGACATGAATTTGCATGCATGTTAGGATAAACAACTAGTTAGGAAAGATCACTTACCAAATTGGAGTTTGAAAGTGAAGATTTCTTGAGAGTGTTCGATTTCTAGAGAGAGAGTAGAGAGAGAAAGTTCAAGTGTGGGAAAGGCTCAAATGGTGGTTGCTCCACCCTTTTATATGCCTAGAGTTAGTGACCCGGTGGGAATACACCTAATACGGACATTAAACGGAGCTTAATATTTTACCCGGGTAAATAACGATTTCCCGTATTAGTCGTAGTCTAGAAATTCTCAAAAGATTATTTAGAGTGTTTTCACTCAAATAAATATTTCGTTCTGACACATACGAAATTATAATAATTCTAATTGAATTAATCAATTTGAAAGTTAACGGAAAAACCCAAAATAAAATAAATTTTATTAACGGCATGGGTTATGTTAACGGAATATCTTTCGGGTTGTCACATGCTGAATCATCCACTAAGCACTTCCGCAACTGAGAAACATGGAACGTGCTGTGGATCTGGTTGAGCTCTGCTGGAAGATCTAACCGATAAGCAACCCGACCAACCCGGGCCAAAACCCTAAACGGACCAATGAATCTGGGGCCCAGCTTGCTCCTCTTTCGAAATCTGATAACACCCTTCCAGGGTGACACTTTCAAGAGGACCATATTGCCCACCTGAAAGTCCAAGTCCGAACGTCTCCTGTCGGCGTAACTCTTCTGTCGACTCTACGTAGTCTGCAGTCTGCTACGGACCTGCTGGATCAACTCTGTGGTCTTGAGCACCACCTCAGTGCTCCCTATGACCCTCTGACCGACCTCGCCCCAACAAATCGGCGTCCTACACTTCCTCCCGTAAAGCACCTCGAAAGGAGGGCAGTCAATACTGTTGGGTTTTGAGCATTCTAACACTCCTAAGGTGTACATGCAACCCTAATAACCTTGGATCTATGTTTTCTCTAAAATACATGCAAATAAGATTTTCCAAGGTTTTCATCCTAACTAGCATAGCATGCAAACTAGAATCATAATATACTAGAAGAATGACATACCTTTTGATAGTGATTGATTGCTTGGAGTTTGAGAGCTTAGCACCAATAGTGTGAATGCCTCAAGTGGAATCACAAATCACCACAAACCTTGGAACCTTGAGAGAATAATATATGTGCTCTAGAAATTAGGCCACCACTCTTGTTCATACACAACTAGTGTCATTTCAATCATCATAAGCTCCTTTATATAGTGTGGAGGATTAGGGTTACATCCATGTAAACCCTAATACCCATGACTCTTCCTTTCCAAGGATCCATGGGTTAAAAGCTCCATGGACTATCCATGGATTCCCATGCATGCCAAGCCCATTCCAAATGAGTATTAGCCTACACTACATAAAATACAAGAGCCCATATTTAATTAGTCACCTTTTTTATCACCAAATTAATTCTAAATTAATTTATGACCAATACTAATTAAATAATATGATTTAATATTAATATATTATAACTTATAATATATTAATAAAGCATGAACATACTATTCTCAAAAGATTATCCAAACAAATTGTTCAGGTGAAGTGCAACCCAAATGGACCATGCCGGGTCGGGTCAAGTACATCTCAAATATTGTTATGGACTTAGACACCTTATCCAACAGTCTCCGACTTGGATGAGTCTAATAACATATTTGCAGATATGACTTCAGGAACCAACCGGCAATCGTAGCTCTCAAAACCCTGTTGAACTATGAAGCGCCATTTTAGATAAGTGATCATATAATCCTCTGCTCTCATGATATCAGCCGGACAAATACATGGAACAATATCTTACTTATTGTCCAGCAGTTTGTTTCCCGATTTCCGATTTGTTTGACAAAGAACTTAATCGAACACATCAATTTAGTTCTGACCGGGCCCGATACATAGGTCAAAACAAAATCATCGAGGGGCCCAGATATCGCTTCTAATCCTCCAAGGACTAGATGGAACAGATAAACTTCGACTCATATACTTGTTTCTACTACTTGTTGAATTATACACAAAGGCACGTTTTATAACATCAAGTTACTGATGCGTTTTCGTGCAATCAATGTACAACCAACTCATAGGTAACAACTCATATCTCTAGGTTTGAAGACTTATATGATATTACCGTCTCACGATCACTCGAGATAAATTCCATGAAGTGATGCAAGTGAGCATGGGTTGAATCCAATACTCATAACTTATGAGCAGTCATGAGTGTTGTAGCCATGTCCAACATCTTAGACCTCTACAACCAACTCATGACAGTCTTGATTCATATTTACTTCCAACATATGACCGACTGTGGATGGTTTGAATAACTTAATCATTCGGAAAGAATAACCTAGTTATTATGGAAGTCAAAACATGCAAAGTGAAACACAAGAATAATTGAATCCAATATGGTCTCAGCACTTATGAATATAAATAAAACACCTTTTATTCATCACCATATTGATTCCACATTATTCTGTTTCGATTTATCAACTTAACACTTGAATTAAAACAATAGTTGTCCCATGCTCCAAGCATGTACACTATGTTTTCTAAACAATAGTCATGACATACACCAAGTATGCACACTATGTTTGTCTATGATCTTTTTACTTTGTGAAGTAGATCAATTGAACATGATTCCAATGATGCTCATTTCACAGTCCCAAATCCTTACCGTAAATGTAAGAATACCAAATTCTTGTCATTTACTGTAATCTGTTAGATTCCAAACTTATATGCATTGATCCTCTTGCAATGACTATGCACAAAAGTCACAAAACTTGTCAACAGTCATTACAGAGTATTCCAAAGGAGATCAATTCCATGGAAACGAAGTCTCATATTCAAAGTACATTGCTTTGAACATCCTTCTTGCATAAAAGTTTCTAACTTTCTCATAGATTCTTAATATCCAACTCCCAGTATGGAAAATTTCCATATTCCCATTTTGATTATCATATCTGAACAAGAGCTACCTCTTTTCAGAATATATATCTATATGGTCCTTCCAAATTTTAACATTATACTTCCAACTGTCCCTTAGCAACCAATCTTTGGTGAGCCTTAGATTGTCCTCGGCAATTTCTTAATCATTTTAGTCATATCCGGTTCTATTCCTTTTTCCCTCTTAATGCTCTAAGGACTTTGAAAAATTTAGAACGGATAAATATTATAGCACATGTGACCGATCCTATACCCGAAGCATATGGGACACGATTCATGATGTCTCACATAAAGACCTGATACTAGATCAGTCTTTTGCTACAATATTTTTATTTGCCATGTTTTCAAAAATCGACTATGAAGAGGGATGTCGTAATCATAATCCAATTTGAGAACACAATATATATAGAATTTCCTTATGTTGAAGCATTCCAACATAAAACTCACATATATGTCCTTGACTAATGATGGTTAAAATCTCAATCTAAACTTTTTAGGATTGAAATGAAGTATAATCTCCTCTTCCTTAATTATAGCAAAACAACCTTTTCCAAGTGAAAATCTTGTTTTCTATAATTAACAGTACTCATCATAATTGATTATGCTCCCACTAGCATGATAATCATTTAGCACAACAATTATGCTCCCACTAGCTTTGACATGTACTCAGAAATCTACTTCTAGAAATCAATACTTAATTGACTTTCATTACCAAAGTTCAGACTCCTGATACGAGATGCTTCGACAAAACTTTATCTAAGCTTCTTAGACTCATACATGTTTCCTCAGATAGCTCACATGTGTGTCTAAACAATTATGAAGAGGGATGTCGTAATCATAATGTTTAGACCTGTTTGCCATTTGTCACAAGTCCATATTAGTGTGCCGGTTAACCACACAAGCTCCACTAACGACTTTGAGAATGCAAACAACACAATTGCCATCTACTTAAAATCTACTTAGTGAAAGCGTTTCCTCACCATCATTTTCATGAATCGGAAAGAAACCTTATGACACTTAGATTTTATGATGTATGTGTTCCTATCCATATGAATTTGTCAAAACCTTAATCACAAGACAAGGTTAGTGACAAACTCAAAATCATATGGATTGAACTTGTTCAATCTTGATTTCTTGCCTCTTGGTAGCCCAAGGGCCCACCATTGCTTCCAAGTTGTTATGTACACAATTGAGAACTCACAGAACTCACATACATAGTCAACTTTACCGGAATAGGCACAGAAACAAGAATTATGTCAACACGATAGGTTACAAACCTCAAGTCGTGTGCTAGCCATAAACTATAGGTTTTATCCTTGATTAGCTCTTGAAACTTTGAAGACCTTTAAGACTCCCACTGTCCCCTTGACATATAAGTTTCTCTTTGTCAAGAACCATTCCTTGACAAACAAACAAATATATTCAAGAGTCAGTGCTAATTCTTATCAAGATAAACACTTCACATAATTGGTGTCAGTTGGTCTTTGCTTTATCCAAGACATCACAACTTACCAATCTCAAATGTGCAAGAGTAGAAAACATTTTACTCTTACATTTGACAAGTGTTATAAACCTTCTTTAAGATGTGTCACTCAAGTTACAATCTTGGAGTATGACTCTAAGACTTGTTTTTGGAACGAAGTATGACTCATCTTCTCGATTTTAACCATTCCAAAATTTCATGAATCATCTTCTTAGCCATACAAATGCACTAAGATGTCCTTAGTGAATCAAATTGTGATATGGTTCCATAATCATTAAGATGATCATAAAACATGATACTAAAGTACTCTCCCATCTTTCAGATTTGAGAAACTTTCATCTTTCTGCCTAATTTGATTCTTTCCATTCGCCCTGCCATACATTGAAACTTTTCCAATGTTTCAGAATTGTACTTAAACTTGTAGGTACAACCATATTCACTAAACTTTAGTAAATCATGACGAATAATCTTATCGATCTTTGTGGTGGAATTTGACCTGCACACACCCAGTGTACCTGATCCTTTAGTCTTTCACCTGTCTCACATATACATGTCGTCAGGGAATTAGTCTAAACTTTCCAAAAAATGAAAAATTCTCATTCATCATGCAATACAACCTGCATGATTCCAAGTTTCTGTCCAATTGAAACCTTGGGTGATGAGAATCTTTCCTTATTTGATAAATTTAGACGCTACCACAGATGAAAGAATCAAATTCATTATTGCTAGAAACATACAAACATTAACTTTCCATGAATGCCATTGCAAGGAGATATAAAATAAAGTAAAACAAAATTTTATTTATTTATAAAATGCATAAAAACTTTTCCTTACAATGCAACTTTAAATGGAAACTATGCTATTACATATTTCCTAGCAATCCATCATAACTTCTAAGTAGTAGCTCAAGAATCTGATCTTCGAACCATGCGATTGAAATCCATCTTCGCTATCAGACTCAGCATACCCCTTTTATTAAGTGTCCTTCCCTTTGCTTGATCCTGCCAAACACCAAAATGTAACCGAGTCACATTTTGTATTAAGAATCATCAATAAGGAACTTAACAGAGTTAGATAGTGGACTTGCCTGAAGCAGAGTCAAACATTTTGTTTCTACTTGCTTTCAGATCTTTCAGGTATTCAGGGCAGCTTCGCTTCCAATGTCCCTTCTCATGACAATAAAAACATACAGACTCTTTGGGAATGGTACACGAGATTATCACAGACTTAGCCTTTCCTTTTGCCTTTTGTTCAACCGGGTTGACCAAGGCCGATCCCTTTCCATTGGGAAGAAAAGGCTTTTCTGGACTTCCAATGTTACCATTGTCCATGTCCATGGAAGTTTGAGAAATAGACCTTCCACCCATATTTGCTTGACCATTGCGCCACATCATTTCTAACTCAGTAGCAACAAGCAAATAAGATAGATCTATTAGGGGCATGTTGTGATTTATCACATAGTAGTTCTTAATGAACTCACTATATGACTCTGGAAGTGACTGAAGAAACCAGTCAATAACCAACTTCCTTGGGACAACGACACCCAACATTCTCAACCTGTCAAAGTGTGACTTCATTCCTAAGACATGAGTGCACACAGGTCTTCCATCTTCATGTTTCATTGCTAGTAGGGCTTGAGTGACCTTGAATTTTTCAAGTCTTCGAGCTTGTGGGTCAGGGAGAATAATTGGAGGAGGTGGAGGTAGAGAAGTATGATTTCCATGAGATTTGGGAAGATCACAGTTGTCTAAACCAGACATCTACAATAGGAGATATTCAAGTTAGTTGATTTTAAGTCCTTAATATAACACCCAATATGAAATATTAAGGCTAGGACCCAACACAATATTTTATAACTTGGAAGAGGGATGCCGTAATCCAAGCTATAACATATTTGAAGGTAGGTGAATGACGATTCACCAATTTCCACCATGAAAAACAAAAAAAATTATTAGGTTTTAATTGGATTTGAAACTCCTAGATCTTTTGAGATTCATTGAACTTTCAATGGTATGTTTCAATCTCGATTGTGCCCTTCAGGTTTTGTGACTGGGATGCCGAGGATCACAAAACAAGGTGTGAATAACCATGCAAATTCACTTGGTACCCTTAATATTATCACCTAATCAATGTACCGGTTAACCACACACGCTCCACCGATCAATGATAAACATTAAGTCACCCTTCGTGATCCTTACTAGTCCAAGTTAGTGTGCCGGTTAACCACACACGCTCCACCAACGACTTGGTAAGGTACAAAGTGTGAATTTCATGGGATAGCACCAAATTCACATTTTCCTAAAGTAACTACGATTGGGAATCATAAAAATATTTAGTTACTTTATAATAATCATTATACTTTTAATGAGAATTAAAGTCATTGTCCTACCCGTTCGGCTAACGTCCCTCCACCGATCAAGGAAGCGGTGGGTGAGAGTGGACACCCATTAAGTTGCCATTTTATAGGCAACAACCTTATACCCCCCTTATAGACCGGTTTCATGGATGAGGCCTACTAACGGTAAAACGACTTAATCTTATACATATATATAATAATTAACCATTATTGTTATAAATAGTATAAGGGTTGAATTTTAACTTTTAAAACTCTAGGGTATGGAATTAAAGTTTGTGTGCGACTTTACAAATTCCAAAACTTGAGGGCAAGTTTTGAACAATTCAAAAAACTTTTGGATATTCATAACTTATGAGTTTTAATTAAGGCTTAAAGAAACTTTTAATGAAGAGACTCTTGGACATCCATACCTTGAGGACAAGTTATGGAGTCCATAAAACCATTTATGTGAAAAACTCTTCAAAAGTGTAACTTACAACTTCTTTTAAAAAAAAACTTTTGGAATTCCATAACTTGAGGACAAGTTATGGAGTCCATTCAATGTCATAAAGATCAAGAATTATACTATCAAATAATTTGCACATAATTCCTATGATCTACCAAAACTCATAAGTTCATGAACATTCATAATCAACAACTTTCAAGAATCATATAAACATATATAAACTTGAAACTTTGATTATAACTTTGAAATTGGTTCACCACAATCATTACCACATCAAAAATAGGTTTTACAAGTCCAAAACAGTTTAAGGTAATGATTCCAAACCAATTCCAGCACAAAATCTCGAAAATCTGCACTCAGGGCTGCCAACTCGTCGAGTGCATGAACTGACTCGGCGAGTTGGTTGAATATATGCATGAACTCGGCGAGTTCCATGAGGGACTCGGCGAGTCAGCTGTGCAGAATGCAGTTTTTCGACATTTTTCAGCTATTTGCATCAAGTATTCAAGAAAACAAGCCTAGTCTCTGATATCACTGTTGGGTTTTGAGCATTCTAACACTCCTAAGGTGTACATGCAACCCTAATAACCTTGGATCTATGTTTTCTCTAAAATACATGCAAATAAGAATTTCCAAGGTTTTCATCCTAACTAGCATAGCATGCAAACTAGAATCATAATATACTAGAAGAATGACATACCTTTTGATAGTGATTGATTGCTTGAGTTTGAGAGCCTAGCACCAATAGTGTGAATGCCTCAAGTGGAATCACAAATCACCACAAACCTTGGAACCTTGAGAGAATAATATATGTGCTCTAGAAATTAGGCCACCAGACTTGTTCACACACAACTAGTGTCATTTCAAGCATCATAAGCTCCTTTATATAGTATGGAGGATTAGGGTTACATCCATGTAAACCCAAATACCCATAACTCTTCCTTTCCAAGGATCCATGGGTTAAAAGCTCCATGGACTATCCATGGATTCCCATGCATGCCAAGCCCATTCCAAATGAGTAATAGCCCACACTACACAAAATACAAGAGCCCATATTTAATTAGTCACCTTTTTGATCACCAAATTAATTTTAAATTAATTTATGACCAATACTAATTAAATAATATGATTTAATATTAATATATTATAACTTATAATATATTAATAAAGCATGAACATACTATTCTCAAAAGATTATCCAAACAAATTGTTCGGGTGAAGTGCAACCCAAATGGACCATGCCGGGTCGGGTCAAGTACATCTTAAATATTGTTATGGACTTAGACACCTTATCCAACAAATACTGGCGTGGTAACTGTTCTTATACGAAAATTCTGCAAATGGAAGATACGTATCCCAACTGCCACCAAAATCTAGAACACATGTCCGCAGCATGTCCTCGAGAGTCAGAATCGTCCTCTCGCTCTGCCCGTCCGTCTGAGGGTGGAAAGCGGTGCTGAAGTGAAGACGAGTCCCCATCTCGTCATGAAGCTATTTCCAAAACCTGGAAGTGAACCGGACGTCTCGATCTGATACTACTGATACAGGCACTCCATGTCGTGCCACTACCTCGCGCACATAAATATCGGCTAGCTTCTCGGCCGATATGCTCTCCTGAATCGGTATGAAATGCGCGCTCTTGGTCAGCCGATCCACTATGACCCAAATCGAATCAACTCCACGTGCGGTCCTGGGAAGCTTAGTGATGAAATCCATAGTGATATCCTCCCATTTCCATACGGGAATGTCTAACGGCTGCATCTTGCTGTGGGGTCTCTGATGCTCCGCCTTGACCTTCCTGCAGGTCAGGCATCTCTCCACGTACCAAGCTACGTCCCGCTTCATGCAGGGCCACCAATAGTCGGGTCGAAGATCTCTGTACATGTTCGTCGCCCCTAGGTGGATGGAGAACTAAGACTTGTGAGCCTCGTCCATCAAAACCTGCCGTACTCCGCCCCAGTACGGTACCCATACTCTCCCATGAAGGGTCAACAATCCTCGACTGTCATAGTCAAAGGAAGCTACTCGGCCCACAATCCTCTCACACTTCTGCCTCTCCACCTTCAGGCCCTCAACATGTGCCTCTCTGATCCGCTCCAACAATGGAGTAATCACTGTCATCCTCAGACATACATACCTGATCGTGGCTGCTACCGCCTTGCGGCTTAGGGCGTCGGCCACTACGTTGGCCTTGCCCAGATGATAAAGGATATCACAGTCATAATCCTTTACCACGTCTAACCATCAGCGCTGCCTCATCTGTGTAAATGATACAGCGGACCCTATAGAGGTACTGTCTCCAAATCTTGAGGGCGAACACCACTCCCCCTAGCT
This sequence comes from Lactuca virosa, assembly GCF_052849685.1. Classification (NCBI taxonomy): domain Eukaryota; kingdom Viridiplantae; phylum Streptophyta; class Magnoliopsida; order Asterales; family Asteraceae; genus Lactuca; species Lactuca virosa. The sequence goes on from NC_136429.1 coordinate 469,746,911, forward strand.
CTAAATCGTGTGTTGGATAGTTAGCCTCGTGAGGCTTCAACTGTCTAGAGGCATAAGCTATCACATGCCCTCGCTGCATCAACACTGCTCCCATACCTGTGATCGAAGCATCACAGTAAACTACAAAATCCTCTACTCCCTCTGGCAGGGTGAGAATTGGCGCCTCGTACAATCTCTGTCTGAGGGTCTCAAATGCTGCCTGCTGCTCAGGCCCCCAACGAAACACCACCGAATTCTTGGTCAGTCGTGTGAGCCGAACTGCTATATTGGAGAAATCCTGGATGAATCTCCTGTAGTACCCTGCCAGTCCTAGGAAACTCTGAATCTCAGTTGGAGACCTCGGGACCTCCCACTGCATCACGGCCTCTCTCTTGGCCGGATCTACTAGTATACCCCTCTGGTTGACGAGGTGACCAAGGAACTGCACCTCGCGCAACCAGAACTCGCACTTGGAGAGCTTTGCGAACAGTCTCTCCCTTCTCAGCATCTCTAGCACCCCTCTCAGGTGCTCCTCATGCTGCTCCTGAGTCTTGGAATAAACCAAGATGTCATCAATGAACACTATCACAGACCGATCCAGCATCGGTCTGCATACGCGGTTCATGAGATCCATGAACGCGGCTGGAGCGTTGGTGAGCCCGAACGGCATCACCACAAACTCATAATGACCATAGCGGGTCCTAAAAGCGGTCTTCTACACATCATCATCCTTGACCCGCATCTGGTGATACCCTGACCGCACATCAATCTTGGAGAACCAAGATGCTCGCTGAAGCTGGTCAAACATGTCATCTATCCTCGGGAGTAGGTAACGGTTCTTCACCGTTACCTTATTCAGCTCCCGGTAATCTATGCACATACGGTGCGACCCATCCTTCTTCCTTACGAATAGGATCGGGGCTCCCCATGGTGAACTACTCGGCCTAATGAAACCCTTGTCTAGCAGCTCCTGCAGCTGTGTAGACAACTCCTGCATCTCTGCAGGAGCCAACCGATACGGTGCCTTGGCTATCAGAGCCGCACCAGGAACCAGATCAATCTGAAACTCGACCTGTCTCTCCGGAGGTATTCCACGAAAATCCTCTAGGAATACGTCTGGGTACTCTCGTACTACTGGCACATCGTCAACTGTCGCCTTACCCTTCTCCCGGGCATCTATGACATATGCGACGTACCCTGCGCAACCCTGCTGAACGTAGCGCCTCACTCTCGCTGCTGAACACAGAATCGGTCCGCGCTATGTCCTCTCACCCTAAATCACTAACTCTCCCCCACTAGGAGTGAGAACCCTTACTAACTGCAATTGACAATCAATAACTGCCCCATTGGGGCTCAGCCAATCCATACCCACTATAACCTTATTCCCTCGCAGGGGAATGGGAACCAAGTCCACTGAAAACTGCTCATCAAATAAGTGCAGCGAACATGCCCTATGTACTATCGCGACCCTGATGGTCCTGTCATCAGCTATCTCAACCTCAAGTGGGCAATCCAGCTCCCCCGGAGCTCTGCTAAACCTCTTGCTAAGCGCAAGTGAAACAAATGATCGGGTAGCCCCTGAGTCAAACAATAATGTAGCTGAAATGTCGTTCACTAAGAACGACCCTATACGAAAACATATAACCATGAGAAACAATCAATATCAATAAAGAGATAAGAGGAAAATACATACCCGTCACCATATCAGGAGTCGCTCGTGCCTCCTCTGCTGTCATCTGAAAAGCTCTACTCTTCGCCACTGGCGCCTCATCCAAACCCTGACGGCCGTCTGTAATCCTCAAAGTAGCAAGGGCAGGTGCTGCCACCTTCCCTGCTGCTGCTAAACTCGGACACTGGGACTTTTTATGTCCCCTATGATTGCAATGGAAGCAAATCAGATCAGATGTTGTGGTAGTAGTGGTAGTAGCTGTATAATCTCTACTCATATGCTCGGTCCGACCGCACTTGTAGCAGCCGGAGATCCATGTCTTGCACGCCCCATCGTGCAATCTCCCACACTTGCCATACCTACTGTGATCCGCTACCTTGGGCTTTTTGCCCAAACTCCCTTTGCCAGACGCCACCTCTGGCTTCCTCTTCTTCTCCATCTCCAAATCTATCTCTCTCTCACGAGCCCTCGCAATCATGTCATCCAGCGTTTTACAGTTGGACCGGCTCACAAACTGGCGGATATCACTCCGCAACATCTCATGAAAACGGGCCTTCTTCATTTCCTCATCAGCTGCGTACTGAGGAACTAGAAGAGCCCTCTCCCTGAACTTGGTCGTAATCTCTGCCACTGTCTCTGTAGTCTGGGTGAGATCCTGAAACTCCCTGGCTGATTGCTGCACCTCAATAATCGGTGCAAACTCGGCTCTGAACCTAGTTGTAAAATCAGCCCAAGTCATCGCATCAAGCGCTGCGTCATCCCCGATGACATGCCCGATCTCCTCCCACCAATCTTGTGCCCTGTCCTTCAGAAGACAGGATGCTAGTCTGACCTTGTCCCCCTCGGGACATCTGCTGGTGCGGAACGCATTGGCGACATCCCCCAACCACCTGGTACTCGCAATGGGATCCCGCGCCCCATGGTAGTCTGAAGCTCCACAAGCCCGGAACTCCCTGAAGGTGAGTGTGTGCGACCCCATCATGGCCGCCACCTCAGCACGGAAGGTGCTCAACCTCTCGTCCATCAGCTCTAAAATACCCTCCTTGATCGAACCGAAGATCACAGGAGTCTTCTCAAGTATGGTGCGAGTAACCTCTGAAGAGAGGAACTCCCTGGTCTGCTCATCTAGATGCTCGGACCCCGAGCCTGATCCTGATCCCTCGCCGGCTCCTGAACTGCCGACTGCTGGCCTAGGGCGTAAAACCACCATTCTGAAAATACATCATGACAAACGTCAGAAACACTGATATATTTCGAGGGATCGCTACTACCACAAGTTTCCTGGTCTCATCTCAGCCTTCCTCGATTCAAGTACGGATCCTCTGCTTTCAGTAGTACCGGCCCATACTACCTTCCACATCTATCTGTACTTTCCTCAAGTACTGCCTCGACTCCACCAAGTCACTTCTACTGCTACTGATCTCTGCTACTCGCAATGGGATCCCGCGCCCCATGGTAAACTGAAGTCTGGAAACTGAATCGGACCGAAGTCCGAGACTAACCAGGGCCTTGCCCTCTGCATCGGACCGAAGTCCGGAAACTGCATCGGACCGAAGTCCGGGACTAACCAGGGCTTGCCCTCTACATCGGACCAAAGTCCGGAAACTGCATCGGACCGAAGTCCGGAACTAACCAGGGCCTTGCCCTCTGCATCAAACCGAAGTCCGGAACTGACTGAACATAGCATAGCATAATCATAACTACTAGCATAAACACAGATACCGAATACTGCATCGGACCGAAGCCCGGAACACATAACACAAAGACATGCTTGAATCACAAAGACATCAAGCACACTGAACTACTGCATCAGACCGAATTCCAGAACTACTGCTAACTAAACGGGTCGGCATTGTGGCCGTAGACCCGTTCCTACTGGAAGGAAACTCACCTCGTAACGCTGGCTGCTGAGGTGCTAAATCTGAGACTGTTTTACTATTGCTCCGGAACTCCCCGGTTACAAATCCCATAAACACTAAATCAAATACTGATAACAAATCTCAGGGTAAAATGACTATTTTACCCCTGGTCAAAGTCAACTTCCTGGTCAAAGTCAACTTCCTGGTTTACTCTACTCGCCGAGTCCTATTATGAACTCGCCGAGTTCCCGAACTCACTCTTTTCTACTCACGACTCGACTCGCTGAGTCGGGACGTAGACTCGTCGAGTCCCTCTACTTCCAGATCCTTGCTCTAACTCATTGAGTCCTCTTCAACACGCTGATTCAACTCACAACTCTAAAATCGGAGAAATCAGGAGTTTGCGCTCCGACTCGCCGAGTCCAAGAACAACTCGTCGTGTCCTATGCATGTCCTCACTAAACAGTTGATTTAATCGATTCCAGTGCATCCAATTCATAGATCTGAGCTTCTAGGGCTGATATAACACGTAAAGGTGCCAACTTTACGTACATGCATAGAGGTATGAAGCTAAAACACCAAAATAAGCTAGAAATGGGAACCTAGGGTTTGGAACAAGGCCTTGCTTTGCATAAAGGTAGCTACTCTGAGCTCCTGGGGCTCAATGATGTCCAGATCTATAGCTCACTACCCTAAATGAGCTCCAATCTCGAGTTTGGACTTTGAAATGTCCCAAAAATGGCAAAACAAGCATATATGAAGATCTACTAGGAAAATGAACAAGGTAGAGGCTTTATTACCAGCTGAAGTAGCAAATGGGAGCTAGCTTCTAGATCTCCTTCTTCTCCTTTGCACCTTCACTCCTTCCTTCTCTTCTACACTTCCAAGAATACACCAAAACACTGAAAATCAAAAAGGAATCACTCAAACTCACCAATGGAGGCTAGGGTTTTGAGGGGGAAACGCTCTAAGGGTGCTGGAGGCTGGGATGGGGGCTATAAGGACGTTTAAATAGGGTACAAACCCTAAGGATTAGGGTTTCATCCAGACTGGCCTAATCATCGAGTCCAGGCGCGGACTCGCCGAGTAGATCACTTAAAACCCGCGTCCAACCTGGCATCTACTCGACGAGTTAGGACTACTACTCGTCGAGTAGCTCTTTACAAAAGACTTTTAATAAATTAATACGTACCAGGAACGGGGCGTTCCAAGGCATGGGGGGTCACCCCATATAGATCTATACACAAACTCCCGCTCTCCCTCCAGGAAACTCTGGTTATAACTACAGGCTACGATTGTACACTCAAAGGTGTCAACCGACACATCTCACTAGATTCTCAACCTTTCGTACTATGTTTAATGTTTATGTGTATGTTGTATGTTATCAAATCCAAAAGTACATATATAAGTACACGAAGTTCAATAATTATGTAAAGGTATAGTTACGATCTACTAAGCATGTGAATTTCAGTCCAAGCCCAATTAGCATGTAAATGGACCACAAAGGCCTAGTAACATGTAAGAGGATAATTTGGGCCCAATAGGTATGTAAATGGACCACCAAGGCCCAACAAACATGTGACCCGTAACTCAGGCCCAAATTAACATGTAAATAGGTCGCAAGGCCCAATAAACATGTCATGGAAAATATTGGGCTCAATATACACTTGAATGGGCCCTTAAGGCCAATTGGTCATGTAATGTGAATATTAGGCCCAATAAAATTGTTATCGACGTATTTCGTTTATTCGTTATTGTTTCGTTGTTTGTTTTAGCTCAAAGTTTGCCAGATTGTTTATAAAAAGTCCTCTTTTTGTAAGAAACGACGTTCTTGGCCAATAAGCCTCAAAATTTTCAATTAAAGCCTAAAGTTTTGTAAAAATAACACTTTAGTCCATGACTTATAAAAATTTGTAATTTTGTTCCAAATATTTAGAAATTCACGGTTTTGGTCCAAAATTTTATATTTTGACATTTATGGCCCAGTTTTGCAGAAAAGTGCGTTCTCAGCCCCTTGTTTGTAAAATTTGACACTTTCGGCCCAATTTTGATAAAAGTTACATTTTTGGTCGAATTTAGAAATAAATGTTATTTTCACCACTAAATTTGGTTTATTTACATTTATGACTCAAACTTTCGTCAAATAACATTTATAATCCCAAAACTCTCATTTTTACGCAAATTTGGGCCCAAAACCTGTTTGATCTTTATAAAAACTTAAATGTCACTTTTTGCCTTTATCTTTTGTTTTCTTGACAATTTTTGACCCTTATCAAGGTTTTTGCCTTAAATTTTTATATCTTAAGCAGATAACACTTTTAACTTGATAATATGATGTATAAGGTGTCTTAGCTCATCGATCTTAACTCCATCTTACTTAAGATGTTGAGATTTCTTAAGATCTAACACATTTTTACAAAATAAACTAAGAAATTACACAACACATGCATATAACACATAGATCTACACATTTTACTTGTATTCTCCCCCAAAAATCATGTAAAAACCGTAAACAACGGGGTATGAGTTCACCTTGGGGTTTTTTGTTTTGGTTTTGAAGAAGAATGGAAGAAGGTGATGTGATCTTTGGCCCTAGCAAGCTTTCATTGGGTTGATCTTGAGTTCTAATAAGTTCTAGAGTATGGATCATGAAATAAAATGCTTAGAAGGAATGATCTTATCATAGGAATGGAGTTTATCCATTTAGGGATGTAATTACTTACCAAGTTTTGATGATCTAGATGGAAATCTCTTAAGCCATACACATAAGTCTTGGAATTTTTGGTGAAAAGGAGAGAGTGTTCTTGAGAGATTAGAGAGAGCTTGGAGAAAAATTTTAGAGGTCTGTGTGTGTGTGTGTGTAATTGCTCTCGGCCGAGAGGAAGAAAAAGAGAGGGAGAAAGAGTTTTTGAATGGAGGGCAATGGTGCTCCTTGATGCATGAGAATTTTCTTAATGTTTGATAGTTAATTGTGAGTTGCCAATCCCTCCTTAATCTTCTCCTAATCTTTTTTTTCTTTGTTAAATGATGTTGGGCCGAGAGTTTGGGCCAAGAAAATAGGAATGGAATAGTTTGAGCCCATTAAACTTTAGTTAGGATTTTTGGGAACCTAATCATAAATTTTTCGGCCCACTGGGCCCTTGGAAGTACTTACGGCCCAACATAAGATAAAGGGATGGGTTTTTGGTCCATTAAGGTAATTAATTTATTTATGGCCCAATAAGGCCCATTAGGGTTTGAATGAATCATTCTATGCCTAAATGGTCCAAGATGTTATAGATTTGTCGATTGGGTCCATTTAGAGTCCAAATAGGGTTTCCAAGCCCAAAATAGTTGAATTGAATGCTTATTGGTCCACTAGGCCCAATAAGGAAATCCTAGTCAAATATGCACTTAAACCGGGATTCTTAGGGTTTCCAGACTCTTTGTTGAACATGAGAGGATAATTTAAATGAGCACTGAGTGATATTTACTTAGAGTATACGTTTTACAATGGTTGAATGATTACTCAAGAATAGAATTTCCTACCTAAAATGCTAGTTGTGACACTCCACGAGTTTATGGGTGAACTCAGCGAGTTGGATCAGTTTCTTCCCGACCTTGCACACTAACAGGATAAACTCGGTGAGTTGAGGGACAACTCGGTGGGTTGGGTCAAGTCGGATCATTGACTTTAGTCTTTGACCAAGTTTGACCTATAAGGGGCTTTTGGGCATTTTGTGTTGTACTTAAGAAATCTTTTATGTTTAGGGGTTGAGTATAGTCGATATTCGGAGTCGGGATCCGTTCAGCTACCTTTCTATATTCGAGGTGAGTTTCCTTACAGGGTTTAGCGGGTCGAACGCACCAATGTCGGACCATGTCTAAGTTATGTTTATAATATTCTAGCTGTCTTTGTGACTCTTGCATGTGCCTGTGTTTATATGCTTTTCGGACTAACATCTGATGTCGGGCGGAGCCCGATGACTATTTCTATGCTATGTATATTAAATGTGTATGTGTTTATATGTTTTTCGAGCTCATCTTGATGACCGGGCAGGGCCCAATCACTGTATGGGACCCACTATATGTTATTGTATGTATGGTATATGGTAGTTTTGGGGAGTCTCACTAAGCTTTGTGTTTACTATATTCAATTTATGTTTTAGGAACTTCCGGTTGTAAAGGGAAGAGCTCGGGATGACTGCATCGCACACACCGTTGAGATTCCGCTTATGTTATTTACTCTGATTTTATGACAAAACGATACATTAAGTTTTACTTAAATGTTTGGATGCTATTGGAAAATACTCTTTTATCTGTTATTAAAATGAAATTTTTAGGACCATATTTTTGGATGTTACAAGTTGGTATCAGAGCCTTGGTTTGAGGGATTCGGGCACACTCTCGGGTGTGATTAAACTCCAACTGAGGACTTGGTAGAAATTTCAAAAGAAAATTATTTTTTAAAAAAAGGATTTCTAAAAGAGAAAAGGGTGTGGTGCGCGCAATCAGCCGAGCTCAAGTAAGTTATCCCAAAATACCCATACATGTTTATATATGATATGAATTGTGAGATCGTGAATTGCATGTTAGATTGGGGCTAAGGATCTAGGAGAGATGCCTTTGTACGCCTGTTATATGAGCTTATATATTTGCATGCTAGTACTGATCAGTTAGTGATAGGATGGCTTGATTAGGTTTTGCTTTGTTCTGATTACTTGATGCCTGAATCCTGCTTGCTTTGTGATTTTAGGAGTTCTTGCTAATCTCATCTACTTAGTAAGCGAATATGCTAAGTTACATATTATGAAAACTAAATAATTTCAGAAGGCTAGGTTTAGCTCTATTGCACAGCTCTTGTTTGAGTCCAACTGTTGTACGGAGAGACCCCTCATTTGAAGAATTATCTAGTCTTTGTAATATGTAATTGTATTCGTGGGCTAGTTAGGGAAGGTTAGCATGAGTTCCTTCTGCAGTTGATGGCGGATAGTGGTGTGGAGTTTGCCATAGGAAAACCTAGGATGAGATTTAGTGTTGGCGGCCTTTCCGTGAGGAAATTGTAGGATTTAGGGTGACTTGGCTGAGTTAAGGAACTTGTTGAGGAAAGTACGAATATATGTGGAAGGTAGTATGGGCCCGTACTACTGGAAGCAGAGGATCCGTACTCGATTCAAGGAGAGTTGCGACGAAGACAGGGAGCTTATGTAGTTATGTTTCCCAGATGGGTGTATTGATGCTTAATCTGATAGTTTTATGGACTATTTTCAATATAGTGTTGCGAGGCAGGCCAGTGGGGAGTTCCGGTGTTGGGGAGGGCTCGGGCTCGGGTTCTAGAGTTGTGCAGCTTGCTGACCATACGATGGAGTTCATCCTGTCTGAGATTACGCGCAATATCCTTGATCAGACTCCTGTGATCTTTGGCATGGTTAAGGAGGGTATTCTGGAGATTATTGATGAGAGATTGAGCGCCTTTCTTGCTGAGATGGTGTCTTTGATCGGGGCGCGCTCTATGACCTTCAGGGAGTTTCGGGCAAGTGGAGTGCCAGACTATCATGGGGCTAGGGATCCCATTGCGAGCAGCAGGTGGTTGGCAGATGTTGCCAACGCCTTTCATACCAGTCGTTTTCCCGAGGGGGACAAGGTTAGGCTAGCTTCATACGTCCTGAAGGACAGGACATGTGATTAGTGGGAGGAGGTAGGGTGTGCATTAAGAGATGATGATGCTATTGATTCGATGACCTGGAGTGATTTCTCGACCAGGTTCCAAGCCGAGTTTGCACCCGTGATTGAGGTGCAGCAGATCGCGCGAGAGTTCTATGATCTCTGTCAGACTACTGAGTCGGTGACTGAGATCACCGCTATGTTCAGGGAGAGGGTACTTCTAGTTCTGCAGTATCTGGCAGACAAGGATATGAAGAAGATCCAATATCATGAAATGTTGAGAAGCAATATTTAGCATATTGTGATCCGATCCAGGTTCAAGACGTTGGAAGACATGATAGTGAGGGCTAGGGAGAGGGAGATTGACTTAGAGATGGAGAGGAAAAGGAAGCCAGAATCTATGACTAGTGTTGAGGGTTCGGGCAAGCTGCCCAAGGTATCTGATTCCAGTCCGAAAGGCCAGCATGGTCGTTTCCGTTGTGGTAGGTACGGCAAGGTGCACAAGGGGACCTGCAGAGCGGGTGGTTCTGGTTGCATCAAGTGCGGTCGGACCGGTCATATCAGCAGAGATTGTACTGCTACCACCCCCATCACTCCGGTATCGAATATTATTTGCTTTCAGTGCAATCAGAGGGGCCACAAGAAGGCCCATTATCCGAGTTTGGCCGCGCCAGTACCGGTGTCAGCACCTGCTCCTGCGACATTGAGGATTACTAACGGACGTCTGGTTCGGGCAGATATGCCAGCGGCAAAGAGCAGGGTGTTCCAGCTGACTGCGGGGAGGCGTGTGCAGCTCCAGATGTTGTGACGGGATCGTTCCTTGTGACCGACATCTCTGCTTTGGTATTATTTGATTTGGGGGCTACCCGATCATTCGTATCTCTTGCGCTTAGTTAGAGATTTGCTGGAGCTCCGGGGGAGCTGGATTGTCCTTTAGATGTCGAGATTCCGATGATAGGTCTATTAAGGTTGCGAGGGTTCATCGAGGTTGTACTCTCCAGTTATTCAGCGAGCGGTATCTGGTGGATCTGGTTCCCATTCCTTTGCGTAGGAACAAGGTTATCGTGGGCATGGATTGGTTGAGCCCTAATGGGGCAGTGATCTACTATGAGCAGCAGTTGGTTTGGGTTCGGACCCTGAGTGGGGGAGAGTTGTTGGTTCAGGGAGAGAGACCGCAGCGAGGGTGTAACACCCGTCAAAATTAGGTCTATAACAATCACATGTGATTATGCCAATCATGTAATGTGATTTTGTTAAACTAGTAATATGATAAACTTACTATGTAATTCATGTTAAAGTATGAACTTTCATGATACAACTCACAGTATACGTTCATACGATTAGAAAAATATAGAGAACATCTAAATCTGACTTCGCGTGAAGAAGTTATGATAAATTCTAACGCTATAATGCCTTATAACAAGAGGAATTTAAAATAGACTCAGAATTAGGTATTGGAGACTAAATCAAAGTCGTAGTACTCGAAATTACCTACGCGTGCATATAAAGAACGCCGAAAACGGAGTTCGTATGCAAAACTTATGGCCTTCCGAAGATGCAGCTGTTAGAAACCCTAATTTGACTGAACTCACGACGTGAGCATCAAAAATTCACGACGTGAGGAGTCAACAGACACTAATCGGAGCTAGAAAACACGCGTTAAGGCTATGGGGTGACTCATGGAAGTTCACGACGTGAACCTATCATGTTCACGACGTGAATGGCCCCAGAACACCCTATAAATAGCGATCAAAGCTCATCCAATCCATACACCTTCTCCTTTCATTCTCTCTCGTTTCCGAAGGCCGTTTTCCCTTCTCGAGCCTGACAACGACGAGCCTCTAACCGTTTAGATTCTATAATCACGCTACTAAGGTGAGTTTCACGGCCCCGCTTTCTAATATTTTCGGGGGAAAACGCATTCTAAATATTATATATACGTTATTATTATGTCTATATGATAGTATATTTGTATCAACGTAGATAGTTATAATAACCGGGATATAGTTATTTCGTATATGAAATTATACAACTATCGTAAAGTTGTTAGTATGTTATTGTTATAGTAGTGTACTAATGTAGATCTTGAGTTATGCTTAGGATTCTATATATATTATGTGTGCGATATAGTTCCAGAGTTATACTCGGAAGTTCTATATGTTAATTGATAAATATGTTGTTATTATTGGTTTTATGTCAAGATAAAACCATGTATGTTATATGTTGTTGTTATTGGTTTTATGTCAAGATAAAACTGGATATGTTATATGTTGTTATTGTTAGTTTTATGTTAAGATAAAACTTAGTATTGCTATTGATAGTTTTATGTCAAGATAAAACTAGGAACGTTATATGTTGTTATTATTGGTTTTAGGTCAATATAAAACCTGGTTTTACTCCAAGATATAGCTGTTATACTGCCTAAATGTTATGAAGTTAGGAGTAATGTTTAAAAGCATAGTCTAGTGACTTAGGGTTTTAGACATGAAAATGCTTTTGGTGATAGAGCTATACGAAGCCGTCAAAGTCTACATGAGCTACCTCATTCATCAATTAAGATTGGGGATCTTAGTGGAAGTCCACTGACCTGTAACCGTTAATCCCGTGTGAGCGAGGAAGTCGTGTATGAATAAGATACGGGTTGACGACCCCACTCGTGGTTGTTAATTACAACCCAAGACAAGCGAGTGACGTATCGTTCCTTTTATTTTTATTCCGGCGTCGGTGAAGCGCGCTGTGTTGTTTCTCATGGTAAATCATGAGTGTATTGTTTCTCATGGTAAATCATGAGTGTATTGTTTTGTCAGAGGTTTTGTTGTCAAGCAGCGGTTACGGACTCATGGTAGCAAATTGTTAGAAGCATTATACTTTGTCGTTATACAAGTATTAATGTTAAGTATAAGTTTCCCCCTACTTATACCTTAGGTACTACTTGTATATTAAGTAGATAATTATACCTAACACACATACTCGTATAGAATTGAAATAGATTTATACGTAGCGGTTTTACTCGTATAGAATTGAAATAAGATTTATACGTAGCAACTTTCGTTTGTATGGAATTACAAACACATATATTCATAGTATATGAGACTTATAGGTAAACTACTTGTTTGGTAAGTAAACTTTTATACCTAGGATATATATGCTAAACGTTGGAGAGTCAAAATGATACTTTCAAAACTATACTTTTGAACTTGGAAAATGTATTATTTTTATATGGAGTTAAAACCTGTGGACTCACCAACTTTATGTTGACGTATTTTAAATTGCATGTGTTTTCAGGAAGTTGATAACTATGATACGAGAAATGACGTTACACCACTCGGTGTTTCCGCCGACGGTCGGGGTGTGACAGATTGGTATCAGAGCTATTAACTATAGTGAAGTAGTACTTTCTTAGGAAAGCACGACTATAGTTTAGGGCTTACTCTGTTAGGTTTAGGTATATCCCTTAACTTACAAATAAAAAGTATTATTAAATTATACTACTGAAGGACTACTTACGGGAGCGGTGACAAGGATAGACATGTCGATTTGGGTTGCTGGATTTCAGAACGGCTATATGCTAAAATGATCCTGCCCACCGACTGTTCTGACTGGGCGGTGCCTTATCAGCTAGCCCTAAAGTAACAAACAATAATTAATAATACTCGTGAATACAACAAACACAAATATATAGAGTTATGTATGAACTCAGTCCCGCGATGAGAACACATGTATAACCCAAAAACATAGAAAACCCAAACCCTCGATAAGAATTCAACGCAAGGTTTTAGGTCAAACTACTTAGTCGAGTTTTATTGTACATGGTAGGAACCACAACTAAACATAGACTGATCACCTATGTTTAATTTTGGTCAGACCAATGCACAAGTAAACTTGGATACGGTGTCTGATAGACTAAAACACCTGAAGATTCTAGAAGATTAAAGATAGATCTCAGATCAGGATACCATCAATTCGGAGTACAAGAAGACGATGTTCCGAAGACAACATTTAGGACTCGTTATGGTCAATCTAAGTTCCTAGCTAAGCCTTTGGATTGACCAACGCTCCAACAATGTTCATGGACCTCATGAATAGTGTTTGCAAACCGTACTTGGATAAATTCGTGATAGTGTTCATCGATGATATATTGATATATTCACGAACCAAGGAAGAACACGGTCAACACTTGCAAATAATCTTGGAACTACTAAGAAAATAAAAGTTGTACGCCAAATTCTCAAATGTGAATTTTGGATTAGAGAAGTACAATTTTTAGGACATGTGGTTCGCAACAAAAGGGATTCATGTCGAACCCTCCAAAGTTGAAGCAATCAAAAATTGGGAAGCACCAAAGACACCAATAGAAGTGCATTAATTCTTAGGACTTGCTGGCTATTACCAAAGATTCATAGAGAATTTATCTAAAATAGCCAAGCCACTTACAACACTAACCCAGAAAGATATGAAGTTCAACATGGAAGAAAAACAAGAAGCTGCTTTTCAGAAACTGAAGCAAATGTTGTGTAGTGCACCAATCCTATCTCTTCCATATGGGACCGAAGATTTCGTCGTATACTGCGAGGCATCAAATCAAGGATTGGGATGTGTGTTGATGCAAAGAGGAAAGGTTATCGCCTACGCATCACGACAACTTAAGGTGCATGAGAATAATTACACTACCCATGGTCTTGAATTGGGAGTTGTAGTTTTTTTTGCAATAAAAATATGAAGACATTGAACTACTAAAAGATTGCAACAATAAAGTCCTTGTTAAAGTGCAAAAATTTTATAAAATTACGAATGTGAGATTCGTTTTCATCCCGGAAAGGCAAACATGGTAGCAGATGCCTTGAGCCGGAACTAATATATTAAACCCCGTCGGGTACGAGAATTAACCATAACTATCCATTCTAACTTTGCAACACAAATTAGAGAAGCTCAACTTGAGGCTCTGAAAGCAGAAAACATCAAGAAGGAAGCTTTGCGAGGAATGGAAAAGCAACTTATACAAAAAGATGACGGAACGTGACACTTTATGAACCGAATTTGGACGCCTAAGTTCGGTAGAGTCAGAGACTTGGTCTTAGAAGAGGCCCACAAGTCCAGATATTCCGTGCATCCAGGCTCTGACAAAATGTACTTAGACTTAAAAGTACATTATTGGTGGCCAAACATGAAGGCTGAAATTGCTACTTATGTGAGCAAATGCTTGACTTGTTCTAGAGTAAAGGCAAAACATCAAAAGCCTTCAGGTTTAATTCAAACAACCGGAAATACCTGAATGGAAATGGGAGCAGATATCAATGGACTTCATCACTAAGTTACCCAAAACTCCTAGTGGGTTCGACACTATTTTGGTAATAGTCCATAGATCGACTAAGTCCGCCCATTTCTTACCAATTAAGGAGAACGGCAAGATGGAGAAGCTGACTAAAGTTTATCTTAAGGAAATTGTTAGATTGCATGGAGTTCCAAATTATATTATTTCTGACCGAGATAATAGATTCACTTCACGATTTTGGCAATCTCTACAAAAATCCTTAGATACACGTCTAGATATGAGTATAGCTTACCATCCACAGACTGATGGTCAGAGTGAGAGAACCATTCAGACTTTAGAATATATGCTCCGAGTCTGTGTTATTGACTTTGGAAATGCATGGAATACTCATTTACCGTTAATTGAGTTTTCCTACAACAATAGTCATCACACCAGCATCAAGACTGCACCATTTGAGGCTCTTTATGGATGAAAATGTCGTTCCCCAGTGTGTTGGGAAGAAGTTGGAGACACACAATTGGCCAGAGAACATATAGGTGATACCTTATGTGCCGAGCCAGAAATAATCCACGAGACAAACTCAAAATATCGTGCAAATTAAGGATCGATTCAAGGCAGCACGTGATCGTCAGAAGAGCTATGCTGACGTAAGACGTAAGCCTTTAGAATTCCAAGTTTGAGATAAAGTAATGTTGAAGGTCTCTCCTTAGAAAACCGTAAATCGATTCAGGAAACGAAGCAAACTAAACCCACGGTATATAGGACCTTTTTCTAGCAAGAATTGGTTCTGTCGCATACCAACTCAAGTTACCTCAAGAGCTAAGCAATGTACACGATGTTTTTCACGTGTCAAATCTCGAAAGATGTCTATTCGATGACACTCTTGTTGTACCTCTCGACGAGATACAAGTCAATACCAAACTCAACTTTGTAGAAGAACCTGTCGAAATCATGGATCGATACACCAAATGATTAAAACAAAGTCGTATTCCCATAGTGAAAGTTCGATGGAACTCTTTACGAGGACCTGAATATACTTGGGAATGTGAATATCAGATGAAACAAAAATACCCCCAACTATTTAACAAAACCCCATCCACAAGATAAATTTCGAGACGGAATTATTCTAACGGGGGGAGAATGTAACACCCGTCAAAATTAGGTCAATAACAATCACATGTGATTATGCCAATCATGTAATGTGATTTTGCTAAACTAGTAATGTGATAAACTTACTATGTAATTCATGTTAAAGTAGGAACTTTCATGATACAAGTCAAAGTATACGTTCATACGATTACAAAAATATAGAGAACATCTAAATTTGACTTCGCGTGAAGAAGTTATGATAAATTCTAACGCTAAAATGCCTTATAACAAGAGGAATTTAAAATAGACTTATAATTAGCTATTGGAGTCTAAACAAAAGTCGTAGTACTCGGAATTACCTACGCGTGCATATAAAGAACGCCGAAAACGGAGTTTGTATGCAAAAGTTATGGCCTTCCGAAGATGCAGCTGTCAGAAACCCTAATTTGACTGAACTCACGACGTGAGCATCAAAAATTCACGACGTGATGAGTCAACAGATGCTAATCGGAGCTAGAAAACACGCGTTAAGGCTATGGGGTGACTCATGGAAGTTCACGACGTAAACCTATCATGTTCACGACGTGAATGGCCCCAGAACACCCTATAAATAGCGATCAAAGCTCATTCAATCCTTACACCTTCTCCTTTCATTCTCTCTCGTTTCCGAAGGTCGTTTTCCCTTCTCGAGCCTGACAACGACGAGCCTTTGACCGTTTAGATTCTATAATCACGCTACTAAGGTGAGTTTCACGGCCCCACTTTCTAATATTTTCGGGGGAAAACGCATGCTAAATATTATATATACGTTATTATTATGTCTATATGATAGTATATTAGTATCAACGTAGATAGTTATAATAACCGGGATATAGTTATTTCGTATATGAAATTATACAACTATCGTAAAGTTGTTAGTATGTTATTGTTATAGTAGTGTACTAATGTAGATCTTGAGTTATACTTAGGATTCTATATATATTATCTGTGCGATATAGTTCCAGAGTTACAGTCGGAAGTTCTATATGTTAATTGATAAATATGTTGTTATTGTTGGTTTTATGTCAAGATAAAACCATGTATGTTATATGTTGTTGTTATTGGTTTTATGTCAAGATAAAACTGGATATGTTATATGTTGTTATTGTTAGTTTTATGTTAAGATAAAACTTAGTATTGCTATTGATAGTTTTATGTCAAGATAAAACTAGGAACGTTATATGTTGTTATTATTGGTTTTAGGTCAATATAAAACCTGGTTTTACTCCAAGATATAGCTGTTATATTGCCTAAATGTTATGAAGTTAGGAGTAATGTTTAAAAGCATAGTCTAGTGACTTAGGGTTTTAGACATGAAAATGCTTTTGTTGTTAGAGCTATAGGAAGCCGTCAAAGTCTACATGAGCTACCTCATTCATCAACTAAGATTGGGGATCTTAGTGGAAGTCCTCTGACCTGTAACCGTTAATCCCGTGTGAGCGAAGAAGTCGTGTATGAATAAGATACGGGTTGACGACCCCACTCGTGGTTGTTAATTACAACCCAAGACAAGCGAGTGACGATTCGTTCCTTTTATTTTTATTCCGGCGTCGATGAAGCGCGCGGTGTTGTTTCTCATGGTAAATCATGAGTGTATTGTTTCTCATGGTAAATCATGAGTGTATTGTTTTGTTAGAGGTTTTGTTGTCAAGCAGCGGTTACGGACTCATGGTAGCAAATTGTTAGAAGCATTATACTTTGTCGTTATACAAGTATTAATGTTAAGTATAAGTTTCCCCCTACTTTATACCCTAGGTACTACTTGTATATTAAGTATATAATTATACCTAACACACATACTCGTATAGAATTGAAATAGATTTATACGTAGCGGTTTTACTCGTATAGAATTGAAATAAGATTTATACGTAGCAACTTTCGTTTGTATGGAATTACAAACACATATATTCATAGTATATGAGACTTATAGGTAAACTACTTGTTTGGTAAGTAAACTTTTATACCTAGGATATATATGCTAAACGTTGGAGAGTCAAAATGATACTTTCAAAACTATACTTTTGAACTTGGAAAATGTATTATTTTTATATGGAGTCAAAACCTGTGGACTCACCAACTTTATGTTGACGTATTTTAAATTGCATGTGTTTTCAAGAAGTTGATAACTATGATACGAGAAATGACGTTACACCGCCCAGTGTTTTCGCCGACGGCCGGGGTGTGACAGAGGGCCAAACGCTATCTTCATCAGGGCTGTAAGTTTTGTCGCCTATGTCATGGATACCCAGGATAAGGGTAAGGAGACCGTGGATGATGTCGATTACATGTTAGTATCCGGATATATTCGCGGAGGATGATCCTGGAGTATTTCCGGAGAGGCAGGTGGAATTCAGGATTTATTTCGTTCCAGGTGTGGCTCTGATAGCCAAAGCACTGTATCGGTTGGCTTCTCCTAAGATGCAGGAGTTGTCTACACAGTTGCATGAGCTGTTAGACAAGGGATTTATTAGGCCAAGCAGTTTGCCTTGAGGAGCATCGATTCTGTTCATAAAGAAGAAGGATGGGTCTCATCGCATACGTATCGACTACCGGGAGTTGAACAAAGTAACAGTGAAGAACTATTATCCACTCGCGAGGATTGATGATCTCTTCGACCAGCTTCAGGGTGCATCTTGGTTTTCCAAGATTGATTTGCGATCGAGGTATCATCAGATGAGGGTCAGGGACGAGGATGTACAGAAGACAGCTTTTCGGACTCGTTATGGCCATTATGAGTTCGTGGTGATGCCATTTGGGCTCACCAATGTTCCTACCGCATTCATGGATCTCATGAACCGCGTGTACAGAACGATGTTGGATCGGTCTGTGATAGTCTTTATTGATGATATCTTGGTTTATTCCAAGATGCAGGAGTAGCACGAGGAGTGCTTGAGGGAGGTGCTGGAGACATTAAGGAGTGAGAGACTTTTTGCAAAGTTCTCCAAGTGCGAGTTCTTGTTTCCTGAGGTGCAGTTCCTGGGGCACTTTGTCAATCAGACGGGTATTCTGGTCGTTCCCTCCAAGGTTGAGGCCGTGATGCAATGGGAGGTTCCGAGGTCTCCATCTGAGATTTGAAGTTTTCTTGGTTTGACGGTTTATTATTGGATATTTATCTAGGATTTCTCCAATATTGCTCTTCCATTGACCCGACTGACCAAGAAGCCAGTGACATTTGGTGGGGGCCTAAGCAGCAGGCAGCTTTCGAGACTCTTAGACAACAATTGTGTAAGGCATCGATTCTAACCCTGCCTGAGGGTGTTGCTGATTTTGTGGTTTATTGTGATGCGTCGATCACGGTCTTGGGCGCGATCGCTTACGCTTCGAGGCAGCTGAACCTCATGAGGCGAATTATCCGACGCATGATTTGGAGCTGGGGGCTGTGGTTTTTGCCCTCAAGATATGGCGGCATTACCTTTATGGGGTTCGTTGTACTATTTACACGGACCACAAGAGCTTGAGATATTTGATAGATCAGCTGAACCTGAACATGAGACAGTGTCGTTGGTTGGATGTGGTGAAGGATTATGATTGTGAGATCCAGTACCACCTGGGAAAGGCCAATATGTTGTCCGATGCTCTTAGCCGTAAGGCGGTCGCGGATCCGATCAGATATTTATGCTTAAGGGCGATCGTGGTTACTCTATTGTTGGAATAGATCCGTGAGGCATAGGTCGAGACGAGGAACGAGGAGCATCGGAAGAGTAAGCACATTGTGGGTCAGGTGGCTTCCTTCGATTACGATATCCGAGGATTGTTGACCCTGCATCAGGGGGTCTGGGTTCCTTATGAGGGTGGTGTGCACCAAGTTCTGATGGAGGAGGCTCACAAGTCAATATTATCCATTCATCCCAGGGCGACGAAGATTGACTTGCAGGAAAGTCAAGGCAGAGCATCAGCGACCTCATGGCAAGATGTAGTCGTTCGAGATTCCTATATTGAAATAGGAAGACATCACGATGGATTTTATCACGAAGATTCCCAGGACTGCGTGCGAAGTGGATTCTATTTGCGTCATCGTGGATCGATTGACCAAGAGCGCGCATTTAATCCCAATCCAGGAGAGTATTTCTGCAGAGAAGCTATCTAAGATTTATGTTCGGGAGGTGGTGGCACGTCATGGGGTGTCGGTATCAATAGTTTCAGACCGGTATGTTATCTTTACTTCTAGATTTTAGAAGCAGTTTCATGACGAGATGGGTACTCGTCTCCACTTCAGTATAACTTTTCACCCATAGACCGATGGGTAGAGTGAGCGGACGATTCAGACTCTTGAGTATATGTTGCATGCGTATGTATTGGATTTTGGTGGGAGATGGGATACGTATCTTCCGGTAGCGGAATTTTTGTACTACAACAGTTATCACGCTAGCATTGATCGACCTCCTTTTGAGATGCTCTACGGGAGGAAATGTAGGACCCCGATTTATTAGGGCGAGGTCAGTCATCGAGTCATGGAGAGTACCGAGGTAGTACTCAAGACTACTAAGATGATTCAGTTGGTTCGGAGCAGGCTCCAAACAGCTCAGAGTCGGTACAAGAGCTACGCCGACAAGGTCCGATCAGATTTGGAGTTCCAAGTGGGAGATATGGTTCTCCTGAAGGTGTCACCTTGGAAACGTGCCATCCAGTTCAGGAAGCAGGGCAAGATGGGCCCCAGGTATATCAGTCCATTTAGGGTTTTGGATTGGGTGGGCCGGGTTGCGTATCGTTTAGATCTTCCAGCCGAGCTCAACCAGATTTTGTCACACCCCCAAACCGGAATGGTGGAAACGTTCGGGGGCGGAGGACGTCATGCTCAGTATCACAACACATACATCATAGTAAAACAAGCAACCACAACCATTGTATAAATAATAAAGTGTTTACATTTTATGTGATTCACAAAAGATTGACTTCAAAAGTAAATAACAAAACAAGACATGAAGCTACTATGCTCCATCTTCTGAATCCCTATGCGTGTACATGTCTACTAGTTTCCTGAGAATACAAGTTATTTTGAAAGAGTAGATCAGCATTTAAGCTGGTGAGTTCATAAGTAGTTTAGTTATAAGAAGTATATAAGTTCTTTTAGAAAAGTTCGCCTCTTCCTCCAGAAAATCCTATATTTTCTTATGTGATGAAAGATAAGTAAAAATGACTCTACATTTCCTTCCATGAGTACTAAATGGATACAAGTTATATACAATTTAGAGTAAACAGACAATCGATTGTGTGAATCTTCCCTAAGCCCATAACCAAACAAGGAACAGGAAATGAGGCGGAAGTCACACATTGTTGAGAGAAAAACTTAGAGACACACTTGAACAAACGTTACAACAAGTAGTATTACGGAATAGTTAATCTCGAAGGATCTAAAAGCTCAACAATAATATTAATAAGTTAGAGTTAGATAGTTAGAGAATTAGTTACGGAAAGTAAAGAAATAGAAATGACAACAATTATTATATCAAGTATACACATAAGTTGATTCATAACAAGGAATGCATTCAAACCGAGTTAATAAGGAAGATCAAACTTAGTGATTAAGTCACGAAAGACTTGCTCAGAAGAGAGGTTATAATCAGTAGTATTCTAGCAAGATTTAAGAGTAAGAAGTGGTGCGTAGAAAGATAGAGAGATAGAAAAGATAACTTCAGAGAAGTGTATTTAGAATAGATAGATGCATTAGTTATCCGTATTGAATACAAGAGAATGAGCTCTATTTATAGAGACTCATGAAGTACACTAGATTACATCTCTAAGAGTAGCCATGCAAGGCATACTGGACAATAGAGAGTATTATAATAAAGACAAGTAAAGTAATCTAGTTAAGTGACTACGGTAGGTAGACTCCGGATGCGGTTGCTGATGAAGGAGCTTACTGCGGGTGCTGGATGGCTGCGGTAGCTGAAGAGGTTGCGGTAGCTGAAGTTCAAGAGGGTCACTTTTTATGATTCAACAATTTCCCCCTAAGTGACCTCTTTAACTTTTGTTCAGCTATCAAGTTCAAGGAACTTGATCAGGATCCACCAAAACTTCCTGATGTTTTCCAGCCAGGTGATTCTCCTTAAGATCTCGATTTGACTTCTGCGGTAGTGTGCTTTGATCTTTCAACTACGGTCCGGCAGATGTCAAGTTGCTTCTTGGTGAGGCGATGCATGGCAGTCATAGGAGTGAAATATTTGACATTATCGATCTTCCTTTTGAAAATGACTCCAAGCTCAGGAAAGTTGGTTGCGCCTAAGGATCTTTCTTGATAGCATTCGGTAGGCATTGGTGCAGGGTCCAGTGGTGGCATATCAAATTTCTTCAAAAAGGTGTTAGCCCTTTCAAGCGCAATCTTCATTTTCTGGTGCTTCTCTGACTTGTTCTGGAATACCTTGGCAATGAGAAAGATTTCTTCCGGATTCATACAAGGGAAGTCTGCTTGGGTGTGGACATAGTCATGCTCCCTTCTAGTGAGGGTATACTGGATGTAGTCAGCCTTCATGAACTTTCGAATCTTGTAGTTCTTGACTACGGATGGTCTATCGTTAGACCATACTTTCTCAATGGAAGATGCATGCTTAGCATGAAAAAGACTAAGTCTCTCAAATTCCATTGGCAGTCTTTTGTGATCTGGAAAGCTGCGATCGAATTGCTCAAATACTGTGAAGTATTTGGCATTTGGAGATATTGGGACATCCCAGTAGCCATCAGTAGGGGGTTCAGCATAGGTGAGGTGGGGTCTGTAATCTTCGTCCAACAGTCTGCGGTCAGGATTGATCCAAGAGTTTATCAAGGATTCGTCCATCATAGTATCAAAACCGCATTCTCTCCATATGAGCCCTGCAAGTTTGGCTGCCTTCCAATCTTGTTTCCTTTGGGTGGTGGCAGGAGAGTCATTTGATTTTGGAGAGGACATTTGCTCAGCCGGGTTTTTGAAGTGGGGAGGAGTCTATGGTTTCTCCGGAGTGACCTTCTCTTGCGGTGGAGTGTTATGAGGTGGAGTATGGTGAGATGGTTGTGGTGACGGTTGCGGTGTAGGAATTTTTTCTGTGATGATGGGGGGGCTCTGATGTTGTGAGATGGAATGATAGGAGTGATGGACTTCATCTTCACTTCGATGGACTTCGTCTTCACTTCCCCCTCTTGAGGAACGCAACGGAGGAGCTTCCTCAAGCCATTTTCTAAGGCCATCAACCTTGGCAAAAACTTCTTCAAATTGAGCTTTAAGAGCATCGGCCAACTGTTGATTATTGGGAATGGTGGGGTTGAAGAGCAGGCAATGAATTTCCTTGGTGAGCTGAAGAATCTCGGGACCATGGAAGTTAGAGGACAGGGATCGTTGCAGTCTATTGATCGTGGCTTGAAGAACTGAGATAGTGGACTCATACGCAGTGTGAGTCTCAGCTATCAGTTTTTGAGACTGTGTGGCTTGATCCGCAATGGCTGCTTGGAGATCCTTTTTGATTGCGGTCACCTCAGAGATGAGGCATTTCGCAGCATCCATGAAGTCCTTGTGATCTGCTTTGCAGTTGTTGTCAAGGGACCGGATCCCCAAGCGCTCACGTGTTTCCAGACGTTCTATACGTTCGATCAGTGACTGCGGTCCGGGAGAGTCTTCTGGTTGCGGTTGGGTTTGCTTGACCGCAGCTAAGATCTGATCGACTTTGGCTTGTAAGCTCAGAAATTCTTTCCTGGTGACAACATTCTTCTTCTTTTTCTTCTTCTCTTTGGGTTTGGAAGTTGAATGGTGAGAGCCACTGGATTCCTCTTCATCGAACATCATGAGGTCATCATCAGAAGGACTGGGCTTATTTACCTCCTGAATGTCTTCATCATCAAGACCGAAGGTGGGAGCAGAACTGACTTCTATTGCGGTTCCTTCGTCTTGTGATTCATGAACTGTTGGAGTTGGAATTGGATTTGGAGTTGGGGTAGGAGTTGGAGTTACTCTGGAGGTACCTGCACCTTCACCGGTTGCTTGGGCTTCAAGAATTGTTTCAGCCATCTCGGTCATCCAGTCTTGAAACTTCTGAATGGTGGCTACGGTATTGGCATTGTTGATTGCATCTGCCCAATACTTTGCCATTGACTGGATTTCTTGCTCCTTTTGTTGTTGTTGCTTGATTTGTTGTTCCTTGCGGGCTTGGAAGGCTCTTCTGAAAGCGTCATATTTCTTGATTTCTGACTCAGTTACCGGAGTGTAGCGTAACCATGAGTCGTTTGATTCATCTCCGTTAAATCCTTGGAAACGCACCGAAGTGTCCTTCGGGTCCACAGATCCATGCACATTTGTGCTCACCGTACCTAAACCACCTGCTGCGGATGTAAGAAGAGTAGGATTTCCTAAGCTTCCTTGGTCTCCTTGACCCGTGGTCAAGTTTGGCCTCGGCTCAGTTCTGGCATGGGCGGAAGAAGTGCCCTGCGGTTGGGAAGGTGTTTGAAGTGTTTGGGAGACATTCAAAAGGATGGAGCGCAACTCCTCAGGTGAAAAGAAATGCAGTCAGGAAGCCCT
Source organism: Lactuca virosa (assembly GCF_052849685.1). Lineage (NCBI taxonomy): Eukaryota > Viridiplantae > Streptophyta > Magnoliopsida > Asterales > Asteraceae > Lactuca > Lactuca virosa. Next base: position 469,770,940 of record NC_136429.1, read on the forward strand.
GGAGACCTTAGGGCGAGTACCAGTGTCATCCTCGTGGGAGTGAACTGGGGGGGAGTCTCCACGATGTGGTGAATCAGACTCACTTTCTGAGTCTGATTGGAAAATGATAGTGGTGTTGAATGGGTCTGCGGCCACCCCAAGGACTACTGGAGCCTTTTGAGAGGTTTCAGTATCGGTCCAGTCACACATTTGGCCAGAGGTATCGGTTTTTCTTTTCTTAAGGATAGCAATTCGTTGCCTATCCTCATCAGAATCACTATCAGGTGTGGTTGTGGTTGGTTTGATTTTACGTTTCTTGGTGGTTGCGGTTCGTTTGGGAGCATCCTTCTTGGGTGTTCTTTGTTTCTTCTTGGTGGCCAATTGCTTTCTTCTTTGAGAAAGATTGGAAAGAGTAGTGGCAGAAGGGACTGCGGTACCTTCAGGGTTAATGGTTGCGGATGGGTCTTGAAGAGGCGGGGTAGGAGGGTATGGGGCAATACCTTTCGTAGCCTAAATGTGATCTGAGACATCAGCAGTCTCAAGACCAAGTGTGGAAAGAATGTGGGTAGGGAGTCTTCGAATTGGTCCAAAAACAGTTTGATCAGAAGAAGGATTGTACCTTTTGAGATCCTTGGTGACAAAGAAATCGATGTCACTGCCCATGTCGATTCCTGCATCCGCATGAAGGTCTGAGATGCAGAGTGACCAGAACCTTGCAAAGGTAAGCTCGGTTGGGTTTTCCCTTGGGTTCTCCTTGGGAATGTATTGAAGAAAGTTGTCCCATAAGATCTGCCCGTAGTTTACATCGTGTCATGTGAATATACTCCATACCAACTCTAGAAGCTTCAGTCCCATATTGTCTGTGCCTCTGGTTCTGCCGGATAGACTGCAGATGACGAAATGCAAACAAATTGCCAGACCGCAGGCAGTTGGTTTTTCTTGAATTCCCCAATTCCTCTTATCTTTTTCTGATAACCCATTTGGTAAAGGGATGAAGTAACGTCCGCCATGGATGGGGAGAAGATCTTGATGGAGGGATGAACAAGAAGGTTAATGGCAGAAAGAAATTTTTTCTTTGGATAGAATGACCAAAGAATCGTCAATCAGGTTAAGGTGAACTTCTTGAGGGTTTTCGATTGGGCGATAAGCTGAGAATGCACATTTGAAAAGGGTTGAGATTGGGACAACATCTGTGAAAGCATCAAAGGGGCCAAACAAGGGATGATTCTTCATAAACTTAATCATTAGCTTGATAGGAGCATTATAGGATGGATGATCTTTGAACACTGCTCTGAAGTTGCTTGAAGCAATCGTGGGAGAGTCTGAACCAGTAGGATTCACTGATCCTGAAGCCTTGGATTGTTTCTTCGATACACCGGATTTCACCATAGTAGGATCTTGAGAGAAAGTGTAGAAAAACAAAGTTCTTGAAGGATTTGAGAGGGAAAGTTCAATGTTCAGAAAGCGTAAAGTGATTTTGGGAAGAAGACGGGTCTATAAAGGGATGAAATTTTTACCCTAGGTAAAAAAAGAATAAGGTAAAGCGTCGTTTGGAGGGAATCTTTTGAATCAGAGATTAAATCTTAGCCACATAAAATCAAACGGTTTAAAAAAGATTTTAGAGATTTGCCAAAAGAGGGTTTGCATTTAATGAAAAGTCAGAAGGACATCATCACGTCAGGTGATCGTGGGGTGAGGGGAAAGGAAGTTGTAATGGATGGGACGTTCTGGGTAAGCGGAAAAGACAAATTAAGGATGTGATTATGGAAAAACGTTCTTTTTGTCATCATACCTAAAAATAGGTCTGACACAAGGCTTATTCAGAAAGAGAATGAGACAGTTTCTCAAGGGAATGTTTTTTTGTTATTTAATGTTTTATTTAATGAAGGATCATTAAATAGCACACAAAAGATTCAAGGATTGATGAAACAGTTGAGAAATTATCAATGTGATTGCGGATGGAAACTTCATTGCGAATGACCAGGTGTCATTGCGGATGACCAGATGTCAGTGCGGATGGGTAGATTTATGACTGCAGTAGAAGAGACTGAGAAGAGCACTTGTACAAAAGTTAGTAATAACAAACAATAAGGACCCATGAAAAATAAGTATGATATATGGTTGCGGTACCTAGACTGCGGTACCAAAACCATCTATCATAAGTAACTTTCAGTTAGAACCGCAACGGAGACCAAGGATGGTATGCGGTATCTAACAATTCAAAAAGAATTGTGGGTCTGGATTCATCATTCCTAACATTTGCAGGAAGGTGTTAAGCTTTGTGGAGTCGAGCGCTTTTGTGAATACATCAACAATCTCTTCATGAGAATGGACAAAGATGAGTTCAATGTTACCTTTCAAGATGTTGTCTTTGATGAAGTGATACTGTAGTTCAATATGCTTAGTCTTGGAGTGCTGAATTCGATTGTGAGAAATAGCAATAGCACTTTCAGAGTCACAATAGATCGGTATCCGCAGCATTCTATATCCGTAGTCCAATAGTTGAGTTTTCATCCAAAGGACTTGAGAACAACAGCTGGCTGTGGCCACATACTCAGCTTCTGCGGTAGACAGAGATACACAACTTTGTTTCCTTGAAGACCAGCTGACGAGTCTTTCACCCAGAAATTGACATCCACCTGAAGTGCTTTTTCTATCTAGTTTGCATCCGGCATGATCCGCATCTGTGAATGCTTGAAGGCTGAAATCGTTGCCTGTGGGGTACCATAAACCAAAAGACTTGCTTCCTTTTAGATACCGTAGTATATGTTTGGCTGCGGTCATATGTGACACTTTTGGGTCAGCCTGATACCTTGCACATACACCAGTTAAAAAGACAATGTCTGGCCTGCTTGCGGTGAGGTACATTAAAGAGCCTATGATACCTCTATAAGTCTTGTGATCCACAGATTCGCATGAGGGATCAGCAGAGATCTTATAACCGAAGGCCATGGGGACCTTAGCCGAAGAACAGTTGTCCATAAAATATTTCTTTAATAGTTCAGTGGTGTATTTCTCTTGATGAATGAATATCCCTTGCGGAACTTGTTTCACTTGAAGTCCTAGAAAGAAGTTAATCTCTCTATTCATGCTCATTTTGAATTTGTTGGTCATGAGCTTGGCAAATTCATTCACCATTTCTTGATCAATTGATCCAAATATGATGTCGTCCACATATATTTGAACGAGCATAAGGTGGTTACCATTTGCTTTTCTAAATAACGTGGGGTCAATCACTCCTCTCTTGTACCCGGATGAGACAAGGAATTCAGAAAGAGTCTCATACCATGCTCTTGGGGCATGCTTCAGACCGTAGACTACTTTTTCAAGCTTGTAGCAGTGGTCTGGGAATTCAACATTTTCAAAACCTGGAGGTTACTGAAGATAAACCTCTTCTTTTAATTCCCCAATGAGAAAAGCACTCTTAACATCCATTTGGTGTACCTTGACGTTCTTGTGAGCTGCGTATGCTAGGAAGATCCGGATAGCTTCCATGCGTGCTACCGGAGCATACGTTTCATCGTATTCAATGCCTTCAAGTTGACTATACCCTTTTGCAACTAGCCTTGCCTTGTTTCTAACTATCGCACCAGATTCATCCAGCTTGTTTTTGAACACCCATCTAGTGCCAACAATGGTGTAACCACGTGGCTTCGGAGCGAGCTGCCAAACTTTGTTTCTTTGAAATTCTTCTAGCTCTTCTTGCATTGCAGCTATCCAGTCAGGTTCAAGCAATGCTTCTTTGATCGTTCTGGGCTCTACCGAGGACATAAATGTTGCGTAGTGACAATGATCAGATAGGTCCTTGGAAGATCGAGTTTGGATACCTGCGGATGGGTTGCCAATGATTTAACCTGGTGGGTGCTCCTTCGTCCATGCGTGTAGACGGGGTTGCAGATGATCAGTAGCTGCGGTAAAGGGAATATCTTGAATATCAGAAGAATCTGCGGTTGGAGATGACAGTTCCCCCTGGACTTGAGAACATCATGCTGAGTAATCTTGGTTTGTTGGAACGAGAATGGAGTTTTCTTGAACAGTTGGGAGATGTTCCCCCTGGATTGCTGATGGGCGTTCCTCTGGAACCTGAGAAGGTTCCCCTGGGACTGCAGATGGGAGAGTGATAATCCTTGGATCGGTTCTCGTGTCAACGTTCTCTATGAGTTCATCATCTGAATCCGAAGATACGTTTGATGGTAATGATTCTCTTCGGATAGGAACTTGAGTAGCATCAAGTACTGGAACCTCGACGGTTGTTGCTAGATCCGGAGTAGAGCTTTCCCCCTCAACTGGAGAGGTGAAAGTATTAAGAGATGCTACTTCAGATAGAGATGGTCCAGAAGCATCAGCATGTTGTTGTTGAGCTGCGGGTGACACAAGAACTTCGGATAGTTTCGCCGTTTCAACAGGATCAAAAAGATCATCATAATTGACTTCAACTAGATTTAAAGGACCTAAAGAGGCAGGAATATCGCTTTCCATGATTGCGGTGGTTTCAGTGGATGGAGGAGCGTTGCGGATGTGAGAATCATCAAATTTCACATCGAAGCTTTCAATGATCAGCCTTGTACGTCTGACGAGCACTCGATAAGCAACCTTGTTAGTGGAATAACCAAGGAAGATGCCTTCATTAGACTTTGGTGCAAACTTGTTAAGCTGATCTCGGTTGTTGATCACGAAACATCTACACCCAAAGATATGAAAGAAGCGAACATTTGGCTTGCGGTTGTTAAGGCCTTCATATGGTGTTTTATTGAGGCGTTTGCACACAATGCTTCGGTTTTGGACAAAGCATGCGGTTGCTACAACTTCAGACCAGAAGTAGAGAGGAAGGTATGCGAAGTTGAGCATGGATTTGGCTGCTTCTACTAATGTGCGGTTCCTTCTCTCTACTACTCCATTTTGTTGCGGTGTGTAGGGAGCTGAGAAGTTGTGAGAGATACCCTTGGACACCAAGAAACTGTTGAGGAGATGATTAGTAAATTCGGTTCCATTATCACTGCGGATCCTTCTTACTGGAAGCTTGATCTGAAGTTCGATCTCTTTGATGAAGTTGATGAAAATCTGCGGTGTTTCTGACTTGAGTCTAAGGAAGAAGACCCATGTGAAGCGTGTAAAGTCATCTACAATAACCAATATGTATTTTTTATGGTGGAGACTGGCTACGGTTGATGGACTGCAGAGATCAATGTGCAATAGCTCCAGTGGTTCAGAAATTGAAGAATCCATTACCAGAGGGTGACTTGCTTTGGACTGTTTACCACATTCACAAGCCGGACAGAGAGTATCGTTGCTGAATTTGAGAATAGGGAGACCTCTGACTAGTTCTCCTGTGACCAAGTTGTTGATGTACCTAAAGTTGAGATGAGCTAGCTTGCGGTGCCATAGCCAGCTGACTTCGGATACGGCTTTGGATTGGAAGCACAACTGCGGTCGACCAATGATCAGAGAGACATCCAAAGGATACATGGTACCTTCGGATCGGGATTTGATCAGACACGAGTTCCTATGACTTGTCATTACGTGGCAAAATTGATCATCAAATTCAACTCGATGTCCTGCTTTACATAGTTGTCCAACACCGATGAGATTGTGTTTAAGGCTTTCTACATAAGCAACCTTCTGAATAGAAAAGTTCCCCGTAGTGAGAACACCGTAACCTCGGATGATTCCATTCGCATTGTTGCCAAATGTAACATTTCCACCATTGCATATTGGCCTGAAATCCCGAAGGTATTCTAACCTTCCGGTCATGTGCAAGGAGCAGGCACTGTCAATTAACCATTCTTCTTCTTGTTCCTCCTTGCACAAAGCCTGAGAATTACACGGTTAGTTTAGGCATCCAAACTAGTTTGGAGCCTGGGGAAATTGGTGAATTTTTTAAATATGCATGGACCGAGGTTGCAGGGACGGGTCTCTTGTCAGCTTTTAATCCTCGTCCTGGATGTTTGTGCAGAATTGGAGTGTTGTGAGTTTTCGAAAAAGTACGAGGTTTCTGACTCCGACTAGATTTGACATAGGATGAATACTTTTGACAACTATACTGACATTTACAAAAAGAGATTTTGTCTTTTGATCTGACACTATGCTTGGTCAGCGGTCTATAGGATGAATTGGACTTGTTACCAGTCCGAGGTTGGTAATCCCTGACATGAAAGTTGTTGGATTTTGAAAAAGTTTGTTTTTGAAAAGGTTTAGCACGTGCAAATCTTTGAGTCCTTTTTGGTGGATTTGGTAGGATACCTTTCCATTTGTTGAAATTTTGACGTGACTTTAAAAGTGTTGGAGTGGGTAAAATACCTTTCCATTTAGGGTCATTTGAGGAATAGACCTGAAAACCATTGTTTCGAAAAGACTGAACACCCTTTTGGGTTGTGTCAGAGGAAGTAGGAATGACTTTTGAAGCTGGACTTTCCTTTTTGTTTGTTTTCTTGATGGGAGAGTTTTTTGAAAAGTAGCGTGAGAAAACAAATTTTTCTGGACTCTTGGACTTTGGAAATCTGACATGTTTCTTATTTTTTGAAAAAGTTTGTCTGCTTGTGCCTCGAGATCTAATTTCCTATTTGAAAGCCTTTTTAGCTAAGGATTTTGGTGAACCGCAGTCATTGTTGTTCAACTGCGGTTTCCTGGAATTTCTAGAATGATTTTGAAAACGTGGGCTTGAGTCATCCGAACTTGAAGATTCTGGGGTTTGTGAGCATTGACCCACTTCAAAGTTCTCTATAGGTAATTCATGATGAATCGCCTGAAGGGTCACGGTTCCTTTTACTGAGGAATGCGGTAGTGAAGATTTGACTACTGCAGAGTAAGTCTTAGTTCGGACTTCAGTGGGCAGTTTGTGGGACTTTTGACTACAGTGTGAGACACTGCGGTCTGAGGACAGAGATGGAAAGTCTTTCGAGACTTCGGGGCCCTCAATGATAATTTCTTCATCAACGACGGATGAGGTTTGATAATTTGGGGAAATAGTGCCACAGATAGGATTTTGATCACATGTGTGACCTGAAACCTCAGGCACAATTTCCTCAACGACACAATTATTGCTTAGACTATGTAGTCTACCAGAGTGAGTTTTGATGTCTTCCGGAAAAGTCTTGTCATTGACTGGGAAATGAAATTATCGGTCTAGAGGGACATACAGTCTGTCTTTATTGAACCGAGGTGAGGAATCCATTGCGGTAGGATATCCATTCGACCAACCCCAATTGTATGTATTGTCCACAGTTCCATTGTTTACCAAATTTTCAATAGCTTCACTTTCATTAAACAATTTTTCAATTAAGAGATTTAAGCGAACATTTTCACTTTGAGCTAAATCTCTCTGCTTTAAAGCTATCTCTAATTGGGTTTCACTCAACATTCTTGCATCTTTTTCTAACTCTAGGTCCCTCTCTAACATAGCCATTTTGAGTCTTTTGTTATCCAGTCGTCCTCTCACGTGGAACATCTCTTGGGATGCAATGTTCTTCTCATCTAAGCCTTTGTTATAGTCTGTAAGGACGGCAGCACAAGTGTCATTAAGATCATCTATGTAGGGCTGACAGTCATGCATGCTATAGTTTAGAGTTTGGATCATAAGTTTTACTTGTTCGACGATGCTTAGAGTTCCATCCTTTGCCATGTAGCAGTAGTTCTTTTCCAGCTTTGTAGACCCATCATCATCCGCAGTTGCCAGCATGCAGATTTTCCCTTTTCCTTTGACACTGCTGATGGCTTCATCTTCGTCTCCGGATGACCAAACTTGATGGTCTCTTTTGACATGGGCTACGTATGCCCTTGCCTTTTCCTTATCTTCCAACTCTTGAGCCATTCTAAAGTAGAATGCTCTGTCTTTTACTACATTGGCCTTACAATCTCTTGCAAAGTGATTCTCTTTGTTGCATTTGTGACAAATTACAACATCAGTCTTGTCTTCTGAGGGAGTACCGGAGTCAGTGGTTTGAGGAGACTGCGGTACCTCCTTTGGTTGATTATTTTGAGATTGCGGTGGTGGATGAGAACTTTTGGAATATCGAGGATGGTTATTCTGGGAACCGAAGTTACGGTTGAATGGAGGTTTGTTGAACTGTTGATTCTTGCGGAAGGAAGGAGGTGGTAGACGGTTGAACTATTGGCTAAACAGAGCAATAGCCTTTTGAAATTCTTCTTCATCGTCATACTCTGAGTCATCTTCGTATGACTACGGTGGAGTGTCATATGAGGGAGAGTAGAGTGACTGCGGTGGGGCTTGTGCTATGAGAGCAAGTGGTCCTCCGAAGTCAGCACAGTCTTTGAGTACGGTGGATTCTTGTGCTTGCAGCTCTCCATAGAGCTTGTAGAGTGACAAAGAGTGAATCTTTCTATCGCCCTGGACTATCATCTTAGCCGTAGTCCAATGTCTTCCCAAACCATTAAGAAACTGAAGATTTGTTTCATGGTTACTGCGGATGGTGCCCGCAGTGGATAACTTGGTGACTATCAGGTTGAACCTTTTGAAGGAGTCTTCCAAACTTTCGCCAGTATGAGCTTTGAAGTTATTGAACTCATTGAGTGCGGTAGTAAGCTTCTTGTCTTCTGCTTGTTCTGAGCCTTCGTATAAATTCTTGAGAACTTCCCAGATCTCTTTTGCTGATTTGCAATTTATGATAATATCGAAGTTGTCAGGAGCAACTCCACAGGAGATTTCATAAAAAGCAACAGCATCATTTTCCATTTTATCGAGATCATCCTTGGTGGGACGGTTCATGACTGGTTGACCTCCTCCTAGTCTGGTTGTAGCACCTTCAGTTTGGACTGGTGTAAGAACTGGGACATGTGGTCCTTCTTCTACGGATCGCCATACATCTCTACCAAGTCTCCTTAAGTATCTTTCCATTCTTTGTGACCAGTGATGATATTCATTTGCTACCAGTATTGGGGCTCGGTTAGAACCACCAACGCTGTTGGAAACATTCAGAGATAACGATTGTGCCTTTTTTGAAGTTTTTTTTTTAAGAAATCAGCTTCAGTGGTATAGAAGGCCCTTTGAAAATCAGAGTTCTGTTTTCAAAAAGCAACCACTATGGCTCTGATACCAATTCTTGAGAGAAAAACTTAAAGACACACTTGAACAAATGTTAGAACAAGTAGTATTGCGGAATAGTTAATCTCGAAGGATCTAAAAGCTCAACAATAATATTAATTAGTTAGAGTTAGATAGTTAGAGAATTAGTTGCAGAAAGTAAAGAAATAGAAATGACAACAATTATTATATCAAGTATACACATAAGTTGATTCTTAACAAGGAATGCATTCAAACCGAGTTAATAAGGAAGATCAAACTTAGTGATTAAGTCACGAAAGACTTGCTCAGAAGAGAGGTTATAATCAGTAGTATTCTAGCAAGATTTAAGAGTAAGAAGTGGTGCGTAGAAAGATAGAGAGATAGAAAAGATAACTTCAGACAAGTGTATTCAGAATAGATAGATGCGTTAGTTATCCGTATTGAATACAAGAGAATGATCTCTATTTATAGAGACTCATGAAGTACACTAGATTACATCTCCAAGAGTAGCCATGCAAGGCATACTGGACAATAGAGAGTATTATAATAAAGACAAGTAAAGTAATCTAGTTAAGTGACTGCGGTAAGTAGACTCCGGATGCGGTTGCTGATGAAGGAGCTTGACTGCGGGTGTTGGATGGCTGCGGTAGCTGAAGTTCAAGAGGGTAACTTTTTATGATTCAACACACATCCCATTTTTGTTAGGTCTTCATTGTATACAACCCTGGCGTATTCGTTTGGTACTTACGGAGTTAACTGTAATAGTTCTATTATATTTGAAGAAAACATTCCTTAAGAAAATCATATATTTCCTTTAGTAAAATGGTAACCTCAATAGTTCCTTCTATAATCACTTAGTTTATACTAGTTATATATGATCTAATATAGAACGGACAGTTAAATGTATGAATCTGCTCTAAGTCCACAACCAAACAAGGAACAGGAAGTAAAGCGGAAAACACACATTCAACGGCCTATCGGATATTAATTATATATAACCCTGATGTATAAACTAAGGTATTATAGAACTAACCAATTAAGGTCCTTTAAGTTATACTGGGTTAATAATGCGTATCAAACCTTTTATAGATAAGTTTCTAGTTTCACATACTTAATGTTCTATCTGAAAAGTATGTTTTTGTACTAGAAAGTGGTATGCTGTATTTGTATGTTATGACCTCACCCATACCTGTTACTCCCTATGATTACTTGGTATATACGGGGTATATATATATAACTAAGATCGAATAAATAGTAGACTGTATGAATCTGCTCTAAGCCCACAACCAAACAAGGAACGGGAAATGAAGCGGAAAGCACACATTCTACTGCCTGTCGGATCTGATTAATACATAACCCTAATGTATCTACTGAGGAATCATAAAGTTAGCACTATAGGCCCCTTTTAACTAAATGTTCATGTTACTAGGAAAGTTATGTGGCGCAGTTCTATTGTTTACGAAGACTACTAGAAGTTAGGAAATCCTGAACTCTAAACGCCTAATTCGATACTGTTGTGAGTTTTATATATTGCTATGTTTAATTTATTATTGTCCGGTACTTTGTAGATGTACCCCATATATATATATATATATATATATATATATATATATATATATATATATATATATATATATATATATATATATATATATATATATATATATATATATATATATAACCATATACTAAGTATATTATCATATTTTGTTTCAAACAAAATATATTAATGATACATTCCTTTCCTAGTTTACTGGGAGTGTAAAGTATATGTACGTGAATCATGTATTGTTCCTCCCTCCTAGAATATAGTATGTACTGAATCCCTAAACTATACCTATTATAGTTTACTAGTATGTTTGTTTGAACTGTTATTGACTTGTAGAAAAGACTCAATTATCTACTGAGTTAAGCATGTACTTTAAAATGGGATGTTATAAACAACAATCTAACATCTTTTAAAAGAGTTTTTGAATTGATTTAATAACTTATAAAATCCTAAGAATTTCTTTAATGTGATGGTTATCACAAATAAATATTAACACAATTTGATTGTGTTTAACTTGTATTCCCCCTCCACCCCTTAAAAGCATTTAAAACCATTTAGAAGATAGATTATAGGGGTATGAACTCACCTTATCTGGGTGATTCAATTGAAGATTCTAATAAGGATGATAAGTTCCACGAGTGAAGTCCCGAACACAAATGAGTCCAAAAGAGTGTTAGAAGCAAGGTAGGAGGCTGCAATGGAGTTCACGACCCTAAGGGGTGTTCACGGTCCAAGAACACATGAGTGTTCATGGCCCAACATGAAGGGTTTACGGACCACATGAAGGGTTCACGGCCTTGGGAGGGTTCACGACCCAGAAATGGTGAAGAACACTTGAATATCTTGTTGTTTGGTGAGTGTTTGAATACTCTTTGATGTATTCCAAGAAGATGGTAACGAAAAGGGATGAAAAAGAGTGAAAGATGAAGTTCTTGTGGATGATACTTGAGAGAGATTTGAGAGGATCACGACCAAGAGGTGAGAAATGAATCAAAAATGAAGTATACTATATATAAGGATGGTTCACGGCCTAAGAGGGGTTCACGGCCGTGAACACGGTTCTTGGCCGTGAGCCTCATTTATTGAGGTTTTATGGCCCAATGTTATTCTAGGCTCTTGGTTCTTACGTGGTTCACTTCATAACACGCAACCCTTACGTATACTCAGTCAAGAAACTTATAAGTTTGAGCTTTAGTTGATGTGTTTGACCTAATCCAATAAAAATTTTCGGGTTGTGACATCATCCCCCCGTTAGATGGAATTTCGTCCCGAAATTAGCAGGACCCTTGGGGTCGTGCTCCTCTGAATGGTAGAATATCCACTCGCAGACCTGGTCAACTTTGCCATGAAGTTCATGATAGGATTCACAATTGGTCCATCTATCATTACTTTGTGTATACAATTCGTATATAATTAAGACTAGTAAGATGGTCGGATGTGCGACTCTGCCCCAGGTCCACAACCAAACAAGGAACAGGAGATAGGGCGGAAGCACACATTCTAAATCTGCATAATCATAATTATATACCACCCTCACGTATACACTTAATAGTGATAGGTGAGCCGTATTCGTCCCTAGCCTCTGTGCTAGAGCTTGACTTACTGTGCGAGCGGTATTATCGAGTGGTCTGTTGAGGATGCTTCGGGTGGTTTCGGAGGTCAACGTACTCCTCTCATGAGTACTTTAGGGTTTAGAAGAAAAGAGAAAATTCTGAGGTCTGGGTCGGGCTGTCGTTACGAGTGACGAGGGTTTCGTTAATCGGTCGGTTAAGGCGGTGGGTTTTCGTAACACATGAACTTGGTATGGTGAGGACCACGCCGTGAACCTCACTTGTTGAGGTTTTATGGCTCGAATGTTGTTCTAGGCTCTTGGTTCTTACGTGGTTCACTTCCTAACACGCAACCCTTACGTGGTCTAGAAAGCTATAAGTTTGACCTTAAGCTGATGTGTTTGACCTAATCCAATATCAATTTTCGGGTTGTGACAGATTCATAGCATATTTCATGTCTCTCATCTGCGGAAGTGTTTAGTGGATGATTCCACAGTCGTGCCCTTAGAGGATATTCAGGTGGATGACCGCCTGAATTACGTTGAGAGACCAGTGGCAATATTAGATCGGAAGACAATGACCTTGAGGAACAAGGATGTGAAACTAGTGAAGGTGAAGTGGCTGCACCGCAAGGGGTCAGAGTGGATTTGGGAGCCCAGGAGGAGATGAGGGAGTATTACCCGGGTTTGTTCGAGACAGCGGACTTCGAGGACGAAGTCTGATTCAAGTAGGGGAGAATTGTAACTCCTGGTTTTTGGTATGAATTTATTCCCCATTTATTGCATTTTCTTAGAGGACTTGTCGAGTTGCAAGCCTCAACTCGACGTGTCGAAGTTGTTTTGGCGCGAAATATAATAAGTCAACTCGACGAGTTGTGATGCCTCAACTCGGCGAGTTGGCAGCTGGCTAGGAAACCCTGACTTTAGGGTTTTGCACCCTATTTACACACCTTAAGTCCCAGGTGTTGGCCTCATTTCTAGCCTCCATAGCCCTAACACTAATCTCAAAACCCTGGAGCTTCTTTGAGTGTTGTGAGCTCATTGTGGGAGTGTTTCGGTGTGTTTGAAGCTCATTGAAGGAAGAGAAGCTTAGTGCAAGGTGGTGGTTCAAGTTGGAGGTTTTCAGATCTTGATTCTCTGCTCCATTTCCAACACATTTCGGGTATAAAGTTCTAACTTTGCTTAATATTGGCTTAGTTCTCTTTTTGGGTTATTTTGTATGATTTACCCATGTTTGGGTGGTTGATGGGAGTGTAGGACATCCTAAGTGTAATTCTTTCAGATCCATGATCTTCATGAGCTATTTTGGCATAAAGGTGCCAACTTTATGCTCTTAAGGGCTTCATGCATCTATTAAGTCCTTCTTATGGCTTCTTTTAGGCATTTGAGCTTCTCCTAGTCATGCATGGGTGTAAAGTTGCAAACTTTACATAGTTATTCAGTTTTTAGAGCCAGATCTACAGATTGGGGTTATGTCTTTGGTGATTAAGTGCTTAATGATTAAGTCCTTACCCTTTTAAGCCTAGGGTTTGGGTTTTGAACCCATTTCGGTGGTTCTTAGGGGTAAAGTTGGAAACTTTACCCTTCTTGAGGTCATTTCAGTTAAGATCTGAGCTGTGAAGCTCTTAGATTCGATATAGACGGCTTAATGAATTAAGATGTTGGATTTCTGGACAACTCGAGGAGTTTATGGGTGAACTCGGCGAGTTGGATAGTTTTCTTCCCGACCTTGCAGACTAATAGATAAACTCAGCGAGTTGGCTCAACTCGGATCTTTGACATTGACTTTGACTTTAGTCTTTGACCAAGTTTGACCTATAAGGGGATTTTGGGCATTTTGTGTTGTACTTAAGAAATATTTTATGTTTAGGGGTTGAGTAGAGTCGATATTCGGAGCCGGGATCTGTTTAGCTAGCTTTCTGTATTCGAGGTGAATTTGTTTTCCGGGTTTAGCGGGTCGAAAGCACCAATTCCGGCCCATGTTTATGTTATGTTGATTGCATGCTAGCTATCTTTGTCACTGTTGCATGTGCCTGTGTTTATATGCTTTTCGGACTAAGGTCCGATGCCCGGCGGAGCCCGATGACTATTTGTATGCTATGTATATTGCATGTGTATCTGTTTATATGTTTTCCGAGCTCAGCTCGATGACCGGGCAGGGCCCAATGACTGGGCGGGGCCCACTATATGTTATTGTATGTATGGTATGGGGTAGTTTGAGGGAGACTCGCTAAGCTTTGTGCTTACTATTTTTAGTTTATGTTTCAGGTACTTCTGGTTGTAAAAGGAAGAGTTCGGGATGACTGCATCGCACACACTGTTGAGATTCCGCTTATGATGTTTACTCTGGTTTTATGACAAAATGATACATTGAGTTTTATTTAAATGTTTGGATGTTATTGTAAAATACTATTTTATCTATTATTAAAATGAAATTTTTGGGACCATATTTTTTGATGTTACACCTTTTTATTTTTATTTGGTTATTTTTGAGTTTTATTTAGTTTTTATTTTTGGTGTGTTTTATTTGTGTTATAATTTGTTTGGTTTGTTTATAACATGTAACCGAATGGTAGTATGTTTTTTTCTTGTTTGCAACCAAGGTTTTTTGTTTTTTCTTAGAATCATTGAAATATCGAGAGAGAAACAAAAAAGTCGTGAGAGTAGAGTTAAGAATCGAAGACCACAATTTTTGATGAGTGTGGGGTGACATTCATGTGTGAAGGAAGAGAGATTAGAGAAAAGAGAGAGTTACAAAAAAAATAAAGGTCTTAAAAAGGGTCTTAAGCAGTTAAGAGCTTAATTGAAAGTTTCCCACATGAAGAATTTGTGAAGAACTGCAATCTGTGATTGGCTAGTTCTCATGATGTAAGCATTTATTATTCACATTATGAGGCATATTTCATCACGATTTGGATTTAAATTTATCTATACTCACGACATGACTCCTCTATTCTCACAATGTGAGGCTTCAGATGGTCGCTACTTATGCTCTTTTTTTCGACTTAACAAACGTGGTGTATGCTTTCCCACGTTATGATTAAGGAACAATGCATTATTTTGAAGTTTATTGCACCACACCGTTTCGAAGATGCAAGTATTTGGTTTACATTTTATTCGGCACAGTCACAAGTAGTAACAAATGTCCAGTTCCAACAACATATTCAAGATGTTCAAGGTTTCCCACCAACGATCATATTTGATCTCGCAACTACTATCCCAGGAGATTATGTTCCTTATTTCTCCATTTTAATGTTTTTTTTATTTCGTTAATTGTTTTAAGCATAAAATGAGGGAATTGTATGAAATAAGTGTGGGTTAGGGGGTCGAAAAAGGATTATGAAACATAAGAATAAATAATTATAAAAAATGACTGAAATTTAAAAAATTAATAGGCTTGCAATAATAGTCTAATAAATCTAGTCATTTTTTAAAATTTTGATATTATTGCATATAGGCTAGTTTTCTAGTGTTATGTGAGAGGATTCGATGAGAACCCTAAGATTTAGTGAGCCAATAGGTTATAGTGTATTGCTGGCTTCCCCGTCTTAGTGCAATAGTGGGACAAAAATGCAACTCTGTTTAGCTTGAGGGACTTAAAAATTTTAACATCGTATACCAGAAATGTATGCAGGAGAGCTTATGTAGTCATTGCAATTTAGACTAATATCTTTAATCAATAAGGGTTGAAGTTCAGTTCCCTTCCTTAAGCATATGTTTTTCTTTTTAGGATTTATAGTTTTGAGTGAAAAAATTAAGTTGTGAAAAAGAAAAAAAGAAAAAAAATAGAAAAGAAAAAAAAAGTTGCAAATTTTGAGTATAAGAGTCTACAAAGTCATGAAGATCAAGAAATATTATGAATAAAAAGTTCAAAAAGTTCCAAATTATTGAAGACTCAAGTTGAAGAAATTCAAGAATAAGGAAAAATTGCCAAAAGTTAAGTTATTATTATTGTAATTTTTCCTTCTAGGTTATATTTTCATATGTATGCTTGGGAGCTTAACCAAAAATTCCTTGAGGTTAAGAAAGATTTATGGGGATGGATTCAGTGGGATGCATAAAATGAATGTTGTTCAAAATAAGGGTGAAGCGTTTATGAGGATCGTAAGTATTTAGGGCTGGGAGGTAATTACGATCTAGACAAAAATAGATGCATTAAGGTAAAGGATAATTAGTGGGTTAAATTCAGATTGTCTTGTGTGATATTGGTGGCCAAGGTTCTATGTGATGTATTAAAAGATAAGTTTTGCTTGAGGGCAATAAAAAGACAAGTGTGGGGTATTTTCATATTGCCATATTTATACATATTTTTAGGCATTATTATAATACATTTTAAGTTATATTTTGGTTAAATGCATAGATATTTGGTACTTATTGAGTTAAAATACATTTTGCAGCCACAAAGGACACTCTTGAGGAAAAAGGAGCAAAAATGACAAAAGCTGGAACCGGGAAGGACTGGACCTGAAGTTGGGAGCTTAACGGAGCTTGAAAGGAAGAAAAATCATGCAAATACGCTCCCCACGACGTGGCTTTAGAGTACCACGACATGGTTCTTGGAAAAATATCGAACATATGCATAAAATTGAAGCTCACGACGTGAGAACTTACCATTCAAATAGTGAGAATGAATGTTCCAGAAGATTACTACACGGAGAGCAATTTTCCCTGTTGAAGAAGGATATTTACTGATCTCACGTCGTGAGATCCTATAGCTCACGATGTGAGGAGTGTTTTTAGGGAATGAATATAAATCGATTGCTAGATCGACAAGAGAGGGATTGGAGACATATTTTGGAGATCTAGGTCGATTTTAGAGCTAGAAAATTGTGAAAAATAGCCCTTAGAATGAGAATTCGATTGGAGATTAGAGATTTGAAGATTTGTAGCAAGAATTCACTTTACACATTTAGTTTGCGTTAGACTAATCATGTCTAGTCTACGTTTCATTTTGTTTATGTGTTTATTTTCTGCTATGAGTAGCTAAATCATTAGGCTTTCGTTTAGTGTAGATGAACCCTAATGTTATGTGTTAGTTTCTTGCTTTGCATGGATTTTATAAAGTTGGTTCAGCTTGTGTTTGATTTATCATACATACTATGCTAAAGTTTTAAGGTTTATTGCTTTGATTCAAGTTAAGTGTAGTTGAATGACCATTTTGATTGCATGAACTTGATTACCTAGTAGTTTATGATCATTAAATTGCTAGATCTAGGATTTGCCAAATCTTAGATTAGGTAATAAAGGTAATAACTTTATCTGTGTTGAGAACATAATTTAATCATAATTATGTTTGTTTATTTGTCTTGATCATAGATAATAATCTTAGATATTTCTTACATAGCCCAATTATCTTTAATAACAAATTATGTGTTTACTTGTGTATGATCATTACATAGTTGCTCATGAATTTGTGAAAATATTAGGAGATCAGATCAAGACTGCTAATTATATTCGTATTGGTAACCAACTAAACTAATTTATGTGTAGAAACTAACCATAGGAAAAAGAGGGATTCAAAGCTAAACTGAAGTGTCTTCATAATCTTGATAACAATCATTTTTAGTTAAGTGTTTGCTTAGTTTTTAGTTAATTGAATAGTTAAGTTAATATGAACTTGTAAAATCAGAAAAAAAAACCCCCTTTTAGTTATTTTTTATTAAATTTTAATAGTTATTTTATTAGCTAAATTTTGTTCCTGTGTTCAGTACCCAACTTATATTACTATACCTTAAACTGATTAGGTATACTGCCTATAATTGTATTAGTAGATAAGTTAGTTAAGTTTATAAATTTAAAACTGGTAGGTATATATATATGCACATCATCCTTCCCACTGGCCATTTTCCTATGTTTAGAATTTGGGGGATTATGACTTGATTACCATATGGAAACTTGCAGAACCTAATGAATTGAATATCAGTTTGTTCCTTCGATCATGACAAAGAACTTCAGTGGAAGCGGAGCTAGGATTTTGATGAGTGGATGAGCGGAATATATATATATATATATATATATATATATATATATATATATATATATATATATACTAATGTAGGTGACATCTTATGAACAGTAGTCACTGTCTATTGGTCAATTTTTTGATTAATTGTGGCCATATTTGTGCGTGGTGGATTTTTTAAGATTTTACATTTTCCCTTTTGTTCTAGATTCCTCCACCCCTTATTATATCGACTTCGATCTTTACCTCTTCTCCACTGCATATTCTATCCAACGAAACCCAAAATCTTATTTCATATACCAATTTCGTTCAACAATGATTTGAACCAGATCAAAAATTACAAATTGAAAAACTAAGGGAGCGCAACCCAAAGGAAAAACTCGTAATCTTCGAAGCATTTATCGACGGAGCCGCAACTGTTGCGGCCAACATACTCATACATTAGCAATTGTAGGAGATGAGAGTTTAAATTTTTGACCTAATTCTGTAAATTGTAAGGGGTCTTTGACCGTGTTTTTGAAAAGTTGAGTATATTTGCCTCCGATTTTGCATTCCTTTTTCAGTTTAACAATGGTTTCATTTGGGAAGATTGACTGGTCTATTTGGGTGGGTTTCTAGGGTAGTGAATCCCTAGGTCTGACTGACGGAACCCATAATGGATTGGCTATTTGTAACAAACTGTTATTTCAAGCTTATGTAATAATGTAGGTCAATTTGTAGTTCTTTTTAAAATAATAAATAGAAATTTTAGCATACTGTGTATATTTACATAATTGACGCTCAAAAATAAAGATTAAACAATCTCGATTGTGATGAACCAAGTGGTAGAGATTGTAACAAGGTTTTCAAAAATATAAAGAACACTAAAATCCGAGTTATAACGAGGAAGTTATGACCAATCGAAGATCCGCGACAAAACCGGCAAAACACTGTTCAGTGTAAAAACTGAATTTTCAATAAAAGGATTTTCAGTCATAACAATCTACATGAAAGTTGTAGATTATGTTAAACGGAGAACTTTCATAAAAAGAACATCAAAATCTGACTTCATACGAGGAAATTATGATTTTTCTAAGTTTCAGTATAGCAGTATACAGTTAAAAACTCGAAATAAAGATCGAGTGATTTTTAGCCGGCACAACCAAAACCAAAATTGAAGGTCTCGACAATAGTAGTACAACAGTAAAAAGACAGACAAAAACGGATGTCGGATGAAGAAGTTATGAATTTTTAACGGATTTCTTGTCCCGGTCTGTTAAAAATAATAATATGAAAAATAAAGTCAAAATCAGCCAACGAAGTCTAAACAAAAGTCGTAGAGTATAATTTTACCTACTCGTGCATATAAAGAACGTCGAAAACGGAGCTCGTATGCGAAAGTTATTTATTTCGCAAGTTTTGGGCACAAAAATCGAGAAATGTTGAAAACCGGGAAAATTCGCATGGTGTACCTTCTGCCACGTCACCCTCTCATGCGAGGCTTCCCCGTGTCGGACCCATGTCACCTTCTGATTGGACCGAAGTTGTCCGTGTTGCCTTCTGATTGGACCGAAGCCGCGGTCCAGTAGTCAGCTTACACTCTCGCAGGAACACGCCCCTCGGACACGCTTCTTCTTCCGATTCGACCGAAGTTCGGTCCAATGGCCATCCGAAACGCCGAGCCAGCTGTCTGAAGCGAGCCTTCTCCCTCGCCACCTGTCTGAACACGCGGAAGCCTCTCCTAGCTTCGGATCCGAGGCTTCGGCCTATATAAGGCATGCGATACTCTCCGGATTTTTTACACTTTTCACCCCATTTTCCATTTCTTTTCACTCCTTTCACTTCCACAAACTTACATACAACCCACAAAGCCCCGGTATCAAGTCTAAAACCCTAAGCAAACCTCGAAGCCCCGAGATTCCCGAGAAAAACAACTTTCTCCAGTCGAAACTCTGCTCGATTTAAGCCGGTTTTTCGTCAAATAAACTCCTTTCCAGGAACGAAACGCTGTCCAAATCACCACCCTATCAAGTGAGTTCATATCCCCATATTTTCATAATTTCTAGGGGGAATACAAGTATAACACAAGAACTTTGTGTTATAAAATCATTATTTCAAATCATGATAAAACGACATTAAATCATCAAAAATACTCAAAACATTAAACTCTTTTATAAACTTATATTTTTCCCCAAAATTCATGTTTGTATATATATGTATATAAATAAGATTTAAAAGGCTTAGGACTGATAACTCATTCTGGGTCCTTTTCCTTGTTTGGATGTGGGCTTATTGTACCGGTTATTTGTCCGAGTGTCGTTTAAATTTTACTTATATATAGAATTGTGTATGTATATAAATATAAAAGTTATTTCATCAGTTCAAATACCTTTTTAACATGTTGAGCAAGGGGTTACATGCAAAAATAGTTAAATACCGATTCAGAAAGTACATATAAATTATAATAGGTATAATTTATGATACATAGAACAATAATTCATGATTCAAGTATATTAGAATACACCGTTTTACAAGAAACAAGGGTTTTGATTCAAAACAAATCAAGGGTTTACAATTGTCAAATACATGTTCGGAATACTAGTTCAAGAACATATTGTCAATCATTTATTTCAGAATAATTGGGTTTTCATGACTAATATACATGTAACGTATATATGCTTTTTATGAGTCATTCAATTCAGGTTGTTTAATTCATTTAGACAACCAAGGTAAAGTCCTGATATTATAACCAGAATCTCCAGTCAGGGGATCGAAACAAGTTGTGTGTAGATCTATATCGGGATTGACAACCTCGCACTCAGGCTGCTAGCTACAGTCAGGCATACACGCCAATGAGTGGCAATTGTTATCAACAGTTTAAACGCCCACAAAGCGTTTGTTTCAGGCCATCATGTCTTAGTATGGTTATAATAAGTCATTAAAAAGATATTAACAATACGTTATTGTATAATCAACTAAACATAAGTACACCTTCAAAGTACCAGTTTACAGAATACAACTACAATAGTACAATACAGTTTTCAATAGCAGCTGGTGAAACCAGGCACACTCTCAGTTACAACTTTTACAAATACAGAACTTTGGTTTACAAATGGAACAGTTTTATGGGAATAAAACTACTTTTCATATACAACAGAAAATATAGGATTTTCTTGAACAGTTTACATATGCAAGATACAGAGACACCCTTTCAATCATAAATACTTATGCACTCACTCAACTCTATGTTGATACTCCCTTTTCAAATTACTTGTATTCTCTGGGAAACAATAAACAGGTACCCCCCGAGCTTTTTGAGAAGATGGAGCTACTTTGAGTCATATCTTCTTCTTTTCTATAACTATTTTGGTTTCAATATACAATGATTGAACACATGTAAATATTTATACTTTTTAAATACAATGGTTGTTTGTACTTTGATTACTATGATGCATGTGTTGTGATACTACAAATGAAGTCCTCCACCCCCAGACGTTTCCGCCGTTTGGTTTGGGGGTGTGACACTATTATCCAGGTCAGATGACATCTTTGGCTTCCCTTTTTCATTTTTCTTTTAATAGAACTCAATTCCAATGTCAACTCCTTCTTTTGTACAGATACCAACCATCTTTTTTTAATTATATGTTATAATTTGTTGTTAACTTTGATTTGATGGTGTACGGTTAGGGATAGATATATTCGTTTTGCAATTTTGGTAAGCATATTGCAAGATGAAGTTTGGTGGTTTGACCATGAACGAAAAAATATGTTTCCTTTTTTTTAATAGTGTTTCTTTAACCAGGCTTGTTTTAATGGTGTTTCTTACTGCTCAACATTTTTATGTTGAAATTTCCGTTTCATGGGGTTTATTCTTGGGATTTCAGATTATGCTTCTTTGTTTTGATTTTTACATTTCATGATTGTAATTTAGATTGGGACTCCAATACTCTCCAGGACAAGGTGCTAGGGATTATTTGATTCCATCAACACTCTACGTATTACATTTCTTCTAACATTATGCATGAAATTTATTGATTAAAATTTTGGTTATGCCTATTTTATTTCATTCAATTCATTTGCTTATTTTGCTCAGACCTCAAGTCACCTAGGCTATGTGTGATATTATGCTAATAAAAGATTTTCCAATAATAAAAAAATAGATATAGGAATGAATTTTTAGAACTCAACTGTTCTAGATTGGTCATGTTCGATGGAACATGGGTTGAACTAAAAGTGGTGGTGAATAGTATATGTAATTGTTTTCAATCTGTATATCGGTGTTTAGAACTGAAAGGGATTGTATATTTTGATAAACAACAAAGTTGTCGTCCATGGCAGCAAAGCAGCCATAGGTAAGTTCCGAATGAGTTATCTTCTTGCTTCCTAATGTGCCATGACTATCTTTGAAACTTTTTGTGTTGTGTGTGCTAATTTTGAAGTTTGATTGATGCAGGTCATTAAAGACCCATTTAAAGTACTCATGTTTACTTTAATACGGCATCTGAAAAAAATATAATTTGTTTTTCATTTTTTTCATATTGTAGCCACTTGCATAAAAGTGATCGAATATTTATACATTTCAAATAGGTATCTGGCAATGAAAATCCTTATATTCTTATTTCTATTGCCACCAAAATCTCCAATGTCAATGGTTGGTGCTATGAAATCTGTAATAGGAGGGTCTGAAGGAAAAGTCGCTTTTCTAAAAGCTCTAATGTTGATGTTTGGTATGTAATCTTATCCAATTATCTGATTGACTTTTTCACTTTTAGGAAATGAGGAGGTAAAGCTTGCATCTTTGACTACCTTAGCTTCTTACATTTCATGATCTGCAAATGTTAATTGACATGAAGTTGTTTCATTTATTATATCAGGTCTCAAGGAGAAGGAATCTATAAGAATTTGGTTTTTTGAACTTTTAAAATTGTGCTAAACTATATATATGCTTGGTTTTCATAATGCATGAGACTTTAGGTATGTACACCATTTTATACATTTAGAAATAGCATGGGGATTACATAAATTCATATTAGAGTAGAGAATGGAGGATGGAAAATGGTGCTTTTATGAGTAACAACTAAAAACTAAAAAGTTGCAAGTATTTCTTAAAGTAAAGAGTTTATGAGAAATGCTAAGCATTACGTCATTGTCTAGATCATTTTCTCCATGTTATGTTATGAATCTAAGAATCTAAATAGCATTTGTGTAATTTTATTTAAATTTCTTATGATGTACATGCCTTCTACAATAGCATGCTGACCTTTCCATGGCCTATAAAAGTAGCACCATCGAATTTTAGATGTTTGATGTAGTTACAAAATCCCTTTTATTCATTGTAGTTACATACTAGAATGACAAAGCTCTTTCACAAGAATGCCATTCACACTTGGAGAGGTACCTCCAATCAAATATGTGACATTTACTAATTTTAATTTTATTTTCCCATGAGTTGTGTAATTATATCGCTTTCTCTGTAGGTCATTACTTCGAGATTGCAGGAGTCGGGCCAAATCTAAGCCGAGGGACCAAAGTTGACAAACCATAAAGAGGTGTTTTATTTGTAAAAATCCTGAATATAAAAAAATGCGTTTTGTCCATCATAACAAGACAAAATGTTTTAGAATTTCCTTTCGTGTTCTGAATAATTTGTCGATCACCTAAAAATTGCAGTACGTTATTTGTAAAAATTCCAATGTATTGGATTCTGATGCTTTTTTATTATTATTTTTCCGGCAATCTGATATGTTTTACCATAACATCAAATCTTATTGGGTTTCTAAATGTTTCTATACCTATAAGCATTTGTTCTTATTTGCAGTCACAATTCTTTGAAAATGGACAATTATTAGTTAATTCGATTTTTTTTGTTTATAAGTTAGTAATGATGAACAAGGACTTCCAATAAGATTGCAGATTATAGGTCGTCCTTGTGCTGAAGCTACAATATTATGGGTGGTTGCTACACTTGAGCTCTTATTATACATACCTAAAAATATTTTAATTTAAGATTATTATAGGATTTTCATGTTCCAAAATTGATATGAAACTTTCCAACAAGATACAGGTACCAAATTTGTAAATTACTCTAAAATATTATCCCTTAATATAATTAAGGGTTGAGTGCAAGAAATAGGAACTTACTTTTGCCAATTAGTATATATTACAAACGATAACTAATCATGCTAGATATATATATTTGAAAGACTATTAAATGATATGAGGTTTCAAAATTTTGCAGACACATAAGGATTTTCATTGGACAATAGTTGACAACACTCAAGCTGGATGTAGTGGTAACGAACCACCACCTACATCTTTCCACATAGATAAAAGTATTATGCTTTTCAAGAGATTATAGATGGTCTCATTATTTATGGTACTAGCTTGAAAATATATAAAATTGCCAATAAAAACCTGACTTTTTATTAGAAAGCGTGGAGTGTCAATATTAAATGTGACTTCTTTAGGTTTTAAGCAGAATCTCTTCAATAATTTGGATTTTTTATTTTTTTTTTATTTTTTTAAAGTGAGTATTGCTTTAATACCTTATTATGTATAAATTCAGAAAGATGACAATAAAAAAATTGGCAATGTACTTTCACCGATTTGTTTCTTATAACATCCTACTTTAATTTCTTCATATAACAACATTGTACTTTGAAAAATCTACATAATTATAGCAATATCATTCAGATACAAACCTAAAAAGTAGATTCCATTGCCATAGTTTGCTAGATTTTTAAATTATAATGTTATAATAAGTGAAAAAATGAAAGTATAATATCAAAATAAATAGAAATGAGAGTATGATGCCATAACAAACAGTGATTATTGGAACTTAAATTATCAAAATAAGATTATTTAACTTAAAGTATCAAAATAAGATTATTTATCGGTTAATTAAAATTAGGAAATTAAAGTTGGGTTTTGAAAAGAAGAGAGAAAAAGGAAAAATAAAATCAAAAATAAATGGAGACCATAAATATGTTACAAAGTTTCTTTTTAATGAACTGTTCAATATCTTGAATGGTATCTTTGTGGTTTTATAGTTTGTGAATACAGGGTAAGTTTTAAGATTATTTAAGTATACCAATTTTGTGGTACAGGTGACCAATGCTTAAAGGTACACACTAAAACAATCATATTTTAAATGGCAAGAGAAAATGATTGTAAATGGCGTGCAGTTTAGTGTTATTCGTTGGGTGATTCATGGATCCACATTTGAAAATCTTCTACTAATACTTATTATTTTATCTATAATAGCAATTCATAACCCATAATAGCAATGTACTTACATTTTTTTATTGATAAGACTAATGTATCAACCACGAAAGCATTGTACTTTCATTTGTTCGCACCTAACATCAGTTATTAATGATTGAAACATCTACTTCTATTTTATTTTGTTTCTAAGCATCGTACATTCAAAGTCATCTATTTATAGCATCTTACTTTCATGACCCACCAAACATCCACAAAAAAAGTCGATCGTGTTAGCACATACCTCATCACTATTTACAATTAAAAGACAATGTTTCAAGATGACGAACATAAAAAAAGTGCATCACGTGTTTTTAGTTTACATTATGACACTAGAGAATGGTATACTGTTTTGTATGTCGTTAATACTTAAGTTTTCACAAAACAATGACATTTATTTCAGGACATGCGTTTTTGCATGTCATAAAACATTGTATGTTGTAATTTTTCTGTCATCAAATGCTTATCTTGTAGTAGTTTTTATATATAAGAGCATTCACAATGGAGAGTTTAATCAGATGCAGACAAAGCTAATTGTTATTTAATGGATAAAGTTTTACCATTGTAAGTTGTTACCATGATATTTAATTGATTTGAATTTTAATGGCTTTTGAACCCTTTAATGGAAAAAAAGTTTTTAATAATTAAATTAAAATTTGAATATGTTTTATTGAACTTTATAGACTTCAATATATTATAAGAAAAAAATTGATCGAGTTGCATGAAATATAGAATAATAATGTAGCAATCTATTCTATAGAATTTAATGAATAGCGGTTGCTCTAAGTTACAATTAACTTCTTTTATTTTAGAAAATGCTAAATTACATTTAAAAGCTAATAAACAGTTTTTTTTATCAAACCAAACGGTCATAAATATGCTTTTAACGGCTAGACATTATATAAATTGGATTGCAAGAAGCATGGATTACATCTATATCATATTATCATACCATACTTATAAAGGAGTCATTTTTCCTATCACCTCATGCATTTGAAACCCCCACACAAATTTCCAAGCACCTCATGCATTTGAAACCCCCACACCTTTTCACCTTCAAAGCAGTTAATCACACATCATGAAAGGTTTTATTACTTATATAATATGTTTAACAAACAGTTAATGGATAGTCTACTATAAAAATGTCATTCTCTTTTAGTAGACACACAAATATAAATCACATACAAATTTCACAAAGAAAACAAGTTTAAAGGTTTTCTGTTGGTTTTAGGGCTTTGGACCATTCTTGGAGTCATATTATTATGTTAAAGTTTTTAATTTGTAAGTTTGATATATATTAATTCTTTTTTTATATTTTTCTTGGTTTAAGTATTCTTTTAAGACAATCAATGTATGTTCTGGTTGAAACTTTAATGTAAATCAGATTAGATTCATGTTATCGATCACATGTTATGGAAAGTGATATAGAGAATATTTAACTAAATATTGTATATATGTTTATATGTTTGTGTTTCTTCAAAGTAATAATTAATTAAAAATCATGGATATGCAATATTATCCATAGTATCCATGTATGTCTCCTTTAAAATGCAAATTGTCTATTTTATCACTTTATATTTTAGTATATGTTTAACATTTTAATTATAATAATATGTGTCTTTTAAAAATTTTCTATCGTTTATTAATAATAATAAGTGGTTTTAAAACTAATAAACCATAATTATAAATAATAAAATCAAATTATAAAAATCATGGATAGGTCATATTATCCATTCAAGTCTCTTTTGAAATGCAAATTGTCTAACGTATCAGTTTATTATTTAGTGTATGTTTCACATTTTAATAGTAATATTAAGTGTTTCTTAAAAGTCTTCTTTAACTTATTAATTATAATAAGTGGTTTAAAACTAAAGAACAATAATTTTAAATGATAATAACATCAATTTATAAATTACATAACGTTAACAACAAATAAATTGTATTTTAAATGAACATCATTTTTGAAATTTGAAAATAATCGCATAAGTAAAAATTTAAATTAAACAATCATAACAATTGTTAAAAATAATATTAAATAGATAATTACATTTAATTTTATTAATGAGGAAGGTGGGTTGATGTCAATGTTAATGTAAATAACATAACCATTTTAAACATATATTTTTCAACATTTTAACAATATATTTTTAACCTACGTTGCACAACGCGCGTGAATTCGTCTAGTATACTTATAAAGGAAGCATTTTTCCTTTTACCACATTCATTTGAAACTCTCATGCATTTTTCCTTTCACCACATTCATTTGAAACTCCCATGACTTTTGAATTACTTTCTAATAATGATTATAAGTTGGTTAATAAGGTTAAATAAATATCAAACCTAAAGTGTAATCATATATAAATTAATTTCAATATTAAAAAATATCTTTACTTTTACATATAAAATTATATTTTTTAACTTTTAACATATTATACTTAATTTAGTAATTTTAATATATTGTTGGATGTAAACCATTATCATTTCAAAGCTATAACTTTTGAACAATTTGTATAAAATACTTAAATTATTAATTTAAATATAATATTACAGGGTCAACTTAAATATAAATTTTAGTTTAACTTAAACAACCCAAAGAATAATTTGGAAATACTTAAAAGTGATAAATTGTAGTTTCTTTCTAATAATGATTATAATTTGGTTAATAAGGTTAAATAAATTTCAAACCTAAAGTGTAACCATAAATAAACTAAAATTCAATATAAAATAATATATTACTTCTACTTATAAAGTTATGGCTTTAACTTTTAACAATTTATACTTAATTTATTAAATTTAATATGTTGTTTATATAAATCATTAGCAGTTTAAAGCTACAACTTCTAAACTGATTGAACAAAATACTTAAATTGTTAATTTAAATATAATATAAGAGTGTCAACTTAAATATAAATTTCAGTTCCACTTAAAAAAATCCAATGAATATTTTGTGAATAGTTAAAAATGATAAATTGTAGTGTTAAATGTAAAAATTAAATTGTAATCTCAATTTAACTAAAATATTTCCTAAATATATTTTTATAATCGTTAAAAGCTTTCAAATAAGTAGCTTAAAATAACTTATAATAACAATAGTTAAAAATAACTCGAAATAAATGATTATATTATTAACTTTAAAATCAAAAATAATGTTTGGTATTTTAAATAATTATAATGATAGAAATTAAAATGTTAAACAAATAAATTTTACAAAATTAATTAACAATAACATAACATTAAACCATATATTATATTTATTTTTATTCATGAGTAACTTGCAGATATAAGTCATTCAAATGATTGAGATTATGTAGTTATAGTAGATGTATATATTATCATATAATTAAAAACAATCAATATATTATATCAATTTAGTATACGAATTATTATATCAAAGTTAACAACAACGTTACTGTTATATTTAAAAATATATATATTTATAAATATTTCAACTATATAAGTTTTTCTGCGCAACGTGCGGGCATTCGCCTAGTCTATATCTATATCTATATTTATATCTATATATATATCTATCTATATATCTTATAAAACTAGCATTTTTCCTTGAATCTCATTCATTTGAAACTTCCAAAACCATTTTTTCTTGAACCTCATGCATTTGAAACTCCCAAGACTATTAAACTTACACAAATTAATTTATGAGTAATTGAAATATTTTGATTTGTAACTCTTAAAACTCTTCAAATCATGTTATTTAATTGATGCGTTAAATGAAATATTTAGCCTATATAAGAAATTTGTAGATTACATATTACATGTATTTCAACACAAAATTATAGATTATATTTGTAGGGTTTGAAGAGTTATGTGAGTGGTTCCATGGATGTAAGAAAGCAATTGCAACTTTTCCAAATATAAATTCACGTAAACTTAAATTGCCTACATGTAAAGTTGTAGATTTTAACCAAGGTTCAAATTTAGGTATGTTTGTAAATGTATACTTAAGATCATTTTTTAAGTTTATGTGTTATGCATCTTTCTATAATCATAGAATTATGATGTGGGATTGATAATTACTTCTAATGAGCTTTTGGTAAATCAATCATCAAGTTATTTATCAGTTAAAGCAATTAACTTTGTTAACATGTATGTATCTGTATGTTGTCTCTCTCTTTTTTTATGTTAAGAAAATATATTTTATATACAAGAGAACATTGTTCAACATGTATTTTATGTTATGTATATACTATGTTAGTTTATATCGATTAATTTGTTGTAAATAACATCGATGGAGTTTTTTATAATTGATTTTGATAAAAGGAATTTACACTTATTATTCCAAATTGTTGGTGATAATGACGAATTAAAACGAATGATTTTTAATATGATATGACTTTATTGTTGAAAACCAATAATTATGTGTGTTATAAAAATAAATTCTTTATGTTCTACCAAAATTTATATGGATGTACCCAATTTTAAATGTTTTTCTATATATCTTATAAAGATAGCATTTTTCCTTGAATCTCATTCATTTGAAACTTCCAAGTCCATTTTTCCTTGAACCGCATGCATTTGAAACTCCCAAGACTATTAAACTTATACAAATTAATTTATGAGTAATTGAAATATTTTGATTTGTAACTATTAAAACTCTTCAAATCATGTTATTTAATTGATGCGTTAAATGAAATATTTAGCCTATATAAGAAATTTGTAGATTACATATTACATGTATTTCAACACAAAATTATAGATTATATTTGTAGGGTTTGAAGAGTTATGTGAGTGGTTCCGTGGATGTAAGAAAGCAATTGCAACTTTTTCAAATATAAATTCACGTAAACTTAAATTGCCTACATGTAAAGTTGTAGATTTTAACCAAGGTTCAAATTTAAGTATGTTTGTAAATGTATACTTAAGATCATTTTTTAAGTTTATGTGTTATGCATCTTTCTATAATCACAAAATGATGAAGTGGGATTGATAATTACTTCTCATGAGCTTTTGGTAAATCAATCATCAAGTTATTTATCAGTTAAAGCAATTAACTTTGTTAACATGTATGTATCTGTATGTTGTCTCTCTCTTTTTTTATGTTAAGAAAATATATTTTATATACAAGAGAACATTGTTCAACATGTATTTTATGTTATGTATATACTATGTTAGTTTATATCGATTAATTTGTTGTAAATAACATCGATGGAGTTTTTTATAATTGATTTTGATAAAAGGAATTTACACTTATTATTCCAAATTGTTGGTGATAATGACGAATTAAAACGAATGATTTTTAATATGATATGACTTTATTGTTGAAAACCAATAATTATGTGTGTTATAAAAATAAATTCTTTATGTTCTACCAAAATTTATATGGATGTACCCAATTTTAAATGTTTTTCTATATATCTTATAAAGATAGCATTTTTCCTTGAATCTCATTCATTTGAAACTTCCAAGTCCATTTTTCCTTGAACCGCATGCATTTGAAACTCCCAAGACGATTAAACTTATACAAATTAATTTATGAGTAATTGAAATATTTTGATTTGTAACTCTTAAAACTCTTCAAATCATGTTATTTAATTGATGCGTTAAATGAAATATTTAGCCTATATAAGAAATTTGTAGATTACATATTACATGTATTTCAACACAAAATTATAGATTATATTTGTAGGGTTTGAAGAGTTATGTGAGTGGTTCCATGGATGTAAGAAAGCAATTGCAACTTTTTCAAATATAAATTCACGTAAACTTAAATTGCCTACATGTAAAGTTGTAGATTTTAACCAAGGTTCAAATTTAAGTATGTTTTTAAATGTATACTTAAGATCATTTTTTAAGTTTATGTGTTATGCATCTTTCTATAATCACAAAATGATGAAGTGGGATTGATAATTACTTCTCATGAGCTTTTGGTAAATCAATCATCAAGTTATTTATCAGTTAAAGCAATTAACTTTGTTAACATGTATGTATCTGTATGTTGTCTCTCTCTTTTTTTATGTTAAGAAAATATATTTTATATACAAGAGAACATTGTTCAACATGTATTTTATGTTATGTATATACTATGTTAGTTTATATCGATTAATTTGTTGTAAATAACATCGATGGAGTTTTTTATAATTGATTTTGATAAAAGGAATTTACACTTATTATTCCAAATTGTTGGTGATAATGACGAATTAAAACGAATGATTTTTAATACGATATGACTTTATTGTTGAAAACCAATAATTATGTGTGTTATAAAAATAAATTCTTTATGTTCTACCAAAATTTATATGGATGTACCCAATTTTAAATGTTTTTCTATATATCTTATAAAGATTGCATTTTTCCTTGAATCTCATTCATTTGAAACTTCCAAGTCCATTTTTCCTTGAACCTCATGCATTTGAAACTCCCAAGACTACTAAACTTATACAAATTAATTTATGAGTAATTGAAATATTTTGATTTGTAACTCTTAAAACTCTTCAAATCATGTTATTTAATTGATGCGTTAAATGAAATATTTAGCCTATATAAGAAATTTGTAGATTACATATTACATGTATTTCAACACAAAATTATAGATTATATTTGTAGGGTTTGAAGAGTTATGTGAGTGGTTCCATGGATGTAAGAAAGCAATTGCAACTTTTCCAAATATAAATTCACGTAAACTTAAATTGCCTACATGTAAAGTTGTAGATTTTAACCAAGGTTCAAATTTAGGTATGTTTGTAAATGTATACTTAAGATCATTTTTTAAGTTTATGTGTTATGCATCTTTCTATAATCACAGAATGATGATGTGGGATTGATAATTACTTCTAATGAGCTTTTGGTAAATCAATCATCAAGTTATTTATTAGTTAAAGCACTTAACTTTGTTAACATGTATGTATCTGTATGTTGTCTCTCTCTTTTTTTATGTTAAGAAAATATATTTTATATACAAGAGAACATTGTTCAACATGTATTTTATGTTATGTATATACTATGTTAGTTTATATCGATTAATTTGTTGTAAATAACATCGATGGAGTTTTTTATAATTGATTTTGATAAAAGGAATTTACACTTATTATTCCAAATTGTTGGTGATAATGACGAATTAAAACGAATGATTTTTAATATGATATGACTTTATTGTTGAAAACCAATAATTATGTGTGTTATAAAAATAAATTCTTTATGTTCTACCAAAATTTATATGGATGTACCCAATTTTAAATGTTTTTCTATATATCTTATAAAGATAGCATTTTTCCTTGAATCTCATTCATTTGAAACTTCCAAGTCCATTTTTCCTTGAACCTCATGCATTTGAAACTCCCAAGACTATTAAACTTATACAAATTAATTTATGAGTAATTGAAATATTTTGATTTGTAACTCTTACAACTCTTCAAATCATGTTATTTAATTGATGCGTTAAATGAAATATTTAACCTATATAAGAAATTTGTAGATTACATATTACATGTATTTCAACACAAAATTATAGATTATATTTGTAGGGTTTGAAGAGTTATGTGAGTGGTTCCATGGATGTAAGAAAGCAATTGCAACTTTTCCAAATATAAATTCACGTAAACTTAAATTGCCTACATGTAAAGTTGTAGATTTTAACCAAGGTTCAAATTTAGGTATGTTTGTAAATGTATACTTAAGATCATTTTTTAAGTTTATGTGTTATGCATCTTTCTATAATCATAGAATTATGATGTGGGATTGATAATTATTTCTAATGAACTTTTGGTAAATCAATCATCAAGTTATTTATCAGTTAAAGCAATTAACTTTGTTAACATGTATGTATCTGTATGTTGTCTCTCTCTTTTTTTATGTTAAGAAAATATATTTTATATACAAGAGAACATTGTTCAACATGTATTTTATGTTATGTATATACTATGTTAGTTTATATCGATTAATTTGTTGTAAATAACATCGATGGAGTTTTTTATAATTGATTTTGATAAAAGGAATTTACACTTATTATTCCAAATTGTTGGTGATAATGACGAATTAAAACGAATGATTTTTAATATGATATGACTTTATTGTTGAAAACCAATAATTATGTGTGTTATAAAAATAAATTCTTTATGTTCTACCAAAATTTATATGGATGTACCCAATTTTAAATGTTTTTCTATATATCTTATAAAGATAGCATTTTTCCTTGAATCTCATTCATTTGAAACTTCCAAGTCCATTTTTCCTTGAACCGCATGCATTTGAAACTCCCAATACTATTAAACTTATACAAATTAATTTATGAGTAATTGAAATATTTTGATTTGTAATTCTTAAAACTCTTCAAATCATGTTATTTAATTGATGCGTTAAATGAAATATTTAGCCTATATAAGAAATTTGTAGATTACATATTACATGTATTTCAACACAAAATTATAGATTATATTTGTAGGGTTTGAAGAGTTATGTGAGTGGTTCCATGGATGTAAGAAAGCAATAGCAACTTTTTCAAATATAAATTCACGTAAACTTAAATTGCCTACATGTAAAGTTGTAGATTTTAACCAAGGTTCAAATTTAAGTATGTTTGTAAATGTATACTTAAGATCATTTTTTAAGTTTATGTGTTATGCATCTTTCTATAATCACAAAATGATGAAGTGGGATTGATAATTACTTCTCATGAGCTTTTGGTAAATCAATCATCAAGTTATTTATCAGTTAAAGCAATTAACTTTGTTAACATGTATGTATCTGTATGTTGTCTCTCTCTTTTTTTATGTTAAGAAAATATATTTTATATACAAGAGAACATTGTTCAACATGTATTTTATGTTATGTATATACTATGTTAGTTTATATCGATTAATTTGTTGTAAATAACATCGATGGAGTTTTTTATAATTGATTTTGATAAAAGGAATTTACACTTATTATTCCAAATTGTTGGTGATAATGACGAATTAAAACGAATGATTTTTAATATGATATGACTTTATTGTTGAAAACCAATAATTATGTGTGTTATAAAAATAAATTCTTTATGTTCTACCAAAATTTATATGGATGTACCCAATTTTAAATGTTTTTCTATATATCTTATAAAGATAGCATTTTTCCTTGAATCTCATTCATTTGAAACTTCCAAGTCCATTTTTCCTTGAACCTCATGCATTTGAAACTCCCAAGACTATTAAACTTATACAAATTAATTTATGAGTAATTGAAATATTTTGATTTGTAACTCTTAAAACTCTTCAAATCATGTTATTTAATTGATGCGTTAAATGAAATATTTAGCCTATATAAGAAATTTGTAGATTACATATTACATGCATTTCAACACAAAATTATAGATTATATTTGTAGGGTTTGAAGAGTTATGTGAGTGGTTCCATGGATGTAAGAAAGCAATTGCAACTTTACCAAATATAAATTCACGTAAACTTAAATTGCCTACATGTAAAGTTGTAGATTTTAACCAAGGTTCAAATTTAGGTATGTTTGTAAATGTATACTTAAGATCATTTTTTAAGTTTATGTGTTATGCATCTTTCTATAATCACAGAATGATGATGTGGGATTGATAATTACTTCTAATAAGCTTTTGGTAAATCAATCATCAAGTTATTTATCAGTTAAAGCAATTAACTTTGTTAACATGTATGTATCTGTATGTTGTCTCACTCTTTTTTTATGTTAAGAAAATATATTTTATATACAAGAGAACATTGTTCAACATGTATTTTATGTTATGTATATACTATGTTAGTTTATATCGATTAATTTGTTGTAAATAACATCGATGGAGTTTTTTATAATTGATTTTGATAAAAGGAATTTACACTTATTATTCCAAATTGTTTTTGATAATGACGAATTAAAACGAATGATTTTTAATATGATATGACTTTATTGTTGAAAACCAATAATTATGTGTGTTATAAAAATAAATTCTTTATGTTCTACCAAAATTTATATGGATGTACCCAATTTTAAATGCTTTTCTATATATCTTATAAAGATAGCATTTTTCCTTGAATCTCATTCATTTGAAACTTCCAAGTCCATTTTTCCTTGAACCTCATGCATTTGAAACTCCCAAGACTATTAAACTTATACAAATTAATTTATGAGTAATTGAAATATTTTGATTTGTAACTCTTAAAACTCTTCAAATCATGTTATTTAATTGATGCGTTAAATGAAATATTTAGCCTATATAAGAAATTTGTAGATTACATATTACATGTATTTCAAGACAAAATTATAGATTATATTTGTAGGGTTTGAAGAGTTATGTGAGTGGTTCCGTGGATGTAAGAAAGCAATTGCAACTTTTCCAAATATAAATTCACGTAAACTTAAATTGCCTACATGTAAAGTTGTAGATTTTAACCAAGGTTCAAATTTAGGTATGTTTGTAAATGTATACTTAAGATCATTTTTTAAGTTTATGTGTTATGCATCTTTCTATAATCACAGAATGATGATGTGGGATTGATAATTACTTCTAATGAGCTTTTGGTAAATCAATCATCAAGTTATTTATCAGTTAAAGCAATTAAGTTTGTTAACATGTATGTATCTGTATGTTGTCTCTCTCTTTTTTTATGTTAAGAAAATATATTTTATATACAAGAGAACATTGTTCAACATGTATTTTATGTTATGTATATACTATGTTAGTTTATATCGATTAATTTGTTGTAAATAACATCGATGGAGTTTTTTATAATTGATTTTGATAAAAGGAATTTACACTTATTATTCCAAATTGTTGGTGATAATGACGAATTAAAACGAATGATTTTTAATATGATATGACTTTATTGTTGAAAACCAATAATTATGTGTGTTATAAAAATAAATTCTTTATGTTCTACCAAAATTTATATGGATGTACCCAATTTTAAATGTTTTTCTATATATCTTATAAAGATAGCATTTTTCCTTGAATCTCATTCATTTGAAACTTCCAAATCCATTTTTCCTTGAACCTCAAGCATTTGAAACTCCCAAGACTATTAAACTTATACAAATTAATTTATGAGTAATTGAAATATTTTGATTTGTAACTCTTAAAACTCTTCAAATCATGTTATTTAATTGATGCGTTAAATGAAATATTTAGCCTATATAAGAAATTTGTAGATTACATATTACATGTATTTCAAGACAAAATTATAGATTATATTTGTAGGGTTTGAAGAGTTATGTGAGTGGTTCCGTGGATGTAAGAAAGCAATTGCAACTTTTCCAAATATAAATTCACGTAAACTTAAATTGCCTACATGTAAAGTTGTAGATTTTAACCAAGGTTCAAATTTAGGTATGTTTGTAAATGTATACTTAAGATCATTTTTTAAGTTTGTGTGTTATGCATCTTTCTATAATCACAGAATGATGATGTGGGATTGATAATTACTTCTCATGAACTTTTGGTAAATCAATCATCAAGTTATTTATCAGTTAAAGCAATTAACTTTGTTAACATGTATGTATCTGTATGTTGTCTCTCTCTTTTTTTATGTTAAGAAAATATATTTTATATACAAGAGAACATTGTTCAACATGTATTTTATGTTATGTATATACTATGTTAGTTTATATCGATTAATTTGTTGTAAATAACATCGATGGAGTTTTTTATAATTGATTTTGATAAAAGGAATTTACACTTATTATTCCAAATTGTTGGTGATAATGACGAATTAAAACGAATGATTTTTAATATGATATGACTTTATTGTTGAAAACCAATAATTATGTGTGTTATAAAAATAAATTCTTTATGTTCTACCAAAATTTATATGGATGTACCCAATTTTAAATGTTTTTCTATATATCTTATAAAGATAGCATTTTTCCTTGAATCTCATTCATTTGAAACTTCAAAATCCATTTTTCCTTGAACCTCAAGCATTTGAAACTCCCAAGACTATTAAACTTATACAAATTAATTTATGAGTAATTGAAATATTTTGATTTGTAACTCTTAAAACTCTTCAAATCATGTTATTTAATTGATGCGTTAAATGAAATATTTAGCCTATATAAGAAATTTGTAGATTACATATTACATGCATTTCAACACAAAATTATAGATTATATTTGTAGGGTTTGAAGAGTTATGTGAGTGGTTCCGTGGATGTAAGTAAGCAATTGCAACTTTTCCAAATATAAATTCACGTAAACTTAAATTGCCTACATGTAAAGTTGTAGATTTTAACCAAGGTTCAAATTTAGGTATGTTTGTAAATGTATACTTAAGATCATTATTTAAGTTTATGTGTTATGCATCTTTCTATAATCACAGAATGATGATGTGGGATTGATAATTACTTCTAATAAGCTTTTGGTAAATCAATCATCAAGTTATTTATCAGTTAAAGCAATTAACTTTGTTAACATGTATGTATCTGTATGTTGTCTCACTCTTTTTTTATGTTAAGAAAATATAATTTATATACAAGAGAATATTGTTCAACATGTATTTTATGTTATGTATATACTATGTTAGTTTATATCGATTAATTTGTTGTAAATAACATCGATGGAGTTTTTTATAATTGATTTTGATAAAAGGAATTTACACTTATTATTCAAAATTGTTGGTGATAATGACGAATTAAAACGAATGATTTTTAATATGATATGACTTTATTGTTGAAAACCAATAATTATGTGTGTTATAAAAATAAATTTTTTATGTTCTACCAAAATTTATATGGATGTACCCAATTTTAAATGCTTTTCTATATATCTTATAAAGATAGCATTTTTCCTTGAATCTCATTCATTTGAAACTTCCAAGTCCATTTTTCCTTGAACCTCATGCATTTGAAACTCCCAAGACTATTAAACTTATACAAATTAATTTATGAGTAATTGAAATATTTTGATTTGTAACTCTTAAAACTCTTCAAATCATGTTATTTAATTGATGCGTTAAATGAAATATTTAG
Source organism: Lactuca virosa (assembly GCF_052849685.1). Lineage (NCBI taxonomy): Eukaryota > Viridiplantae > Streptophyta > Magnoliopsida > Asterales > Asteraceae > Lactuca > Lactuca virosa. The sequence goes on from NC_136429.1 coordinate 469,809,148, forward strand.
CCTATATAAGAAATTTGTAGATTACGTATTACATGTATTTCAACACAAAATTATAGATTATATTTGTAGGGTTTGAAGAGTTATGTGAGTGGTTCCGTGGATGTAAGAAAGCAATTGCAACTTTTCCAAATATAAATTCACGTAAACTTAAATTGCCTACATGTAAAGTTGTAGATTTTAACCAAGGTTCAAATTTAGGTATGTTTGTAAATGTATACTTAAGATCATTTTTTAAGTTTATGTGTTATGCATCTTTCTATAATCACAGAATGATGATGTGGGATTGATAATTACTTCTAATGAGCTTTTGGTAAATCAATCATCAAGTTATTTATCAGTTAAAGCAATTAACTTTGTTAACATGTATGTATCTGTATGTTGTCTCTCTCTTTTTTTATGTTAAGAAAATATATTTTATATACAAGAGAACATTGTTCAACATGTATTTTATGTTATGTATATACTATGTTAGTTTATATCGATTAATTTGTTGTAAATAACATCGATGGAGTTTTTTATAATTGATTTTGATAAAAGGAATTTACACTTATTATTCCAAATTGTTGGTGATAATGACGAATTAAAACGAATGATTTTTAATATGATATGACTTTATTGTTGAAAACCAATAATTATGTGTGTTATAAAAATAAATTCTTTATGTTCTACCAAAATTTATATGGATGTACCCAATTTTAAATGCTTTTCTATATATCTTATAAAGATAGCATTTTTCCTTGAATCTCATTCATTTGAAACTTCCAAGTCCATTTTTCCTTGAACCTCATGCATTTGAAACTCCCAAGACTATTAAACTTATACAAATTAATTTATGAGTAATTGAAATATTTTGATTTGTAACTCTTAAAACTCTTCAAATCATGTTATTTAATTGATGCGTTAAATGAAATATTTAGCCTATATAAGAAATTTGTAGATTACATATTACATGTATTTCAACACAAAATTATAGATTATATTTGTAGGGTTTGAAGAGTTATGTGAGTGGTTCCGTGGATGTAAGAAAGCAATTGCAACTTTTCCAAATATAAATTCACGTAAACTTAAATTGCCTACATGTAAAGTTGTAGATTTTAACCAAGGTTCAAATTTAGGTATGTTTGTAAATGTATACTTAAGATCATTTTTTAAGTTTATGTGTTATGCATCTTTCTATAATCACAGAATGATGATGTGGGATTGATAATTACTTCTAATGAGCTTTTGGTAAATCAATCATCAAGTTATTTATCAGTTAAAGCAATTAACTTTGTTAACATGTATGTATCTGTATGTTGTCTCTCTCTTTTTTTATGTTAAGAAAATATATTTTATATACAAGAGAACATTGTTCAACATGTATTTTATGTTATGTATATACTATGTTAGTTTATATCGATTAATTTGTTGTAAATAACATCGATGGAGTTTTTTATAATTGATTTTGATAAAAGGAATTTACACTTATTATTCCAAATTGTTGGTGATAATGACGAATTAAAACGAATGATTTTTAATATGATATGACTTTATTGTTGAAAACCAATAATTATGTGTGTTATAAAAATAAATTCTTTATGTTCTACCAAAATTTATATGGATGTACCCAATTTTAAATGTTTTTCTATATATCTTATAAATATAGCATTTTTCCTTGAATCTCATTCATTTGAAACTTCCAAGTCCATTTTTCCTTGAACCTCATGCATTTGAAACTCCCAAGACTATTAAACTTATACAAATTAATTTATGAGTAATTGAAATATTTTGATTTGTAACTCTTAAAACTCTTCAAATCATGTTATTTAATTGATGCGTTAAATGAAATATTTAGCCTATATAAGAAATTTATAGATTACATATTACATGTATTTCAACACAAAATTATAGATTATATTTGTAGGGTTTGAAGAGTTATGTGAGTGGTTCCATGGATGTAAGAAAGCAATTGCAACTTTTTCAAATATAAATTCACGTAAACTCAAATTGGGTACATGTAAAGTTGTAGATTTTAACCAAGGTTCAAATTTAAGTATGTTTGTAAATGTATACTTAAGATCATTTTTTAAGTTTATGTGTTATGCATCTTTCTATAATCACAAAATGATGAAGTGAGATTGATAATTACTTCTCATGAGCTTTTGGTAAATCAATCATCAAGTTATTTATCAGTTAAAGCAATTAACTTTGTTAACATGTATGTATCTTTATGTTGTCTCTCTCTTTTTTTATGTTAAGAAAATATATTTTATATACAAGAGAACATTGTTCAACATGTATTTTATGTTATATATACTATGTTAGTTTATATCGATTAATTTGTTGTAAATAACATCGATGGAGTTTTTTATAATTGATTTTGATAAAAGGAGTTTACACTTATTATTCCAAATTGTTGGTGATAATGATGGATTAAAACGAATGATTTTTAATATAATATGACTTTATTATTGAAAACCAATAATTATGTGTGTTATAAAAATAAATTCTTTATGTTCTACCAAAATTTATATGGATGTACCCAATTTTAAATGTTTTTATAGTAATAAAAATAGATTATCTTATTACATTTGTCAATTTCCTTTTTCCATATTCGTTCTTTATCGCAAAGGAAAAATAAAATAAATAAAATATTAATATTTTCATAAGAAATATAAGTAATAAAAATATACCTCAAGTGTAACACTCCTCCTCCCCTAATCCATTCTTAACATATTTTTTTAAGATTGGTCGCAATACATAACAATTACTATAGTTTTGAAATTTAAATCACCATTTTATTTGGATCGTTCATTCTCTTCCAATATTTCATAGATTTAAAGAAAAAAATGTAGTACAATAAAAAAGTATGATAGTTTTTTTTTTCAATATAATAATGAAAAATTTCAAATAAATAGTTTTTAATTAGTAAAAAGTAATAATTGTTTAAAATAATGTAAAACAAAATAATAGATTATATTATATTAAAAAATTATTATTATTTGAAATAATAAATATAGTTTAAAATAATTTTAAATCAAAAACTTAATTCATTTTGATTCAAACAGAACTTTTTATATCTTTCTTATCGTATATTTAAAATTATTATAATATTAGTTACCACTTAGTATAAAAATTATTATTTCAATGATAAATACTTATATTATTGTTTATATAACATATAATTGTTAATATTTATATTACATTATTGGGCATAAATCAAGAGTTTAAAACTTCCACTACAACTCAATAGTTTTTTTACTTAAATGTAATTATGATTTCAAATTTAATGTAATTTACCTTTATATTTTCCACTACATTCAAAAGTTTTTTAAACTTATGGTTATTAACGTGCGATGCTTTTTATTTTCCACTTATTTATTATATACATTGTAGCTATATTAGTAGTATATAAGTAAATTTTGATTAAAAAATAATATGTTTGAAATGATTTGTGATTCAAAATAAAAGTTAAAAAAAAATAAGTTTTATCGCATCAATTGTTATTTCAACGCAAATTTTTTATAACAATGTTTCTATATATCAAATGTATGTTTTTTACTAAATATTCATTTTGAATGATTTCTAAGTGTTGAATAAGTTTTGTTTGATGTAAATATTATAATGTTGTAGTGTTTTTATTTTATTAAAAGCTATAATGTTTTTCATATTATTTGTTATTTGTTTCATATACTAATCAGCATACGTTTTATATATAATTTCCACAACTTAAAACGTTCTATAAAATCATCAAAAGTTGTAGTATTTATTTTTTCATACTACTTTGTTATTTTATACATAGAAATCAATATATGTTGGATATATAATTTACACAACATAAAACAGTCTATAAAATCATGAATTAATAGTGGAAATAACTAATGATATAAATTTATTAAAAATAATAAAACTAATATGTTAACTATAGACTTTGTTTTGCTACTGACGTTGGTTTTTACATGTATAAATATTAAATCACAATTTGTTAAATGTTCTTATTTTAATTAATTAATTATATTCACGCGCAACGCGCGGGGATTCGACTAGTATACTTATAAAGGAAGCTATTTTCCTTTCACCACATTCATTTGAAACTCCCATGTATTTTTCCTTTCACCACATTCATTTGAAACTCCCATAACTTTTCAATTTCTTTTGAATAATGATTATAAGCTGGTTAATAAGATTAAATAAATATCAAACCTAAAGTGTAATCATATATAAACTAAATTTCAATATTAAAGGAATATCTTTAATTGTACTTATAAAATTATGTTTTTTTAACTTTTAACATATTATACTTAATTTATTAGTTTTAATATATTGTTAGATGTAAACCATTATTATTTTAAAGCTACAACTTTTGAATAATTTTTTATAAAATAATTAAATTATAAATTTAAATATAACATTACAGGATCAACTTATATATAAATTTTAGTTTAACTTAAACAACCTAAAGAATATTTTATAAATAGTTAAAAGTGATAAATTGTATTGTCTTTCTAATACTGATTATATGTTGGTTAATAAGGTTAAATAAATATCAAACCTAATGTATAATCATAAATAAACTAAATTTCAATATTGAAATAATATCTTTATTTCTACTTATAAAGTTATGTCTTTAACTTTTAACATATTATACTTAATTTATTAGATTTAATATGTTGTTGTATGTAAACCATTATCAATTTAAAGCTACAACTTTTGAATAGTTTTACCAAAATACTTAAATTATTAATTTAAATATAACATTACAGTGTCAACTTAAATATAAATTTCAGTTTCACTTAAAAAATACAATGAATATTTTGTGAATAGTTAAAACTGATTATATGTAGTGCTAAATGCAAAAACTAAATTATAATCTCAATTTAACTAAAATATTTCCTTAAAATATTTGTATAATCGTTAAAAGTTTTCAAATAAGTAGCTTAAAATAACTTACAATAACAATAGTTAAAAATAACTTTATATAAATGATTATATTGTTACCTTTAAAATCAAAAACAATCTTTGATGTTTTAAATAATTATAATGATAGAAATTAAAACGTTAAGCAAATAAATTTTAAAAAATTAATTAACAATAACAACAACTATAAATAACATTAAACCATATATTATATTTAATTTTAATTATGGGTAACTTGCGGTTAGAATTCATTCAAAGTGTTGAGATTATGCAGTTATAATAGATGAATATATTATCATATAATTCAAAATAATCAATATATTATATATATTTAGTATATAAATTATTATATCAAATTTAACAACAACGTTATTGTTATATTTAAAAAAAACATATATTTGTAAAGATTTCAATTATATAGGTGTTTATGCGCAACACATGGGCATTCGTCTACTATCTTATAATAGAAGCATTTTTTTAAGCACCACCTTGATTTGAAACTCATTTGTCTTTTCATATTCTCAAATGACTATATTTCTAAACTCCACATTGATTTGAAACTCGTTTGTCTTTTCATATTCTCAAATGACTTTTCAAATGTCTTCTAAATAATTGATTTAACATTAAACACCAAATGTCACACCCACAAACCAAGGATAACGAAAACGTCCGGGGGTAGCGGACTTCATGTATATTATCATAACAACGAGTATAATAGTGACCAAAGCAAATACAACCATCATAATATAATTGAGATAGTTACACCATAGTATGAGTTTACATATTTCAAAATCAATTACACTATGATGACAAAAGATAATATTTGACGACTTAACGTCCCATCCTCAAAAGCTGTTGATTTACTGATTCACTGATTTCCTGAGAATACAAGTAGTTTTGAAAAAAGTGTCAACAATTAAGTTGGTAAGTTCATAAGCTTTTGGATGTAGAGTTTGAAAACCTTTGTTTGTAAATGTAATGTATACTTCAAGAAAATCCAAAGTTTTCCTTATAAAATGTTTGTAGCCTTAAATCCGAAGACCGAATGTATGTGTGTGTTTTGTACTTGTAACGTGTTCGTTATTGTAATGTATACCCAAGAAAAATCCAATATTTTCCATATAAAAACTTATGTAGTCTTAAATCCCAAGACTGAATGTATGAGTGTTTTGTACTTATAACGTGTTTGTAATTGTAATGTATACCCAAGAAAAATCCAATATTTTCCTTATAAAAAGTTATGTAGTCTTAAATCCAAAGACTGAATGTATGAGTGTTTTGTACTTGTAACGTGTTTGTAATTGTAATGTATACCCAAGAAAAATCCAATATTTTCCTTATAAAAAGTTATGCAGTCTTAAATCCCAAGACTGAATGTATGAGTGTTTTTTACTTGTAATGTGTTTGTAAGCAGTTTCAAAATAGGTAAAACCCCTTTTTAAAGTAGAAATTCCCGTAAAGTATATGTGTCGTTATCTCTCTATGTGAGTCGCTATAACCATACTATAACAGAGATGCCTGATGCGACGTTCTTCAGGCGTCAGAATCGAAATGACATTTGTCACCCCCGATCGGCCGATTGAACTTTTGCAAGCAGCATGGGTGTGGGTTGTCAATCCCAATATAGATCTATACACAATTATCACACTCTCCCTACAAGAGACTCTGGTTAGAACTGTTCAGGAAATTTTAACCCGTACTCTAAGAGTATGATGAAGACTAGTCTCACGAATTACGATAACGGGTTTACGTGTAGTATGCGTGCAAAACCTTTTCTGTGGTGGAATTAAAATCCCCTTTTGTGTAGTATGTTTGTATTGTAAAAATCCATAAACTATATGTATTATAGTTTATTGTACTTATTTGAAGTCTATGAAAACCCTTATCATGAATGACTAATTTCTGTTTATGGTGTTAGACTAACAAGAAATACATTCAAAATTTAGAAACTTATTGTTATGCACTTTGCTCAACATGCTACAAAGTGTTGTTAATATTGTAAGCTATGTAACTAGTTTTTAACCTTTCTGCACTGTTTTAGAAAAATTATAGAAAAATCATACGAAGTCGAAAACTGAATCCGTAAACTCTAAGAGTTTAGAAAATGTGTCTAGTTTATTCATCATGTTTATTATGATTTTTAGAAGTCGCTAACATGTGTGAAAATGTTCATATTCACAGACTGGTCCGAATTCATTTCTGAAATGATAGGCAGTTTTCAAAAAAATCACCATAAATTGTAGAAAAATCGTATGGAGATGTGAAAGTAGTCATTAGAAAGGTATAAACCTGAGCTACTTGCGTATTAAACAGTTTTGAAAGATATTAAGTTTAAATGGTCAAAACAGTCTGTAAATAGGACTCGAATTTTCTGTGAAAAGCTTAAGTATGAGTTTAAGTTGTGTTAAGGTGATTTAACTTGTATTCTTCCCCAAAAACTTGAATAAAACATGAAAATTTAGGGGTATGAACTCACCTTGAGTGGTTCCCTAAGATGGATGTTGGAGGAATGAGGTTTCCAAGTCAAGAACACTTGGAGAAAGCTTGAGGACTTGAAGATCCTAAGAACCATTAGGATGACATTTGTCACACCCTCGAACCGTCGGAACGGACGGCGGAAACGTCCGGGGGCGGGTGACGTCATGCGTAGTATCACAACAGTTGTATCATAGTAAGCGTAGTAAACACAACCATTACATTATAATAAAAATATTTACATTTTTTGAAAACATAGTTTGTTCGTAACAGTATATATAACAAAAGTAAAAGACGTGACTCCAAAATGCTCCGTCTTCTCCAAAAGTTGGCAAGAGTACCTGTCTATTGTTGCCCTGAGAATACAAGCAGTTTTAAAATATCAGCATAAAGATGGTGAGTTCATAAGGGTTTAGTTCTGGTAAAAGAAATGTTTCTTTGATCCTTTGAAAAGTGTTTCCCAAGAAAATCCTATATTTTCTTATGAAAGATGTTTGTTTATCCAATAGTTGTATGTTAAACAGTTCGTTAATGAAAGGTTGTGTTCTCCCAGGAAAATCCTATATTTTCCTTAAAAGTTGATAGTTGGTTTTCTGTTCTTGTATGAGGTGTACAAGTATCTACCATACTTGTATCGTTAGATGTAGTTTCCTTGAAAAACCCTGTTTGCTCTCTGTGAGGTGTATTAGCCTTATTACATAAATAAAACTAATAAATAAGTAGTGAACTAAATCCTATGGGTATTATCAATACCCTCTAGTAATCAAATCGGTTATTACTTTGAGGTTAGTTCACTTGTTACGTTATTACAAACGTAAGTTCTGTTATCTAGGTTGCGAGTGTCATAACCGTACTTAGACTTGATATGGCACGTAACGGGGCCAGTATATTTTATGACTTTGTCACCCGTAGACCTGGCGGTCCCACTATAGCTAGCAGCGAGGTGCGGGATAGTCAGTCCCGTATAGATCTATACACGATAGTCAGGCTCTCCCTACAAGAGATTCTGGTTACAAGTGCTAGTCCTACACTCTCGAATCCGGTGGGAGTGTTACCAAGGACGTGTCTCCAACTTTAGACTAACAATTTGCATGTAATAATACCGAAAATAATGTTTATGTTTTGTGTGAATCCTTTGTAAAATATCACATTTTATGACAAGATTCACAAGTTCCTTGCTTTAGTTTTGAAAACTGTTTCTAGGAGTTGATTTCTTAATCGTTTGGTAAAACTGTTTTCTGTGTTAAAAGCATATTGAACATATAATTATTTTAAACAAAATAATATACTTTGAGCACAAGCTTCCTTGTACTTTCGCTTGTATTCCCCCCCCCCCTGAAAACATGAAAAACTCGGAAAAACGTAGGGGTATGAACTCACTGTTTGACGTGGGATTCGAGTGTAAGTTGCTAGGAATTGATGAGTGTCAAATAAAGCTTCGGGCACAAACGGATCCTATTTAGCATGTAAAAGTACATATATGCATTAGGTGAGTGCTTAACACTATTTGTTATGGAGGAAATTATCCTAGGGACCAGGAAAAACTTGAAACTAAGTGTTAGAATCGCATGTGATTTGAAAATGGGGAGTTTGCGGTCGTAAAAGGAGTGTACGGTCAACGGTTTGCGGCCCAATAGGGTTTACGGCCCAGGTGTTTGCGGTCCATGGGTTTATGGCCCATGGGTTTACGGCTTATGGCTTTATGGCCCATGTGTTTACGGCCGTAAACACTTGGCGAAAAGTGTGATTTTCGGTGTTTCAAGGTCCTTTCTAGCCTTCTGGAAGTGTTCTAAGCCTCGTGCCCAGCTCAAGGAAGAGTTTAAAGGTCAATAATCGACCAAAAATGGAGTTTACGGCCATTGAAGGGTGTACGGCCGTAAACACCCAGTTCATGCGTTTCAGGTCGATTTTTAGGCGAACATCGATGGTTTCTAGTAGATAACAAGTATAGATGGTAGTTACTTACTGTTAAGAAGCTTGGAATGAGTTTTTTAGCCACCAAGAACTAGTGTGTGTTCTTGGTGTTCTTGGTGAGAGAGAAAATCTAGAAAAAGATGAGTTTTAATGAGATAGGAACATGGATTCATCACTAGAAAAGGATTTGTAACAACATTCAAGGTGGAAAAACACTTACATCTTGAAGATCTTAGAGAGAATTCGATGGTAGAGAGAGAGTAGAGAGAGAAAGCTTCTAGAGTGTGTAAAGTGAGAAATAAAGGCCACTCATCCCTTATATAGGGGTGAGTTTACGGCCAAGGGGTGGGGTGGAGGGTTTACGGCCATGAACAGGGTTTACGGTCGTAAATAGAGTTTACGGTCGTAAACTGAGTTTGCGGCCGTAAACTCCTCTCGAAGGGTTGTTTGGCCCGGATGCTATGCTTTGACTTAGAAAACCTCATTTTTGAATCCAAAACTCGATTGAACTGAGCTTAGAATATTCCGTTAGATCAAAAATAATACTAACGTGAACGGAAATAAATAAAAACCCAAATTTTATTAACGGAAACTGGGTAAGGATAACGGAAAAAGTTTCCAGTTGTCACATCATCCCCCCGTTTGGCATTCCAAAGAACCTTCACTGATCTTCGCGCTCCCAAGGGAATTCAGGATTAGGAAAGAGATGCGGATACTTCTGTTTCATCTGATCTTCGCGCTCCCAAGGGAATTCAGGTCCCCGCTTGGCATTCCAAAGAACCTTCACTATCGGGATACGACTTTGTTTCGTTCGTTTGATCTCTCTATCCATGATTTCGACTGGTTCTTCCACGAAGTTCAGGTTCTCGGTGATTTCAATCTCGTCGAGAGGAATCGTAAGGGTTTCGTCAGATACACATTTCTTAAGATTCGAAACGTGGAATACAGGATGAATGTTGCTAAGTTCTTGCGGTAAACGAAGTTTGTAGGCTACGGGACCGATTCTAGCGAGGATCTCGAAGGGTCCTATGTATCTTGGATTTAGCTTTCCACGCTTTCCGAAGCGTGTCATGCCTTTCCAGGGCGAGACCTTCAACAGAACACGGCCTCCAACCTAGAACTCCAAGGGTTTTCGTCGTTTATCGGCGTAGCCCTTTTGTCTATCTCGTGAGACTTTAAGTCGTTCTCGGATTTGTACGATCTTTTCGGTGGTTTCGCGGATGATTTCTGGGCCAGTGAGAGTGCTGTCAGGAACTTGCCCCTTGGCCAGCTACGTGTCGCCCACCTCAGCCCACCACAGAGGGGATCTGCACTTGCGGCCATAGAGGGCTTCGAAAGGCGCAGCCTTGATGCTGGTGTGGTAATTGTTGTTGTAGGAAAACTCGACCAAGGGCAAATGGGTGTCCCACGACTCACCGAAGTCAATGACACATGCTCTCAACATGTCTTCCAAGGTCTGGATGGTTCTCTCACTCTGCCCATCTGTCTGAGGATGGTAAGCCGTGCTCATATCCAGCTTAGTTCCAAGAGCCTTCGGCAGTGACTGCCAGAACCTCGAAGTGAACCTGCTATCTCGATCGTAGATAATGGACACAGGCACACCATGCAGTCGAACTATCTCTCGGATGTAGATTCGCGTGAGTCCCTCCATTTTGAAGTTTTCCTTGATCGGTAGGAAGTGGGCGGATTTGGTCAGTCGGTCGACAATTACCCAAATGCAATCGTGCCCACTTGGAGACTTGGGTAATTTAGTGATAAAATCCATAGTAATTCTCTCCCACTTCCACTCGGGTATCTCCGGCTGGTGGAGTAGACCTGAGGGTTTCTGATATCCGACCTTCACCTTGGCGCAAGTCAGGAACTTGCCCACGAAGGTAGCAATTTCTGCTTTCATGTTCGGCCACCAATACAGTTTCTTGAGATCGAGGTACATCTTGTATGAGCCTGGATGAACGAAGTATCTAGTCTTGTGAGCTTCGTTCATTACAACCTCTCTGTAACCACCGAACTTTGAGGTCCAGATCCGGTCCATGAGATAATAGACTCTGTCTTCCTTGATCTCTAGGTTCTTTTCCATTCCTCTGGTTTTAAGGCTTCCAGCTGACCCTCCTTGATTTGCGTGGATAAATAGGAATGGATTGTCATGGTCAGTGCCTTCACTCTACGACCTGAGTACTCCTTCCGGCTGAGGGTATCTGCCACCACATTGGCCTTGTCGGGATGGTACGCACTCGTAATCGCTGAGTAGTTCAACCCATCGCCGTTGTCTCATGTTCAGCTCTTTCTGGTCGAAGATATGCTGCAGACTTTTATGGTCAGTGAAGATAGTGCACTTGGTTCTGAAAAGATAATGTCTCCATATCTTCAATGCGAAGACCACTGCTCCCAATTCCAAGTCGTGCGTTGTGTAGTTGACTTCGTGTGCTTTCAACTGCCTTGAGGCATAAGCAATGACTTTTCCCCGTTGCATGAGCACACAGCCTAGGCCCTGATTGGATGCATCACAGTAGACAACGAAGTCCTCCGTCCTTTCGGGCAGGGACAAGATAGGTGCGCTGCATAGGGCCCGCTTCAACGTTTGGAACGCAATGTCTTGCTTTTCACTCCAACAAAAGGGTACGCCGTTCTGAGTCAGAGTGGTTAAGGGTTTGACAATTCTGGAGAAATTCTGGATAAATCTGCAATAATAGGCAGCGAGACCCAAGAATTGACGGATTTATGTGGGTGTCTTCGGTGCTGACCAGTTTTCTATCGCTTTGATTTTGTAGGGGTCCACGTGTATGCATTCCTCGCTTACCACGTGACCTAGGAAGGTTACTTTTCGAATCCAGAATTCGCACTTGGAGAATTTCGCATACAGCTTCTCCGTCCTTAGGGTTTCCAGCACCGTTCTCAAGTGTTGTCGATGATCTTCCTCACTTCTGGAATAGACAAGTATATCGTCGATGAACTCAATTACGAACTAGTCCAGGAAAGAACGGCACACCCGATTCATCAGGTCCATGAATACCGCCGGTGCATTTTGGTTAGACCGAAGGGCATCACTACAAATTCGTAGTGACCATACCGAGTCCGAAATGTTGTCTTAGGAACATCACTCTCATGGACTCGCAGCTGATGGTACCCTGATCTTAGGTCTATTTTGGAGAAGTAACTAGCTCCCTGAAGCTGATCGAAGAGGTCGTCGATTCGAGGAAGAGGGTAAGGGTTTTTGACAGTAAGCTTGTTCAGTTCGCGATAGTCAATGCACATCCGAAAGGATCCATCCTTCTTTTTCAGAAATAAGATTGGGGCTCCCAGGGTGAGGAACTCGGTCTGATGAATCCTTTGCTGAGCAGCTCATTGAGCTGACTGGATAACTCCTGCATTTCTGCTGGCGCTAATCGGTATGGGGATTTAGCTACGGGGGTAGCTCCAGGGACTAAGTCGATGCGAAACTCGACTTGGCGCTCGGGAGGGATTCCCGGGAGATCTTCGGGAAAAACATCAGGAAAGTTGCAGATTTCGGGGATGCTCTCGAGGTCTTTAACTTCCTGCTTCTCGTTATTGACATGGGCTAGGAATGCATGACACTCCTTTCGCAGAAATTTTTGGGCTTTAATGCACGAAATGATATGGAGGTTTGAACTGAGTTTATCGCCGTAAATCATGAGAGTTTCATCAGAGGAAAGATTGAGACGAATAGCTTTTTTCGTAACAAAGGATATCAGCATGACTGGGGCTCAACCAATCCATGCCGATGATGACATCGAAGCTTTTTATGGAAATGGGCATAAGGTCGATAGGAAAAGAATGATCGTTTAAGGTGAGGGTACAGCCTACGTATATATCATTAGTGCTCTCTTTCTCACCGTTAGCCATCTCGATGGTAAATGTTTCGGTTAGTGGTTGAGTTTTATGTTTGAGGAGATGTTTGAATTCATTACTAATAAAACTTCTATCCGCACCAGAATCGAAAAGAATGCATGCATAAGAGTTGTCGAGGAAGAACGTACCCGAAACAACTGTGGGATCAGCGACTGCCTCCTCTTGCCCCATCGCTAGTACTCTCCCTATGCTACCTGTTGTTGTTGCCTTGGGGCAGTTTCTCTTGTAGTGCCCGACTTCCCCACAACCATAACAGGCTTGACCGACGCCTGCTCCAGATGCCTGATTGGTTGGTTGGACTGGTGTCTTGCAAACTCGAGTCGTGTGCCCCTTTTTGCCACAGCTGGTGCATGACATTTCTCGGCATGGGCCGGGATTATGATGATAGTTACACTTGTTGCACCGAGGAAGGGTACCAGTATATTTACTGGTAGGTGCTTGAGTGGCAAGAGTAGCGGCAGGAGTAGTAGCAGTGTGGATTGCCACCGTTTGCTGTTTCTTTTAGGGCTCCTGCGAAGACTGGCCCTTTTGCTGCTTCCAGAACTTTCTTTTCTCACCACTCACCTTTGTTGGCTCAGGAGCGGCTGTCACCTTATCAAGATCAACTCCGTTATCTATGAGAGTCTGCGCCAGACACTTAGCGTTGTCAAAGGTGTTTGGCCTAGCAGCCAAGACATTTCCTTTGGTGGGTTGTATCAGTCCCCAAATGTATCTCTCTATCTTCTTGCATTCCGGGGTGACCATTCCCGGAAAAAGAAGTGCTAGGTCTTCAAACCTAGAAGTGTAGGCAACAATGTCGGATTCCTTCATCTTTAGGTTCCAGAGTTCGTGTTCTAGTTTCTGCATCTCGCCCCGTGGGCAGTACTCAGCTAGCATGAGTTCCTTTAAACTTTCCCAACCCATAGCATTCGCCACTGGCAGGGTTAGGGATTTGACCCGACCATTCCACCAGGTCAGTGCTCTGTTGGCGAAAGTGCAAGCGACGAATTTTACTTTGTTGGCTTCAGAACAGGAACAGATTTCGAAAATGGACTCGATCTTCTCGAACCATTCGGTTAGGGCAATAGGCCCTCATTTGCCGTCGAAAGATGTGGGTTTCGCGTTCATGAAGTCCTTATAAGAGCACTCCTTCTGGTGTCCCTGGCCACCTTCATGATTTTGGGGATGAGTACCACCTCCCTGACCGCCAGATCCGCCAGGATTAATCTGTGACATCGTGGCAGCCACAGCAGCCGTAACAGCTGCCTGGAACATAACGGGATCGAACTGAGGGGGTGGTGGTGGTGGTGGAGTGTTGTCATTTCTTCTGATGGGTCTTCTTCGGGGAGGCATCTTGTTCTAAAAACAACCAGGAAGAAGAGGATGGTAAGTCCTCAAGATATATGAAACAAAATATATCCCATCCTGATAATAAGGTGTTCTACCAAGCGATAAGCAAAGAAAGATTACTAATGCAAGTAAGTTATCGCTAAGAAACGAATAGGTAGCAACACTAGAAATGGATTTATATAATGTATTCGGCTCTGGCTAAAATACTCCTATAATATTTTAAGTTGTATGATTTGTTCTTTTGATACTTTGTTGTATGGATACTAGGTAAGTATTAGGCATGTCGCAACACCACAGTCACTCCCAAGCACATGTTGGTCATGCCTCGAATAAATATAGTTGATCAGGATATATTGACCGTAGACATGATTACATAACTGCCCAGGTTTAACCGCAGTGTCCAACACCAAAATACTTTTGTTTTGTTCTACTCATGATACTGTTTCTGGTATGTAGGTATACTTGTATACTTTTTGCAAAAATACTTGTATTTTAAAAGTATACTTTTAGTTCAGAGCACTTCGGCCCGTTAGTGTTTATAGTTGTATACCATGTAAGGTTCGGTATACTTAGTTCACTATAAACAATAGCTGTGATACCAATCTGTCACACCCCCGAACCGTCGGAACGGACGGCGGAAACGTTCGGGGGCGGGTGACGTCATGCGTAGTATCACAACAGTTGTATCATAGTAAGCGTAGTAAACACAACCATTACATTATAATAAAAATATTTACATTGTTTGAAAACATAGTTTGTTCGTAACAGTATATAACAAAAGTAAAAGACGTGACTCCAAAATGCTCAGTCTTCTCCAAAAGTTGGCAAGAATACCTGTCTATTGTTGCCCTGAGAATATAAGCAGTTTTAAAATATCAGCATAAAGATGGTGAGTTCATAAGCGTTTTGTTCTGGTAAAAGAAATGTTTCTTTGATCCTTTGAAAAGTGTTTCCCAAGAAAATCCTATATTTTCTTATGAAAGATGTTTGTTTATCCAATAGTTGTATGTTAAATAGTTTGTTAATGAAAGGGGTGGGGTGGAGGGTTTACGGCCATGAACAGGGTTTACGGTCGTAAATAGAGTTTACGGTCGTAAACTGAGTTTGCGGCCGTAAACTCCTCTCGAAGGGTTGTTTGGCCCGGATGCTATGCTTTGACTTAGAAAACCTCATTTTTGAATCCAAAACTCGATTGAACTGAGCTTAGAATATTCCGTTGGATCAAAAATAATACTAATGTGAACGGAAATAAATAAAAACCCAAATTTTATTAACGGAAACTGGGTAAGGATAACGGAAAAAGTTTCGGGTTGTCACATCATCCCCCCGTTTGGCATTCCAAAGAACCTTCACTGATCTTCGCGCTCCCAAGGGAATTCAGGATTAGGAAAGAGATGCGAATACTTCTGTTTCATCTGATCTTCGCGCTCCCAAGGGAATTCAGGTCCCCGCTTGGCATTCCAAAGAACCTTCACTATCGGGACACGACTTTGTTTCGTTCGTTTGATCTCTCTATCCATGATTTCGACTGGTTCTTCCACGAAGTTCAGGTTCTCGGTGATTTCAATCTCGTCGAGAGGAATCGTAAGGGTTTCGTCAGATACGCATTTCTTAAGATTCGAAACGTGGAATACAGGATGAATGTTGCTAAGTTTTTGCGGTAAACGAAGTTTGTAGGCTACGGGACCGATTCTAGCGAGGATCTCGAAGGGTCCTATGTATCTTGGATTTAGCTTTCCACGCTTTCCGAAGCGTGTCATGCCTTTCCAGGGCGAGACCTTCAACAGAACACGGCCTCCAACCTAGAACTCCAAGGGTTTTCGTCGTTTATCGGCGTAGCCCTTTTGTCTATCTCGTGAGACTTTAAGTCGTTCTCGGATTTATACGATCTTTTCGGTGGTTTCGCGGATGATTTCTGGGCCAGTGAGAGTGCTGTCAGGAACTTGCCCCTTGGCCAGCTACGTGTCGCCCACCTCAGCCCACCACAGAGGGGATCTGCACTTGCGGCCATAGAGGGCTTCGAAAGGCGCAGCCTTGATGCTGGTGTGGTAATTGTTGTTGTAGGAAAACTCGACCAAGGGTAAATGGGTGTCCCACGACTCACCGAAGTCAATGACACATGCTCTCAACATGTCTTCCAAGGTCTGGATGGTTCGCTCACTCTGCCCATCTGTCTGAGGATGGTAAGCCGTGCTCATATCCAGCTTAGTTCCAAGAGCCTTCGGCAGTGACTGCCAGAACCTCGAAGTGAACCTGCTATCTCGATCGTAGATAATGGACACAGGCACACCATGCAGTCGAACTATCTCTCGGATGTAGATTCGCGTGAGTCCCTCCATTTTGAAGTTTTCCTTGATCGGTAGGAAGTGGGCGGATTTGGTCAGTCGGTCGACAATTACCCAAATGCAATCGTGCCCACTTGGAGACTTGGGTAATTTAGTGATAAAATCCATAGTAATTCTCTCCCACTTCCACTCAGGTATCTCCGGCTGGTGGAGTAGACCTGAGGGTTTCTGATATCCGACCTTCACCTTGGCGCAAGTCAGGAACTTGCCCACGAAGGTAGCAATTTCTGCTTTCATGTTCGGCCACCAATACAGTTTCTTGAGATCGAGGTTCATCTTGTATGAGCCTGGATGAACGAAGTATCTAGTCTTGTGAGCTTCGTTCATTACAACCTCTCTGTAACCACCGAACTTTGGGGTCCAGATCCGGTCCATGAGATAATAGACTCTGTCTTCCTTGATCTCTAGGTTCTTTTCCATTCCTCTGGTTTTAAGGCTTCCAGCTGACCCTCCTTGATTTGCGTGGATAAATAGGAATGGATTGTCATGGTCAGTGCCTTCACTCTACGACCTGAGTACTCCTTCCGGCTGAGGGTATCTGCCACCACATTGGCCTTGTCGGGATGGTACGCACTCGTAATCGCTGAGTAGTTCAACCCATCGCCGTTGTCTCATGTTCAGCTCTTTCTGGTCGAAGATATGCTGCAGACTTTTATGGTCAGTGAAGATAGTGCACTTGGTTCTGAAAAGATAATGTCTCCATATCTTCAATGCGAAGACCACTGCTCCCAATTCCAAGTCGTGCGTTGTGTAGTTGACTTCGTGTGCTTTCAACTGCCTTGAGGCATAAGCAATGACTTTTCCCCGTTGCATGAGCACACAGCCTAGGCCCTGATTGGATGCATCACAGTAGACAACGAAGTCCTCCGTCCTTTCGGGCAGGGACAAGATAGGTGCGCTGCATAGGGCCCGCTTCAACGTTTGGAACGCAATGTCTTGCTTTTCACTCCAACAAAAGGGTACGCCGTTCTGAGTCAGAGTGGTTAAGGGTTTGACAATTCTGGAGAAATTCTGGATAAATCTGCGATAATAGGCAGCGAGACCCAAGAATTGACGGATTTATGTGGGTGTCTTCGGTGCTGACCAGTTTTCTATCGCTTTGATTTTGGAGGGGTCCACGCGTATGCATTCCTCGCTTACCACGTGACCTAGGAAGGTTACTTTTCGAATCCAGAATTCGCACTTGGAGAATTTCGCATACAGCTTCTCCGTCCTTAGGGTTTCCAGCACCGTTCTCAAGTGCTGTCGATGATCTTCCTCACTTCTGGAATAGACAAGTATATCGTCGATGAACACAATTACGAACTAGTCCAGGAAAGAACGGCACACCCGATTCATCAGGTCCATGAATACCGCCGGTGCATTGGTTAGACCGAAGGGCATCACTACAAATTCGTAGTGACCATACCGAGTCCGAAATGTTGTCTTAGGAACATCACTCTCATGGACTCGCAGCTGATGGTACCCTGATCTTAGGTCTATTTTGGAGAAGTAACTGGCTCCCTGAAGCTGATCGAAGAGGTCGTCGATTCGAGGAAGAGGGTAACGGATTTTGACAGTAAGCTTGTTCAGTTCGCGATAGTCAATGCACATCCGAAAGGATCCATCCTTCTTTTTCAGAAATAAGATTGGGGCTCCCCAGGGTGAGGAACTCGGTCTGATGAATCCTTTGCTGAGCAGCTCATTGAGCTGACTGGATAACTCCTGCATTTCTGCTGGCGCTAATCGGTATGGGGATTTAGCTACGGGGGTAGCTCCGGGGACTAAGTCGATGCGAAACTCGACTTGGCGCTCGGGAGGGATTCCCGGGAGATCTTCGGGAAAAACATCAGGAAAGTTGCAGATTTCGGGGATGCTCTCGAGGTCTTTAACTTCCTGCTTCTCGTTATTGACATGGGCTAGGAATGCATGACACTCCTTTCGCAGAAATTTTTGGGCTTTAATGCACGAAATGATATGGAGGTTTGAACTTAGTTTATCGCCGTAAATCATGAGAGTTTCATCAGAGGAAAGATTGAGACGAATAGCTTTTTTCGTAACAAAGGATATCAGCATGACTGGGGCTCAACCAATCCATGCCGATGATGACATCGAATATTTTTATGGAAACGGGCATAAGGTCGATGGGAAAAGAATGATCGTTTAAGGTGAGGGTACAGCCTACGTATATATAATTAGTGCTCTCTTTCTCACTGTTAGCCATCTCGACGGTAAATGTTTCGGTTAGTGGTTGAGTTTTATGTTTGAGGAGATGTTTGAATTCATTACTAATAAAACTTCTATCCGCACCAGAATCGAAAAGAATGCATGCATAAGAGTTGTCGAGGAAGAACGTACCCGAAACAACTGTGGGATCAGCGACTGCCTCCTCTTGCCCCATCGCTAGTACTCTCCCTATGCTACCTGTTGTTGTTGCCTTGGGGCAGTTTCTCTTGTAGTGCCCGACTTCCCCACAACCATAACAGGCTTGACCGACGCCTGCTCCAGATGCCTGATTGGTTGGTTGGACTGGTGTCTTGCAAACTCGAGCTGTGTGCCCCTTTTTTCCACAGCTGGTGCATGATATTTCTCAGCATGGGCCGGGATTATGATGATAGTTACACTTGTTGCACCGAGGAAGGGTACCAGTATATTTACTGGTAGGTGCTTGAGTGGCAAGAGTAGCGGTAGGAGTAGTAGCAGTGTGGATTGCCACCGTTTGTTGTTTCTTTGAGGGCTCCTGCGAAGACTGGCCCTTTTGCTGCTTCCAGAACTTTCTTTTCTCACCACTCACCTTTGCTGGCTCAGGAGCGGCTGTCACCTTATCAAGATCAAGTCCGTTATCTATGAGAGTCTGCGCCAGACACTTAGCGTTGTCAAAGGTGTTTGGCCTAGCAGCCAAGACATTTCCTTTGGTGGGTTGTATCAGTCCCCAAATGTATCCCTCTATCTTCTTGCATTCCGGGGTGACCATTCCCGGGAAAAGAAGTGCTAGGTCTTCAAACCTAGAAGTGTAGGCAACAATGTCGGATTCCTTCATCTTTAGGTTCCAGAGTTCGTGTTCTAGTTTCTGCATCTCGCCCCGTGGGCAGTACTCAGCTAACATGAGTTCCTTTAAACTTTCCCAACCCATAGCATTCGCCACTGGCAGGGTTAGGGATTTGACCCGACCATTCCACCAGGTCAGTGCTCTGTTGGCGAAAGTGCAAGCGACGAATTTTACTTTGTTGGCTTCAGAACAGGAACAGATTTCGAAAATGGACTTGATCTTCTCGAACCATTCGGTTAGGGAAATAACCCCCCATTTGCCGTCGAAAGATGTGGGTTTCGCGTTCATGAAGTCCTTATAAGAGCACTCCTTCTGGTGTCCCTGGCCACCTTCATGATTTTGGGGATGAGTACCACCTCCCTGACCGCCAGATCCGCCAGGATTAATCTGTGACATCGTGGCAGCCACAGCTGCCTGGAACATAACGGGATCGAACTGAGGGGGTGGTGGTGGTGGTGGAGTGTTGTCATTTCTTCTGATGGGTCTTCTTCGGGGAGGCATCTTGTTCTAAAAACAACCAGGAAGAAGAGGATGGTAAGTCCTCAAGATATATGAAACAAAATATATCCCATCCTGATAATAAGGTGTTCTACCAAGCGATAAGCAAAGAAAGATTACTAATGCAAGTAAGTTATCGCTAAGAAACGAATAGGTAGCAACACTAGAAATGGATTTCTATAATGTATTCGGCTCTGGCTAAAATACTCCTATAATATTTTAAGTTGTATGATTTGTTCTTTTGATACTTTGTTGTATGGATACTAGGTAAGTATTAGGCATGTCGCAACACCACAGTCACTCCCAAGCACATGTTGGTCATGCCTCGAATAAATATAGTTGATCAGGATATATTGACCGTAGACATGATTACATAACTGCCCAGGTTTAACCGCAGTGTCCAACACCCAAATACTTTTGTTTTGTTCTACTCATGATACTGTTTCTGGTATGTAGGTATACTTGTATACTTTTTGCAAAAATACTTTTACTTTAAAAGTATACTTTTAGTTCAGAGCACTTCGGCCCGTTAGTGTTTATAGTTGTATACCATGTAAGGTTCGGTATACTTAGTTCACTATAAACAATAGCTGTGATACCAATCTGTCACACCCCCGAACCGTCGGAACGGACGGCGGAAACGTCCGGGGGCGGGTGACGTCATGCGTAGTATCACAACAGTTGTATCATAGTAAGCATAGTAAACACAACCATTACATTATAATAAAAATATTTACATTGTTTGAAAACATAGTTTGTTCGTAACAGTATAAAACAAAAGTAAAAGACGTGACTCCAAAATGCTCAGTCTTCTCCAAAAGTTGGCAAGAATACCTGTCTATTGTTGCCCTGAGAATACAAGCAGTTTTAAAATATCAGCATAAAGATGGTGAGTTCATAAGCGTTTTGTTCTGGTAAAAGAAATGTTTCTTTGATCCTTTGAAAAGTGTTTCCCAAGAAAATCCTATATTTTCTTATGAAAGATGTTTGTTTATCCAATAGTTGTATGTTAAACAGTTTGTTAATGAAAGGTTGTGTTCTCCCAGGAAAATCCTATATTTTCCTTAAAAGTTGATAGTTGGTTTTCTGTTCTTGTCTGAGGTGTACAAGTATCTACCATACTTGTATTGTTAGATGTAGTTTCCTTGAAAAACCCTGTTTGCTCTCTGTGAGGTGTATTAGCCTTATTACATAAATAAAACTAATAAATAAGTAGTGAACTAAATCCTATGGGTATTATCAATACCCTCTAGTAATCAAATCGGTTATTACTTTGAGGTTAGTTCACTTGTTACCTTATTACAAAAGTAAGTTCTGTTATCTAGGATGTGAGTGTCATAACCGTACTTAGACTTGATATGGCACGTAACGGGGCCAGTATCTTTTATGACTTTGTCACCCGTAGACCTGACGGTCCCACTGTAGCTAGCAGCGAGGTGCGGGATAGTCAGTCCCGTATAGATCTATACACAATAGTCACGCTCTCCCTACAAGAGATTCTGGTTACAAGTGCTAGTCCTACACTCTCGAATCCGGTGGGAGTGTTACCAAGGACGTGTCTCCAACTTTAGACTAACAATTTGCATGTAATAATACCGAAAATCCTGTTTATGTTTTGTATGAATCCTTTGTAAAATATCACATTTTATGACAAGATTCACAAGTTCCTTGCTTTAGTTTTGAAAACTGTTTCTACGAGTTGATTTCTTAATCGTTTGGTAAAACTGTTTTCTGTGTTAAAGGCATACTGAACATATAATTATTTTAAACAAAATAATATACTTTGAGCACAAGTTTCCTTGTACTCTAACTTGTATTCCCCCCCCCCCCCTGAAAACATGAAAAACTCGGAAAAACGTAGGGGTATGAACTCACTGTTTGACGTGGGATTCGAGTGTAAGTTGCTAGGAATTGCTGAGTGTCAAATAAAGCTTCGGGCACAAACGGTTCCTATTTAGCTTGTAAAAGTACATATATGCATTAGGTGAGTGCTTAACACTATTTGTTATGGAGGAAATTATCCTAGGGACCAGGAAAAACTTGAAACTAAGTGTTAGAATCGCATGTGATTTGAAAATGGGGAGTTTGCGGTCGTAAAAGCAGTGTACGGTCAAGGGTTTGCGGCCCAATAGGGTTTACGACCCATATGTTTACGGCCTAGGTGCTTGCGGTCTATGGGTTTACGGCCCATGGGTTTACGGCCTATGGCTTTACGGCCCATGTGTTTACGGCCGTAAACACTTGGCGAAAAGTGCGATTTTCGGTGTTTCAAGGTCCTTTCTAGCCTTCTGGAAGTGTTCTAAGCCTCGTGCCCAGCTCAAGGAAGAGTTTAAAGGTCAATAATCGACCAAAAATGGATTTTACGGCCATTGAAGGGTGTACGGCCATAAACACCCAGTTCATGCGTTTCAGGTCGATTTTTAGGCGAACATCGATGATTTCTAGTAGATAACAAGTATAGATGGTAGTTACTTACTGTTAAGAAGCTTGGAATGAGGTTTTTAGCCACCAAGAACTAGTGTGTGTTCTTGGTGTTCTTGGTGAGAGAGAAAATCTAGAAAAAGATGAGTTTTAATGAGATAAGAACATGGATTCATCACTAGAAAAGGATTTGTAACAACATTCAAGGTGGAAAAACACTTACATCTTGAAGATCTTGGAGAGAATTCGATGGTAGAGAGAGAGTAGAGAGAGAAAGCTTTTGGAGTGTGTAAAGTGAGAAATGAAGGCCACTCATCCCTTATATAGGGGTGAGTTTACGGCCAAGGGGTGGGGTGGAGGTTTTACGGCCGTGAACAGGGTTTACGGTCGTAAACTGAGTTTGCGGCCGTAAACTCCTCTCGAATGGTTGTTTGGCCCGGATGCTATGCTTTAACTTAGAAAACCTCGTTTTTGAATCCAAAACTCGATTGAACTGAGCTTCGAATATTCCGTTAGATCAAAAATAATACTAACGTCAACGGAAATAAATAAAAACCCAAATTTTATTAACGGAAACTGGGTAAGGATAACGGAAAAAGTTTCGGGTTGTCACAACATTTGAATAAGAAATCCAAGATTTGAATGTAGAAATGAAGAATATTTAAGAGTAATGAGGAAGAACTTACCAAGAGTGAAGTAGGAACAATTGCTTCCTGGGAATAATCTCGAATTCTAGAGAGAAAAGTGGAAGGAGGAAAAAGTGTTCTTTTGGAGGATATGGGTGAGGTTTTATAGGTGAAGGTTGAAAATCTAATGAGTAGATTTGTTTAAGAGAATCCGGTGGAGTGTTGGAAGAAAGAAATGGATTGACTAGGTACCTTGTGAACAGTGACATAAAGCTGTCATAGAGTGGGTGATTACCTCTTGAATAAAGTCCTAAGTCTTAGACATTTTGTAATAAAAGGTGTCCTAACTCTTCAAGGTTGACATAAAATAGGAGTTTTGAGAGTTTAAGTCATGAAAATAATCAAGTCTAAGGAGATTTCCGTAGTCAAAATCACTTAGAATTGCCAAAAGTCTGATATTGACAAAATCCGAAATGGGGTTCGGAT